>NC_081413.1:559194777-559525194 GCF_030272615.1 Cryptomeria japonica
ATTTTGTTGAAGATTTCCACCATTTTTTGTTGAGGATTTCATTCCTTGCTATTTTCAAGCATTTTTCAACTCCTTTCATGCCATTTGGAGGACGTTATTGCTGGTTTTGTGTCTTTCAAACACCAAACACGTGTTTGTAGAATGCCACGATTTTCTTCATGCAAATGCCACGAATCTTCCTTCTTCTGAATCATTTTTGCTTGTCTTGCCTAGGCATAGAGGTTGGATGTCTTTATTGACGGATTCTTCATGCTTTTGATGAGCGTTTTGATACATATGGCGTTTTGGCAAAAACGTGGCTAGGGTTTGGAGTGTGGTTTGATGTCTATTTAAGAGTTTCAATCTTCTCTTTCAAGGATTGCTTCTTGCTTCTTGGAGGATGTTTTGATTGATCAAGGTATTTTCTTTTCCTTTCTTGTTTTTGTTTGTTTTAGTTTCCTTGATCAATTTGTATATATGTTAGTTTTGTTAGTTCTTGCCTAAAATCGGTTTTGTGAGAGATTTTCCCCTTTGTTCCAAGTTTGTAAAGCAATTTGTGAATTGCATTGTCTTTCCCCATTTTCCCTCTTTACTTGCATTCGGGAGTTTAAAACCCGATTGCAAGTAAGATGAAAATAGTTGATCTACCTCTTTGGTTGAAAATCTTAACCATCTTTTGTTGAAATTCCAAGTTTCAAAATTGGAAAAATGCTGAAAGATCTTCCCATTTTCATAGAGATGATCTTCCCAAAATCTTTCCATTTTCACTCATATTCATTGCCATCATCCGTACATACCATTCCCACCATTTCCTACATGTCAAAATCTCTTTTTTTATTCACTACTTCATTTTCCTTTTTACAAGTATACTTACATTCGGGTTTCGTAAGCCCGATTGCACATTTGTTCTTCCCCACTTGTATACTTGTAAAACGTTTCCCAAGATCCGAAATTGATCCAAAATGCACTCAAAAACACTTGAAAATGAGTCTTAAAGGTCCAATTACAAGTGCAAACTTGTGTTTACTCATTACACATATGAAGTTGCATGTTTGTTCTCCACAATTGCAAGTTAATGCTCTTGTTTTTCCCAGACATGTAATGCAGCTTCCAGAACCCGAAATTCACTTGTGAGCCCATTTTTGCATCAATTTATCCCTTCCCTTGTCAGTTCGGTTTGCACACACAATCTATCAAATCAATGGATTAAGGCACGGGCCTTATTTTGCAAGCAGATTTCAAGATTGGAGGATGATACAAAGAAGAGATACAACAACATTTCATGGTTGAAAGCATAAAATACTTTCAAGACAGAGATGGTCATGACATGAAAAAAGGAAGGCAGCCCTTTCCCTCTTGAAAAACCAGTACTACCCCAAGCAAGAAGACAAGGTTGAAGTTCGTTGGCCAAGGACACAAAGATCATTAAGGATGCAAGTTCCCGTTCCGGTTCAAGATGTCTTCACTGATCCAGAATACTTCAAGTTCTAGCAGCATGAAGATCATCACAGACAAAGGATGATGCAGTTAGAGTCGTGTCTTTAGACACATGGAATAGTTTTAGTTAAGCATTTGTAATTTTGTTTTGACAAGTTACATGTAAAAAAATAACTTTGTAATTGCAAGTTAACTCATCACTTGCACTTTTGTAATTACATGTACAGCAACTACAAGTTGAGTTCAATTAGGATTGTCGTTGGAATAAGTCATAGTTAGTTGTTGAATAAGTCTTGGTGGTTGAGAGAATTTCTCAAGATAGTTAGGATCTTCCCACCTTTTTCTCAACACTCCTCTCCTATAAATACTTGAGGGGGTCTATTGTAATGGATATCATTTGGCAATGCAACAAAAATTCTACCAATTTGTATGTGCACTCTAAGACTTTGAGCTTAGATGTAAATCAGATTGCTTTCAATAAAAGAGGCAAGTTGTGTTGAGACTTTGTGCCAATTCAAGTTGTTATGTGACAACATTTTCTAGAGTTGATTGTGAGTTTTGTTCTTTTGTGAAAGAGGGATTTAAATTCAATCTTGCAGACTTTGAGTTGCTAATTGTATTTAGAGTTATATGTTTGGTTTTCAGATTTGGTCTTGCAGACTTTGAGTTGCTTATCATATCTGAAACTAGTGTGGAAAACTCAAGTGGGAAGATAGCTTGTAGATTGTGTGCTACTTTTATTTTTAAGACTTGTGCATGTAAAGTGAAGTGCATCAAGTAGTTAGACTTTGAGCTGCTAGATATTGTGCTTGGTTAGCAGAAAATCATCTAAAAAGGTTGATAGGAGAATAGGTAGTTGAAGACTTTGAGCTTTCTTTTTGTTTTCCTGTCCCGGGGAAGTGACAGAGGTCTTTGTGCTTTCATGGAAACTTTGCTTCCCTTAGTGTTCCAAAAATTCTACAAAAAAGTCTCATTTCTGTATTTGTTGTTATTTATTTCCAATTGCTATTACTTTTCCGTGAAGACAAAAGAGTATAGTTTTTCTTGAAAGAAGAAGAAAGATTGTTGTCCCACCCATATTAGATTAGTTTAGTTTGTAGATAGGGGGAGCCTTCCCTAAATCAGGAGAGTATAATACTCACACACTGTGACTGAAACCAAAATTTTGCACATCCCCTAGGTGTATAAAATTTTCAACCAACAATACCATGTGTCCAGCATCAAACTGAAATACAACCATCAAATTTCAGAGATCAAGCTGGCCAAAATTGACATCAATGACAAAAATCTTAACATACCCAAATTGGTAAGACTTCAGCTTATGAGAGAGGCCACATCTCCAATGTAAATGGTAAACTATGGGTTGACACACATTGCTGATTTCAGCTGTACTTGTATTAACTGTATATGCAAGCCAGTGGGGCAAAGCTCATTCCAGGCATATTTTGTAGAAAAAGGAATCCAAGCAATTGAGTGTCAAGGCTTTATACACAACTATCAGTGCAGATCCAATCATGAAGAGTATCTATGATGGTAATTATAAATTCTATATTTGAAAACAAAATAGAAATGGAAGTCCAAGGGATTGAGCATAACTGGATAAAGCATTGAGTTCTCATTGAGGAGATCCAAGTTCAAATCCCAAAAGGGACATCTAATGTGGAATTCTAAGTTGTGACTTTGGGTCTTTCATTGGTTAATTCTAGTGTGGTTTCTCAAAATGAGCTAATATTAATGTCACAATTGTGCTCGCAAGAGCTTGTATTGGTCTCATGTTGATCCTCATATGAGATAAATATTTATTAACTATTAGCAATATAAAAAAAAAGAAATGGAAGCTAGAAACTTGTTGAATAACTGTTGTTCCTTGTATCTGATATTTAAATATGCAATACATATTCAGGCATCTGATGAGTGATGAATTTTAATTCAGGCATCTAATGAGTATTTAATTTTATGTATTTTGCACAATGAATTGTTAATGTTTTCTGATACGGTCAAATAAGACCATGTAGCCAATACAGATTTTTGCAATATACCGTAGTATCTCCTTGTCAATTTCATTGGTCTATGTCTACTTTAATTAACTCTGTGAAATGTCAAGATGTTGGTGGTAGTTATAAAAATTGAAAGAATATGTCCTTGAAACTTGTTAAAATCAGAATATTAAATATCTATGGTTATACTAGAAATCTATGACTATAACCTCCATCCATAGAAAAATTTACATGTCCATGCAAGTGTTTTTGGGATGTGTGCATGCATAGAGCTGAGAGAAACAGAGAGATACTTGAGCTCCAAGACCCAGATTTGCTTCAAAGAATGATTTGATTGTTCCTATGTCTTCCCAGTAATCATTAAATAGATATGCCTGCCAATATAAGAAAGAACACTTAGTTTTCCCCAAACAGAGATAATATCCACGTCTACAAGTAAATATTCTATGATGATGTCTTCTTTTACAATATCTATGAGAATAGTACATTATATTGCAATGTGCCCAATCACTGTAAGTACTTTTACATATAAATTGACAATTTTACCTACTTGTACGTTGCAGTCTTTCATGGATGCAGGAATTATTTCTGACCCAAAATCATTGGCAGTTGGGTATGCCCGCCTAGCAATACGGCACATATGACAAAGTTATTATCAGTGTCATGATAAAAAAATTATCTAAAGCCCTCAAAATCATTTATAATTAAGATGATAATTCTAAAAACCTCTGTTCGTTAAGATGGTAATTCTAAAAAATTTGCTAATTAGGATGGTAACTCTAAAATTTTTGTCTAATATAGATGGTCTGGATCTAATCATCCTTATTCTGTATAAGTACACTGCAAATCCTCAATTAATATTCGAATTGGTTACAATTATAAACTACTAGTACTCATGTGTTTTAGTTTGTCCATACCTGAGAAGGTTGAGAAGGACATCTTTCTTGAAAACATATATACCCATGGATGCAATGTAAGGTTTCCTCTCAGCCTCCTCAGGTGACAAACCAAGAATTGTTGTATCCACTTGCTGTATCCAATTTCAGTACGAGTCTGTTAAATCAAAGATTAAAGTGAAAAAATTCAAAAACCTAACTGCAATCCATCAATTTCATATAAGCACAAAACAAACCAAAACAGAAATACAATTACCATTGCTTTTAGATCATCTCCCTTAGGCTTCTCACTGAAATAAAGTACCCGTCCACAATCATCAATTTTCATGAGACCGAAATCAGAAGCACGGCTGACACAAAATACAAGATGGATCAATTTGAACATCATCAATCATGACCAAAAAGAGAAATAAGATCAAGTATCCACAACTGAAGAAAAGGATTTCGATTAAAATGCTATATGTACTAGTTCCTTGACCACTTGTGTTGGTGGCCCCTTGTTTCCTATTCTTTGCTTTTGTTCTTCCCCTTGGTGGGGCCTTTCTAGGTTTCTCTTCCTAGAAGTTCTTTATTGTAAATTGCTGTACTCTTTAGTTCCATTGACCTACTTTTGGTCATCTGTGGACATTAATATAATTTTTTTTTCTTTCTACCATTTTAAATAAGAAACATTAGCTAACAATATAGATTGGAAGTGTTCAAACGAGTGATTATTTCAAAGACACTTCTTATTATTTGATGCTATATTGATTAGATAGGAATCCAATTCTCAAAACATATTCTAGCTGGCATACTACTTACTAGAATAAGGTTTGCTAGACAGCAACTATTCCCAATAAATGATTCAAAATCACTATCTGATACTGCAAAACCTAAAATAACTGAAAATTATTACATCTTCATCAACTGTGGCTAATAAAACCTTTGTCACATACATTTTTTCTACTCTGTCACATACAGTTGAAAGAATTGTTCTTTTCATATACAATTTAAATTTCTGCCAGGATGTCCATGAAAATGATCCAAATGGATTTCGCAATGGTTATCACTTGGTATAGTCATAAACAGAGTAGAAAAATGTTAACAAAAAAATTAGATTTCAGTAAAAGGAAAGATGAGGAATCAAGTTGTGAAGGAACAGAGCAAGGAAAAGTACATTGGGCACTAATGCAACTGAACAGATATCTATGTAGATGTCATTTCGTCCACAAAAACATTTTCTAATTATGAATATGAAGTGATCTCACATTGTTTGGAATTTCCTACGACTATAACACTTCTCAGAGGATTTCAAAGACTCTATTGTATATGAGAATTCATAAGGGATGAAGAGTTCAAAGGTCACATCTCTTCATTTCTTACTTGAATTTCCCTCTATAGAATATGAGCTTGGGTTTCACCAAGGCAAAGGAGGGCAATCATGTATCGTAACCTCTCCAAGCCAAAGAGAGAACAATCATTTGTTGTACCATTCTCCACCACTAATGCTACTATGTTACTAGGTCCCTTAGGAACATTCCCCAATATCAATATATGTTTAGTCCAGGTCTGAGTCCTTACCAAGTCCCCTAGGAACATTCTCCAATACCAATATGTGTTTAGTCCAGGTCTGAGTCCTTATCTAGTTCTCCCTAGGGTTCGCTTAGGGGAGCCTAAGATGCCTAGGCACAAAAAAACCTCATAAGCCTTTTGGATTTTTAAACAAAACAAAATCTCTTGAAAGGGATAAATGAGTGTGCTCGAGTACTACAATGGGCAAACACAAGGGACTCACTATTAGGACAAGAAAGAACCATTTTAATCATGTAAAATAATATTTATTTGTGGTGCATCTTTAGGAGATGCGTTTAGCCACATTAAATATTTATTTGGGTCCACTTGTATTATCGGTTAGATATTTTATGTGTGGGTTGCACATAGAAAAAATATTTAATATTCAGAAACTATGTACCAAAAAGTGAAATGTTGAGGTAAATGGTTTTGTGTATTCATAGTTTTGAGGCACTTGGTTTTACCTTACCACTTAGTTGTTTTTGTGAGCGTGATTCTATAAAAGCAAGAAAATGTTTAGTGGTTGAGGTTGTCTGGTTGGCTGGTTTGAGTGGATTGTGTTGAGTTTTTGTCATTGATGTCAAATGTTGTTCATCAGATTGTATTGCTGATCAGACTGTACTCTTGATCAGACTAAACAGAGAGCATTAAAGGATGAATAAGATTCAGAATGACAAGAGATTATTCTAAGATTTGTCAACTTACTCAGAAGTACATGACTGTGTAAGCAGCAGTAATATGCAGAGGTAATACGTTATATGCAGCAAACCTGATGTGTCTATATTCATTTCCCTGTACAAAGTATTTTAGAAGATGGCAATCTGTATTCATGGAAGTCTGCTATCTATTTTACAGCCGACTCAAAAGATGGATATATAATCGATCCTCAGCAAAGACGTCACATAAGCAATGGTTTAGACATTTGATCCAAAGAAACAGAAGTCTGGAAAAAATTGCGATTGCTCGCGATTAATTGGGAATCGCCTGAGAAGCCGATCTTTTCCCCGATTTCTTTTCAAAAAATTGCATTTTTTGAGTCAACGATTTTCAAAGATTATTACACGTTTAAATTGTAGCAAAAGATCGGGTAAAAATCGCAGAAAACGCGAAACCCTAAAATCAACAAAAAAACAGAAAAAAAAAACCGAAACAGAGAAAAAACCCTCGCGCTACATACCCAAACCATAGCTAGTCGGGAAACAACAAAAAAACGATGCAGAAGAGTTTCAGAAAGTGGAAAACAACTATGGCTAAAAGTATCAACCAAAAATCTTCAAAATTTAAACCTAATATGAAGCCCACTTGTGCGACGGACTCCACCCCCGTTTCCACGTCAGAAGCCAATTATATTATTTATAATACATAGGGATTTTATTATTTGTTTAATGTGATGTCATTTGCATTCCTCCCATAAATGAATATATGAAGCCATCAATATATTATATATTTTATAATTTATTTTTATCAAATGTATAAACATATTTATTTTTATAGTGTTCATATGCA
Organism: Cryptomeria japonica; assembly: GCF_030272615.1. Taxonomy (NCBI): domain Eukaryota; kingdom Viridiplantae; phylum Streptophyta; class Pinopsida; order Cupressales; family Cupressaceae; genus Cryptomeria; species Cryptomeria japonica. Next base: position 559,202,144 of record NC_081413.1, read on the forward strand.
TTGGCTTTTTAAGCTGTTTTAAAATAAATATTTTTATACATTTGACAAAAAAAAAATTGTTAAAAAAAAAATTTGATTAAATTTAGTTGATCTCATGATTTATTAATATTGAATCAAATTTTTAAATCTTATGAATTGCAATCATGCAATTTTATCAAACTTCACATATAATTTTAAATATATATTTTTCTTATATTGATATGCATTTTTATTATAATTATTAATTATATTTATTAAAACAAATAATCATTGAAAATCAAATGAGATTACATCCTTTCTTAGATTGAATGTCTTTACTTGTTATCCATATGTGATCTATAGACATATCTTGACCAACAAATATTTGTTACAATTATTTAAGTTTATCTTCAATTGAATCCTCCTCCTTGCAAGCTTATAGTTTGGATCAAATTATATTTAGCTAAGTTTGGTTCAGTTAAATTAGGTTGCACCCAATAACCCATGTATAACATGTAGCAATTTTACACCTCATTTATACTGAATATAATATCTCCATCTTCGAGCACATTTCCCAAAAGTATGATCACCATTCCTGCAAATTATGTGGCTTTTTCCATTTTTCATCTATATTATGTGCCTGCTTCTTTGTGCATTTGACTATCAAACCAGGACCTTCTAAACCCAAATACATCTGATACCTATAAGACTCTAAGATATTGATATTGTATAATATTTCTTGATACCTTTCTGGTTTCACCGAAGTTACTGCGATTACATATGTTAGCCTTGTTTATAGTAAGTATTACTTTATTACTGCGATTACATATATTAGCCTTGTTTATAGTAATACAGTAATACTTATCTGTATTACTGTATTACTACTCAACACGTGTCTACTAGTTCTCCAAACTGGGCACAGTGACTTCAAAGACTAATTGTATAAAAATTTAAAGATTGTTTTGAATTAAGCTAATTTTTATACATATTGTATAACAATCTACCTGTATAAAAATCTATATAACTGATGCTTTTACAATATAGATGTTTTTATACATAATTAAAAATTGTAGATGCTTTTATAATTTTTATACATATGAATCCATAACTTAGATTTAAATATGTCTACATGTATAGATTTAATTACAATTTTTATAGAATTTTTAATTACAAAATTTCTACAATCTAATAAAAATTATGTATAGATTTAATTACAAGAATCTTGTATATATGCTTGCATAGATTCTTGTAATTAAATTTAATAAAAATTAAAAAAGTAAATCTAATAAAAATTATTTTTATATATAGATGTTTGTATATATAATTTTTATACAATCTAATAAAAATTATTTTTATTTATAGATGTTTGTATAGATGCTTGTTATAAAAGTAAATCTAATTGACATTTTGACATCTATCACCATCTAGAATTATTTATGTTGTGGTATGTTTTTTTCAATGTACTCAGTGATACGAATATAAACAACGAAAAATCTATTTTCTACAATTCATGTGTTGAAGTGTCTATTTTATTTGCCTACAATATCTCTATGCTATGGAAATGCCCTAAAATATTTTTTTTAAAAGTAGTTTTTGATTGTTTTTCTGCTATTTTTTACCTTTTTTTGTAAATCCAATTTTTTGCCAATTAATTCCCCATTTTTTCCCGATTTTTTGAAAAATCTTATACTTTTGTTTTGCCGATTAATTCCCCAAACAATTAATGTTTCTTTGGTTTGATCTATTAACAATAAGATTTGAAAAAAAAATGAAACTACAGCAGTGTTAAGGTAATAAAGAAACTACATATTGACATCAAAACATTAAATTGACTCAGCCCAAGAAAACATGGATATGATTTGTTTAAGGATGGTATCGGCTTATTGGTACCAATTGGTATCAAGTTGTTAAGTAAATTTGTTTGTTAATAATTTCCTGAACAAAGAACGATTCATGAAAAGGTGCATTTTAAAATACACATAAGGATTTATGAAAGAAGATGACCCATGGATATGACCGGTAAATAAGAATTAAAATAAAGATCATAAGGTGTGTGTGTGTAAAGAAAGTCATTCTGATAAAATATATATTACACCAGATTTTGAAAGGGAAGAAGATGTGTATGTTATCTCAGAATTAATAGAAAGAGTATATGAGAGACTTGTTGCAGATTATCAGAGGATATAATGTTCAGGTTGTAGTAAAAATAAAGATCAGTCTGAAGCAGAGCTAAAGGGATAGCTGTGGATATATTGTGGCAGATTTATTCTGTACATTACATCAGATTGGTGAAGTAATTTGTAATAGAAAGAGTATATGAGAGACTTGTTGCAGATTATCAGAGGATATAATGTTCAGGTTGTAGTAAAAATAAAGATCAGTCTGAAGCAGAGCTAAAGGGATAGCTGTGGATATATTGTGGCAGATTTATTCTGTACATTACATCAGATTGGAGAAGTAATTTGTAGCAGAATTTTACATTGAGATTGGTGCCTCTAAGTTGAATGGCAGGTTTGTGCCTCTATCAATTGTAGAAAATTATATTAAATTGACTAAGTGTTGGAAATTCCCCACTTAAAGACAGAATTCTTGGAAAAAGTGATAAATTGACTAAGTGTTAAAAATACAAATTTCCAAAATTTCCAAAATTTCTTCTCAAGCTCAAAATGTGCCCAAGGTTGGAAGCAGGACGTGAAAATCAAGGTTCAAGAAGAAAACTTCAAAATTCAAAAAAAAAAATCCTCGAGGTGGAATTGCAAACAAGATGAATTCAAAAAGCACAAAAAATTATTCCCGGATAAAATTTCTCTCTCTAATAGTTTTCTGTCTTCAAGAATTCCGAATGAACAGGATTCTTGCAGGAGCGGATAAATTTGTTAAAATTCTTGTAAGGCAAGAAAATCTTCCAAAATGTCTTTTGTGAGCCCAAAATGGAAAGATTCTTGTAAAGGATGAGTTGGTGACAAACAAAGAGAATATTCCATATTAATGAAGCACAACCAAGAAAATTATAAATGATGGTGGGGTCTACTTGCATGGGAGAATCTATTGAGTGCATGGCAGCAAGGTGGTGCATTCATTGCTAGAATATTTGACCAAACGGCGGCTGAGTCAATGCATGGCGAGATAATGGAGCATTTATTGCGTATGGCCGATTTTGGAGATGGTGGAGCATTCAGAGCATTATGGACAATTTATTGCATGAAGGAGCATTTATTACACATTGGGCTAATTTGAAAGTACATTTAATGCACAATGGACGCCATTTTTGGCAAGAATGTAATTAATGGATAATGGGCATAATGGGTTATTAATGTTAATTCCCACCTTGTTGCATCATGTGTGTTGAATCTTTTGGGTCAAACCCTAATTAGGGTTTGCATGTAATCAAGGCTAGAGACCTATATAAGGGGGTGACCCCTTCATTTGTAAAGGGAGGGAGATTTGTATGAAATTGTTACGATAAGTTATTGAGATAATAACAGTGAAACATTGTTCTCTATTGTTGTCCACTAAAGTTATTTTTTCAAAACTTGCATGGTTTCACCTTCCTCACTTAGAGTAGAAGTAGAGTAGTGCTTTGATTTCAATGGAGAATGTAATCGTGTTTGATTAATTTCCATGGTTCGTACTTTTTACATCTTGTTGATTATAAGTTGCAGTGTAAAGTTAGCCTAAGCCACTAAATTTGTAATAAGTTCGATTGGGGATAGTCGTTTGGATTGCATTGTTTTGGGTATTCAAATGCACTTTCTTGATGTGAAAATCTTTCAACATCCTTTGAAGATTGCACCACTTCTTGTGGAGTTGTAGTTAATCTTGGCGAAGCGAAACTTGGTTTATTTGGGATTCGTCCATTAGAGCAATATCTATTGATATCACTGCCCTTAGGAGTAAATTTAGATCCTTCCAACCCTTTCCCTTTAATTTCAGTTCATTTGAAGTTTTTTCATCACAAAATTGCCATATTTGATGATGAAGTTCCAACCATAGCAAAGAAGTGAAAGAATGATCCAAACGTAAGTCCCCTTGGATTACCAACAACATCTACCACACGAGCCTATATCCACATAAAATTGCTAGTACGCAGTTGGAACCTTGGAGTCAAAGTACGATCTTCCTACAATCTTAGCATACATTTGATTTTGATCAAGAGAGGATAAGGTGACCGTTGGGAAACTTTATTCTGTGTTGGTGTGGTCACAAAACGCACGTCAATAGGGACATTACAAATGCACTACGAAGCCCAAGGACAAGGAAATTGCAAGGAAGATAGTTTGAGAAGAGTTAATCAAAGTTAGAAACTCATCCAAAGGGGCTATAGATGATCAAGATGATGTGATTTAGGAATATGAACAATCACAACCAATTAAAGGACCAGATAATGTTAAGTATCAAGAGATATTCCTAAGAGATGCAAAGACTTCTCTGTGATGAAGGATTAATACTACAAGGCATATGCAAGCTAAGGTGGCACCCATTCATCTCCACCAATCAAATAACGACAAGTCAGCATGTCTAGATTCATTGAACCTGACTCATCAACAAGTGGACGTGTGGGTGCATTGAATGAAGTGTCATCATCTACTCATTGTAAGTTGTGCTATTGAGGCCTTGTTAATTTATATTGGTCCTTTTCCTAAAAGACGTGCATTCAAGGACTTGAATTTTCTCATTGGTTGATATTAAATGTATGAGGTGGTAGTTGTAATTACCTCACTTAGGGTTTCATCAAATTATCTTGGTCATTGATTTAGAATCAATCTGGGCCCTTCATTTGTAATTGAGAGCACTATAAAAGGCTTGGCTAATTCATTTGTAAAGGTTAATAGAATAGAGCATTAGAAAGCAAGAATAGTTAGCAGAATTAGTAGGAGGAGGAGATCAGAAATTGTTGCCAGGACTATGTCGAAATTGATGCATAATTTTCAATGTTTAGTTGCAGTTCATTGATTGCAATGGAGAAATGTGAAGATGTTTGATGGAATTCCTTGGTTCATACCATTTGTAGTTTGTTGATTGCAAATTGCAGTGTATGTTTAGTCTAAACCTCATTTTAGCAATAGTTTGATTGTGAATATTCATTTGGATTGTGTCAACATTGGGTATTCGGATGGATGGTTACAATATGAAAATCCTTCATTACCTTGGGAGATTGCATCAGTTTTGTGTAGCTGTTATCATGACGAAGCAAAGCTGGATTTAAGGAATCCATTTATCTAAGCAAATCCATTATCTTCGTTGTCCTTAGGTTCTTAGATTAGATTTCCTAAACATTATCCCTTTTTGTCTTTTATTTGAAGTTGGAATCAGTTCAGAATTCAAAATTCAAGTTCCAAATAAGTGTAAGTCCCTTTATGATATCAGCAAATCACATATTTTCACTAAGCCTATCCATCGTAAAGTCACATTGTTCGCATCGTAAACCTTGGGGTAACCTTACTTGATCACATTCTTTACCATTCGAGGTTACCTTGTTCAAGAGATGATAGAATACTTGGTATTTTATTTTGTATTGACGAGTGTCACAAAACATGCATTAACACATTGTTTAGTTCTGGAGGATTTATTTGAGTAGTGTTTGGCACATTTATCTCCTTTTGCATATGACTTTATTTATGATTTCATTTACGATGAAGATTTTACATGTCATTGGGCTTATTCCTAGTTTTGGGAATGGATTTGAGTTTTATCTTCCTTGGTTAGAGAGGCTTGCATCCATGTTAGTTATATGAGATACATATGTTTTGTTTGATCTTAAGGATTGAACAATTAGGTGATGTTAAGGCGTTTCATTCGGGGTTGTGAAAGAGATCAAATTTACACAATGTAGCACTTTAAAATGATGGTAGAAGGGCATGTTATGTGATATGATTTATATGTTTTCTCTCCTTGTACTATGGTCACTTCTTGGAGGTTCACGTTCACATAGTTCAGTGTGGTGGACTTGGGAGAGTTATTGTAACATGTTGTGAGAGCTTATGCAACGGTTTTCATTATGTGTGTGGAACATTGTGATTCTTCTTTGTAACTACATGGTGTGATTATGAACTACAATTTATTATGAGTGTTGATTGGAAGACATGGTATGCCTTGATCTATTTTTGGATTTGACAATACCCATAGAGTGGGAATTCTTAAAGGTTCCTGTTCTTCGTTGACATGTTTTATTCATAGAGCTTGTGATTCCATTCTATGGGTTGGATATGTTGTTGGCATGAGTTTTATTGATGTTTAGATACCTTTAAATGGGTTGGAACAACCTCCTAACCCAAACATAGCTACATGCAGCAACTGCATGCAATGGGAACATTAATGAAAAATCCTTAAGAACGACCACAATTGCCTCACTTTACAACAATGGCCCCAAAGATTTCACCTCTGTCAGCCCTTATCAAGACCATTTATATGATAGCAGTGAAATATTTCCTGCTTGACCACGGTATTACAAGTAAGACATCAAGAACTTTGCCCAATTGTTGCACCTAACCAAGATAGAAGCACCATTTGAATCAACAAAGGTATAATAAAAAGCATTGAAGTAAAGGTTTGATTAATCCATGACATAATTCTGCATTACCCAAACTTGGACAGAGTTATAACTGCATAAAGGTGCCCCAAACTATGCGATCTATTACACATTGGCTCCAAAAGAAACTCACAGATTGCACTATGTCAAATATAAGACTAACCATACTATAATAAAGCAGGAAGCATTAGGAGTGGCATACTAAGCCCATAGGCTCTGTTAAGTTTGGATCAGAGGTTTAAAACAAAAATTCAGAAGTATGAGAATTATATCTCTGATATAATTCAATTGATATATCTGTTATGCTGAGGATATTGATTCGACTGAAGACCTACACTCTTCCTTCTAGTCACTGGCTTTCAACAATGTATACAATCTGAGTATATGTGTTTGCAGGTTGAATATATATAGTATATCTATCATCAACGAATCACCCAGCAGATATCATGGATTGGTCTCCACATGTGATTACACAGCGGATTTGATTGGTTTCTACAGCAAATTAACCATCTACGGATCACAAGGTAGAAATCATATATTCACAGCGTACGTCACATTAATTCTCCCTCAATACTCCCGATCGAGGAACCTATATACCCGATCAAATGAAATGACACGACTTGATAATTGGAACATGACCAATCCAAAGGGGTGCGTTAATCCAACAGTGCCGAAAAGATAATCACAACTAAATACGTTAGTTAATGAAAATAATAAAGAGTTATTATGTAGAAGCAATTTAGAACTAGTTAGAGAATAAATAAGGAGATCGTTGATATAAGACAGCAAAACATATAGTATTAATAATTAAGATAGCAGACAGGAGAAAGATATTTCCTGCTGCTATAACATCAACAGGCTCAAACATTATTTATTTGTGATTCCTTTTGTATTCTATGTGGATCAGCAAGTGCTCCATAATGCACAAATTGTAGGGTTTGCTATATCAAAAAAAACTTTAGGTTTAAGGTGTAGGATTCTAAGCACTCTATTTGGCATGAAATAACGATTGTGGTTTTATTTCCATGTTTTCTGAGTATTTTAGCATTTCTTAATTTGCCATGTTTTTCCCCCTTAAAACCCGTATAATTGAATTTCATTTACACTTTCAGTTTGTCATGCTGTTGCCTCATAAATATGACACTACTATGCTTTAGGCGGCGTCTTTTTTCAGTAACCCTCTTTCATAATCCTTTGCATATTTAATTGTCAATAGCTATGTGTAATGTCCCCATTTTGAGCATGCATCAGACTTAATGGATTTAGCTTATCACTGGGTCCTTGTAGGCTAATACTGGTGATTAAAGGACCTTGTTGTGCAGTTTTTTTTGGCTCTCCAAAGGACAATTGTTGGTGTTTTCATCTCCAGACCCTTCATATGTTCAGAGGCATTGATATTCAGAGGTCTTTGGTTTGGTTTTGAGGGAATTACTATTTATCGTAAGTCAGTGGATGTCAGAGAGGGGCCCTTACTATTTTTAGTAAGGCAGTTGGTTGCACAGAGGATACAATGGTTAACTCCCAGGTTGAGACGGAATTGAAAAATAATGATAATTTGTGGAGTTATGTTATTTAATTATTATTAAAGTGATTACTTTATTAATAATAAATTATAAAGTTTTAAATTCACTTTATGTCTAATGAGGCCATGACCCTCAAAAAGGTCACTTAAGTACATTAAAAAAAATTATTATTTGTGAGCCCATTTATTAAAGCATTTATTAAAGTGAAAGGCAAATAGTAAATATCATTTAAATGATTTCAAAGAGCCTTCTAGAGAAATTGACTAATCGGAGATGAATATAAAAAGCACCAAAAGAAATGAAAAAAGGCATCATTAGATCTTTTTTATACTTGTGTGTTTGGAGAGCTCCTCTCTCGGAGAAGAAACCTAAGGTTTCTGCACTTCTTTGATCATTGAGAATGAAAACTCTCATTGATTTGCATACCTGAGGTTGTGAAAGATCTTCAGAAGGATTGCCTGTGAGATTGGCTTCATCCAGGAGTCAACACTGAGCTTCATTGGTGAAAGATCTAGAAGTTGTGAAGGGTTTAAAGAACATCTATTCGCAGATCTGAAATTAATTGAAGGTTAATCTTATTTGGTAAATCTCTATTGCTGGTTGTGCCCTCTTCATTGGCACTTGGGAGTCATTGTGTGCAGATTGGAAAGATTGTACAAGGGTTTGAAGATTAATTACTGGAAGAACTGAGATATACGCTGCTGTTACATTTCCAGCTGTTAGAGCTTTCTTCTTTTGGCACGTGGGAATCATACTGGTGCAGATTTAGAGCATTTATCTCTGGAACTAGCAGGGGTTCTAAAATAGCTGATCGAAGACTCCATTTTCAGTAGTGTGAGGATTATTCTCTCTGCTGTATGACTGCTGCAACTTTATACTTTATTCTGGCATCCATTTTCAGAAGGTTTCAAACTTTCAAGGCATGTTTCCTACGAGTTCATGAATTGTAACTCTTAGATTTTCTCGGTATTGTTGTTTTAGATAATAAGGGTTATTTTATGAATTGGGTTGTCAATATATTATGAAAATACTGAGTATTTAAGCTGGTATAAAAATCTGGAATTTTCAGCTGTCTTCGCAATGCAATTTCAGTTTTGAGTTGAAAATTATTATTGCAACATCTCCTACTTTTTCTGCATTAAATTATTGTATAAACATTGCCAATATATCACAAACATTCATCAAAACAAACCAAAACACCAAAAGAAGGAACTACAATTGCAAGTACAGACATTGCAAGCCAAGTGTTTGACAATATTCCTTGGAGCTCAAATCAGCAAAACAGGGTCAGATTGTCAAGGGATACCACACTATGGCTATTAAAACATTATATTGTATTCAATGCATCTTTAATTCCTTAGTAAGTGTACTTTGCTTCTGTATATTTGACACATTCCCACAACTATAATTTTATTTATATATTATTCATCAACAACTGCTACACCACTCCAGAATATCTAGTCAGTGCCCAACGATCAAAAGAAAAATGGAAAAATGTTTTATTGCAATGATTGAGAGCTAGAGATGGTTTACTTGTCATCCATTGGTACACATGAAATAGTGATATCAGCATTCACATTGATGTGTTTCTGCAAATACAGTATTTTTCATTAACCAGCATGAACAGATGAAAATGCGAAGGAATATAAGCACCTAGAAACTATAGAGGGAAAAATGCATTCAGCGACACATGAAATATGCATAGAGATGATATGATGAATCAATAATAGATCCAGTGGAGAAATTGTGCTTCTACTAATAAGAACCTGTACAAAATCCATGTAGTCCATTCGATAGAGATGGTCGCCAGACAAAATAATAACATTCTCTATGTATTTGTTCCTGGGATCCTGTAACAAGCAAGTTGAATGTAATCATGAGAAGAGCAGGAGAACATTCAAATATTATTCCAGATCTCATATAAATGGCCAAAGCTCTCCTCCACAATCTCCCAATCAGACTCTCAGTTCTTTAGTCTAATCCTACCTCAAAAAGCCAAATAAATTGTCTCACAGCATCAGCAGTTCCCTGGAACCAATTCATACCCTCCTGGCCTGGAGTCTGAGTAGCTGCTAGGACCTGTTCTCATAATTATTTGTGATTGAATCAGGTAATGGCGTGAACCAAGTTCATTGTGCAAACCACTGATCCCTATATTACTTACTGTATGCTCAAATGAGAGAAACAATAAAAGATTTATCTAAGCTATGTAAGATAAAGCACAAACCTCAGCAAATCCATCACCAAAGTTCACACCATTTCCAAAACCATATGCCCTGGAAATATGGCGATTCAGTGACTGTGAATTAAATTGAGTTAAGATAAATATTTTGTTGATTCCACTGTTAATACAATTGCTCATTGGTATATCGACAAGCCTATATGCCCCTCCAATTGGTACCTGCAAGATCATAACAACAAAAGAGAAATAATAAGTGATTAACTATAATATGAAATCCCAGCATCAATACTAAGTGAACTCAACACTTAACAGAAGAATGCTCCAAATCACAGACAAAACAACTTGTTAAAAAATGATGAAGAAGCAAACTCAGAAACTGATAAAAAGGTTAAGTGTTGACTAAGGTTATCAAACTAAATCAATTCCAAGCACACCAGATCAACCAGTTAACATCCAACCAATGCAGTCTTCTCTATGCCAGTACTGTCAATCCACCATAATGTGATAAATAAAATCACTGGGTTCTCTTTCTTGTAGGCAAGAACAAATGTAGGTGAAATTGGGACCTAGTCTTCTTATTTTGCAATTTGTATATATAATATCCAGAATTTGTGAACAAGTATAAACTGGCACCTTATTAGCAATATAAACAATTGACAATTATATAAATTCTCGAATGATATCATGTATGAATGACAAGGATACTGGAGGACATGAAACAAGAGCAATACAACAAAAAAACTTTAGCATCTATAACAATTTTTTCATACATTTCAGCAATTTCTGTACAAAAGTATTTTGTATTGCATAGAAATACATACAGCAGGCTTTGCTCTTCTTCTTGTGAGAGGAAAGAGTCGTGTTCCAGCTCCACCACCTAGTATGATAGAGAGGACAGTTTTGGGATCTGCATCAAGTTTCTCCTCCATGTGCACCTGCAAATCTCAAACTCGTTATATGACTTAATGGATGTGGAAAATAAAAAAACTCACAAGGTTAAGATGGACTTGAAGTGGACTACATTCACACAATCTGTTGACATGATAGAAAAGGTAATTTGGAGTATATATCACTCAACACTAACCAATTTCAAGTAAGAACAAGAAAAAAAGCATAGCATTTGTGGAATGTTCAACTGGAAACCTATTGTTAATATTGCTAGATTATAGTGCAATCAAAGTGCTTCCTAATAAGTTTCTTGACAACAGTAAAGCAGTCCATCGATGTATTCTACACACCTTTGAATGCATCTTCTTTTTGGAAATTAATAATAATGATAATGCTTCTATCTCCATAGCACAGTAGGATAGACTCCATTTTAAATGATTTTGTTTTCAAGCATTCTGGTTTTTATTTTTTCTGTAAAAACATTATAATAATAGGTTTTAAAAGTACAGAAAGCAGCAAGATGAAATATTGTTAAGTCATTCTTAAGTGTTTAATCTTCCTTGGATCAGCATTCAGTCTTCTGAACAGTTAATTCGCAAAAAGGGTCAGAACTTCCTCCACATGATGTGGACTGGCATCACTTCTTAAATGTAGACTTGTAGCAACCTTTAGAAGAACAAAATCATCAATACACATAGCCAAAAGGTACTAAACATTGTAAAAACAGATACACATAGCCCTCCTATAGCATCAATACACAGGCCCTATACAAAAATACACAATCCCTGAAGCAAAAATATACAAATCTGCTATAGTTGAAAATACCTGCAAATGCACAATTCGTACAGAAAAAAATACAGTCCTTGTAGCAGAAATATGTAACTCCTGTAACAAGAAAATGTAGAGTCCCTGTAGTAGCATTAAACAGGTCCTGCAGCAAAAAATGAACTATACTCCTGTCGCCCTCTATAGCAGCCCATTTTTTAAGGAAAAAAAAGACTTGTAGCAACTAGATTTGAATTTAAAATAGTTCACTAATAATTTCTCAACACTACCATTGATGATTGAAACAAAGACAAACCTAAAACATTTTTGTAGCACTCTCCCAAGGAAGCAAGTTCAGAAGACAACTACAAATCAACAAACACACCAAAACTAAAGGAAAACTGAAAACAAAACCTACAAATGTTTGGTGATGCGGGATTGCTTGTGGACCCAAATGCTTTCAAATCAACCTTTGTGAAGTTAACTAAGTCTTCAATTTCACGTTCAAAATTCCATTGACAAGTGCACACTTCTGTGAAAGAAATCAGGTTTTCGATTTCAAGAATTAAATTGCACTATCAGGTGCACACCTACATAAAGAAGACAATAATTTACTTTTCAAAGACAAATTTCTATTATAAAGTGTGCACCTCTATAAGAAAGAGAGATTTCCTTTTTCGAGTTTAAAATTGCATTGACAGGTGTGTGCTTGACGAGCTGTCACACCTTTGTTTCATATCAGCAGTCTGCCATCAGACTTCAGCAACATCCAAAGAGCAGAAGATTCATACTCTTTGCAAAATTATCAGAGCACAAAAAAGGGCAGAATTAAAATGGTAGCAAGATCTTCATCACATACAGCAGTTGTATCTTAAGTGATCAACAACAACCAGCAACTTCAGTAGCACCTGTCAGCAGGACCATATTATGTTCTGTAATGTCCCCTTCTTGTACCTAGTCAGTTGTGCTTCCCATTAGCCTACTCCTCCCAATTACTCCAACAAAACCTTCAAAATATGAACAACACAATTAACACTCTTAGACCCAACCAAACTAATGGGAGGGATGCCACTTCTAACCATTTAGAAAATGACAATAGAGCTCCACTAGGGTCAAGGTATTAATGGGACAAAAGGAAATTATTGGAACCCAATCATTTTTGTTGAGCTTTATAGTTATTTCAGTAAGGAAAAAAGTGTACAATGCATTGTTGGGTCAAGGTTGGCTAGTAGCAGCCAAAGCTGACCCCAATTGGAAAAAGAATACAATCCCCATTGAAAACAAGGAACAGAAGTATGTAATTGATTTAAAGAACCAAGCCGTAAGTGAAGAAGCAGCTTTCTGTAATTCATCAAATTCAGATTCTAGAAAAGAATGGATAAAAAATCAGGTTTCAATGGAACCTGACAAAGGAATTTTGGAATTACAATCATGTTTAGAGTATGAAACAAATTCTCTCCATCGCCTATTTCATTGACAAATGGAGGATTATGAAGTATTTCCATTGACTTGTAATTTTCTCAAAGCTACGACACTCAGTGAAGAGTAACCAATGAAAAATGATTTTACAAAGTTGGACAATTTATTTTTGTGGGATGCAATCCATGGTTTGCAAAAGACAACAGTTGCAATAGAGGTATCCGACTTTGCAAAATGCAGTACAAACGATACATCTTGGAGTACTAAGAGAAAAGTACTTAACGTGGAGTGTATAAATATTGGTCAATTCAAATCAACTTCACATTAAATTTATAGAAAACGAAAAAGAAAATTAAAAAATAGAAAAGCAATGGAAAGTAAGAGGCAAAAATATTATTCCGCAATCAAAGTTGAAAATAATAAAAAACCCAATTACATAGCCCAACTATATTAAATGGTTGGATTACGTTGTATGGCCAAGCTACATAGCATAGCGGGTTCCTAAATGCCTTTACATAGTACAGCAGCTACAGTCATTCACACTCTGTGTGCATCGTTCAGCTACCATTTTCTCAAAATCATATGGTTGTCTCCTTTAGAATACATTGTATAGCTTGTTCGAGTCATATGGTAAAAGCATTCATTCATTGAGCACATCGTATGGAAAAAGTTCCACATTGTATGGCAATGCCATAAAGTACAACACCTCTTGGTGAAGGAAATAAATCATCACATACGACACAAAAGAAGTCAATTTCACATTGCATGGCAAGTCAAGCTCCTGTACATCATATGGCCCTTCACAATATGACTTATTGCAAAACACTCAATAGACATTGTAGAACTTCACTACACCATATTATCTTCTTTGACTTGCAAGGTATGGCTATCCTTTGATGGCACCATATGACACCCTCCATCAAGGTACATTGTATGGCATTCTCAACGCACATCATCATCAATTTGCTTGGTATGACATTCAACATCAGTTTCAACTCTCCATCATACAACCTGCTCGCTTCATTTTTTAGCACCATGCGGTCTCTTAGTAGCAGATCCTCCATCATATACCTAACAAAATCTTGCATCATACAACCCACGACATCATCTTGCACCATCAATCCTTGGGCAAAAATCACTTTGCATCCACATCGTATGGCCATCAACCATCATAGAACTTCCTTCCTTGATCAACATTATACGTTGGTTAAAGAGATTTCCTATCTTTGTCAACATTGTTTTCTGCATCTTAAAAAATCATGAAGATGATATGCACCATGAAATTCTGTGTGGTTTTAAAGGTTTTAATTTGGGCTTGGTGGCAGGGGCTCCACCCCTCAACCCCACTTTGCACCACAACAAAGTGTACGCCAAAGGCGTTGCCCTTGGACCCACAAGGGGCACTACCCCTTGACTCCACTAGGATCATTGACCCTAAGCCCCCACCACACTTATTTGATTTGCCAAATACAATCTAAGTCCAAATTCACATTGTAAGCTTCCAAGTTTGTTACAAATCCTTGCTTACAATATCATCATCGATTTGGAAAGTCTACCCTAATGTTACTCGATGTTTCCTTGTCCTCTGGAAGACGACTTTTTTTCTTTTAAGGGGATGATGTAGTCAATGTACAATGTCTATTATTATGTGTCAATTGTATTCCTTTTGGCAACCATCGAGTCTTGCAAATAGATTGTGTATCATCAAGGAAAGAAGTATGATCTAGTCGGACCGACTCTGTTCCTTGGCTAACCATCTCTAATCTTCTTCTGTAATAATTTAATGTGCAAATAAACATATATTTTACTCCTTTGTCTAGTATGCATTGTCATCTCAATTATTAATTCATGTATTTATTTTATCAGATAGAACAGTAAATAGAACACAATTGTTCATAGAAATCTATAAAAAGATATTGAAATGAGGGTTTAAAGCATGTATTGTTTTGGAGATTAGAGAATCAAAGAAATATTGTGCAGTTCAGTTGTTTAAACTTTATATAAAAGGAGATAAACAAAAGTACAAGGCAGAATTGAAGTCACTAACACTAATGTTGTAGCCAATGTACAATGTCTATTATTATGTGTCGGTTGTGTTCCTTTTGGCAACCATCGGATCTTTTAAATAGATTGTGTACCATCAAGGAAAGTAGTATGATCTCGTCAGATCAACTTTGATCCTTGGCTAACCATCTTTTGATCTTCTTCTGTAATAACTTCATGTGCGAATAAACATAGATTTTACTCCTATGTCTAGTATGCATTGTCATTCGTATTATTCATTCATGTATTTATTTTATCAGATAGAGCAGCAAATAGAACACAATTGTTCATAGAAATCTATAAAAGAATATTGAAATGAGGATTTAAAGCATAGCAGCATTAATCTTTTAGGGAAAAAATCAGCAAACCAAAAGTATAATATTTTTTGTAAAAATAGGGAAAAAATAAAGGAAAAATTTATAAAAAAACGTAGGAAATTGTAGAAAAACAATCAAGAACTACGTTTTATATATATTTAAGGGCATTTCAATAGCATAGAGATATTCAAAGCAAATAAAATAGAGAGTTCAACCCATGAATTCTAGAAAATAGATTTTTGTAGTTTATATTCATACCGCTAATTACAATGCACAAATCATACCACAGCAGAATAAATAATAACTAGATAGTTACAGTTGTCAAAATGTCAATTATAATATAGTTTGTGACTTTATAAAGTCAACCTATAAACTAAGTATAAAGTTTAGTAGTTTTTCTCTATGCATGCCTTTTATGTTACGGACATCTGCAGACTAGAATAGATGATTTTAAGAGATGGCATACTATCTAGTTTGAGGTTACATATATTGATTTAGAGATATGTCAATCAATTAATCAACAAAAGTATTATAAAATAGCTAACTTGCTAGTATGGGTACGAGATCCCACTAAGTAGGGGTTTGGGATTGGAGACCTTAATGGGTTTGAGTAGTAGTAAGGATAAGTTTCACAAGGTGTAGATGTGAGAAAAAACCCAACGATAGAAGAGGTGCAAGGAAACGTTTTGTTTCCCCATGGGTCGAAAGTGGGGGTTCGGGGGCTATGCCCCCAAAAAAGAAAATTAGAGAAAATGCGAAAAGAGCAAGTGAAGAGAGCAAAATGATCTTTGTATTAGGCGAAATGATGCTTTTAGAGGCGTTTTAGAGTTTTTGGATGCAAAAAAAAGTAAATCAAACTTAGACCACAAAAGGGAGATGGAAAGCAAAATAATATCTAATATTACAAACTTATGAGTTATGCTATGAATATTATCACGTACAAACATCAAAAAGAATCACATAAGTTGTCGATACCAATCTCCATTTTCAACTAAAAATGTTCATAATGTCTAGCCCATATTAGGCTTTAATATGAACAATTGGAATGTTATTGTGTTTTTTGGTGAGAAGAACATTTGGGTATATGTTTGCCAATTGAAAAATAACCATAGAAAAATAATAAGGCACAAAATAGAAAAACAAG
Organism: Cryptomeria japonica; assembly: GCF_030272615.1. Taxonomy (NCBI): domain Eukaryota; kingdom Viridiplantae; phylum Streptophyta; class Pinopsida; order Cupressales; family Cupressaceae; genus Cryptomeria; species Cryptomeria japonica. The sequence continues at coordinate 559,218,912 of NC_081413.1, forward strand.
GGGTCCTTCAACTAAATAACTAAATCATAGAAAAATGCAACAAAGAAATAGTATTGCGGAGATGAATACTTGGAATTTCTGCCTATCACGTCGCTAAAAACCCTCTAATTTCCATTGATTGAATACTCTTCCGCGACCAAGAACGCACTAAAGATGTCATGCGACACCTTTTATGAGACATTCGTAGGGTTTTTTCACTGTTTTGAGGTTTTGCACCGATTTTAGGTTTGTTGATATTTCATGACTTTTGCAGCTGACTATACCCATAGTTTAATTGTGATTTGAATGCAAAAAATTGTGAAATTGTTGACCAATTTTCCCATGATTTTTTGGGGAAAAAATCATGCCCTTACCCAGCTCACGATTAATCACGATCAGTCGCAATTTTTTGGTGACTATTGCTTCTTTGGTATTAATTATAAACTATAGGGGTCGCTCCTTCCTCGTCAAAGTGCCATCTATAATAGTGCATAATAGTATTAATTTTAAATCTAGTGTACAATATTAATTATATACTTGTTCACAACAAAATCCATGGGGCGGAGTGTCCAAAGAGCTTAAGTCATATCGAAGCCGCAATTTAAAGCAGATTTGCCAGCTGCTTTGACACTATCTCATATGCCCTACACGATTTAGGATGATTGAGGCCCTTTCAAATTCAATTGATGACCGCCATTGCTCCTCCACTCCTTTATTTAGGGATTTTCAAAGCTCGGAAAGAAAACTAAAGTACAAAATAACCAACTGTTTCAATGTTGATTCCACATTGACTCTGAATCCGTCTTGGATTGGCCCTATTTTCGAGCAATTCAATAATTTGATGAATTTTTCTAGGGTTTTGCAAGCTTTTACAATGATTTTTTTCACTCTTTTTGCCATTTTTTAGGGGTTTTAAAATGATTTTAATGCAATTTAAATGCAAAAAATCGTTGAAAATTGGGTCAACAATTTTTTCGTGAATTGGGATTTTTTCGAGGAATAGATCGGCTAGCTCCAAGATTCAAGATTAATCGAGTATAACCGCGATTTTTTGCAGACTATTACTTCTTTGATTTAAAGCATGTATATTTTTGGAGATTAGAGAATCAAAGAAATATTGTGGAGTTCAATTGTTTAAAGGAGATATACAAAAGTACAAGGCAAAATTGAAGTCCCACTTATTGTAATTATCTTCCCACGATAATTAAGAAGGTAGCAAGGTCATTACCACTAACATAAGACTAGTTTTTCCTCCACATTGGGGGTTTCCAAGATAAAATCTTCCAAGTTTGATTTTTGTTTTATTCACAATATTATCTTTGCTTAAGTAGACAATATTTGCATTAGCAAGTGGCAAGTAATTAAAAACAATTTGTTGACTCTTGAACTCTATTGAAAAATTTACAAATTAGTGAAATGTGCTTGAAACTCCTAAATCACTAAATCCAATCAACTACAAGATGATAAATGTTTCATATAAATGAATACAAATGAGCTCATGGAAAACTAAATTTCAGCTCCACATCCACAAACTGCCTGCATCTCCATATAAAAACTGTTCTCCAACTAACAGCTCCAAGTTTTGAACAAAAATGAATCAAATCCCAAAAGTGTCAACCCATGAACATTTTATCCCCCCTTTTTCATATAATAAACACTTCAAATCAATGTATTCCATTCAACAATCATGTGAAAGAGGAAGAGGACTCTCTATATCCATTAACCTATCCATGAGACATATTCGCAAAAAATGCCACTTCCAACAGACCAACATTTACAAAACTTTCAAGGCAATTGCAAAATTGCCTTCTACATGAATGTAATGTCCCCTTTTTCGGATGATATGGTTTATGATTGGATTAGCCTATTATTGGGCCTCTTAGGCTAAGATTGCTGATTAGAGGGTTCCAATTGGCAGTGCAGGAGGCTTATTCCCATTCCAAAGATCAGAAGTGTTCAAGAATGCTCTTCATTTGGTTCAAATTGGACTTTGTTTGGGCTCAGTTTCATATACTTACTATTTATAGTAAGTCAGGAGGCAATCGAGAGGGACCCTTTCTATTTTAAGTAAGTGGGTTGGACAGAGGACAAAATGGTCAACTCCTCGGTGCAGACAAAATGAAGAAATATTGATAAATCATGGAGTTATGCTTATTTGATTATTAATAAAGTGATAACTTTATTAATAAATTTTATTATGAGGCCATTTAATGTTATATTATAAGTTATTATTATTTCATAAAGAAAGGGTCATACTCATCATTAAAATGGGGCCATGTTTTAATTAATTATTGAGCGCCTAGCCAAGGAAGAAATTAAATGACAAAGTGCAAATATAAATTATATTATTAATGATTTATTAGAAGATTCTAGATGGCTGACTTCATAAGGAGGAATTAAAAGTAAAGGAGGATTTATCCCACATTGAACGTGGAGATTGATTTGGAGTTTTAGGAGTCTTTATAAACAAACCTTGTCTTCCTTCAAGAGCATGTTATGAGATTATTTCATTGAAGCCATTTCTTCTTGTTGTTGAAAGTCAGTGATTGGTTAGTTTCTAAGGACGAAAATCCTAGGAAGCTGAAGGTTGGATGCAAACCCAGACCTTCTAAGTAGAGTGGATTTATATCAAAGTCCACCATTGGGCTTAATCAATGAAGTTTCTGAAGTTTACCATCAGGGGTTTCAAAAGCGATTTTTGGATTGTTGGAGGCACAATCTTTGGAAGCCGTTATTTGAAGGTCTATTCTATCTGCTGCAAACATTTCAGTCAATTCACTACTTCCAGGTCTGAAGTATAATCGCTGCCATTAATGTTGCATTGCTATATTCGTTTGATATCAATGTTCTTGAATGTCAAATCATTGTAATCAGATTATTGAGCATTGTAATCAGTTGTATGCAAATCAGAATTTCAGTACTAAATATCAAGTTGAAGTTAAAAGGTTGCATGGCATGTGTTTGACAAAATGCCTAACAGCTGTGGCTTCATATTTGCATAAGTTTCAGTCTTTATAGAGTTGGGGAGTTCGCATATAAATTGTTTGATATCATGTCATATGGCTGTAGCTGTACATGCATTTCATTTTCAGTCACCTGGAGTCTTGAAGATTCCATGCTAAATGTTTGTAAAAATACCTCTTAGCTGTAGATGTTCATTCATATAGCTGCATATCATTTCCAGTCATCATATAATTTGAGAAAGTCAGAGAATTACCTTGCATTACATCCTAATTCATTTGCAGTCATTCGGCAAACTTAGTAAGTAATTTTATGCATCTTATCATCACTCTTAAAGGAGGAAACCAAACAAGAAAAACATTTACCAGCTGGAAAGAGATTGTTTGCCAACTGTTTGACAAAATTCCTAAGTGTTTAAAACTGAAAATTTAAGTCAGAACCAGCAGGGGTTCTTACAATGAACCAATTGCTGCAGAAATTGTCAGTGTGATTGCAAAAACACTCCCTGCCGCAAAACAAACAATTTCATCGCCAACTGTAAAATACACTATTTCTTCATTTGCTTCCCTATTGTTTCACTTTCCTAAGATGCTCTCAATCACCCTAAGGCTATCTTCATCACTAAATCCAATTGTTGGCTTTGAATCTGTCTTTTCAAAGAATTTTGAGCTTTCAACAACTTTTGATGAAAATCGACTACTTCGGTCGCTCAAAGCAACTTTCTCAATCCAATTTGCAAATCACTTGCTAATATAGTTGTCCACGCCTACACAGCCAAATTACATGCAGTTCGAACACAAACAAGTCTTGTAACCTACATTCTCCAACATATCATAATATAGCTATTTTTCATTCCATCAATTTTGAGGACACATAACAATGAGAGTTGGCTTTAACATTGAATTGCAACATACATACTATGCTACACAGAAATGGGGAGAGGATGAGCATTAGAGCAGACAGAAATATATCAGATAAAAATATATCTTTGCAGCAGATATAAATATATCATTACAGCAGATTATTGCAACAGACTTGAATATATTATCGGGTAGATTTGAAAGGTAGAATGTGCAGATTTGAGGGAGACCTAAATTGAATCAGGAAGGATCAATGAAATGGAAAGAAGCATCAATCTGAAGTCAGATATTAATCCAGATCAGAAACACACATCCAGCAATCAGTTGAAGGAAACATTGATCCAGATCAGAAAGACCATATTAAGCAGCAAGTACGAACTAAGATCAGGCCTATAACAGATCAGATCCAGATTTATTATACCAAGCAGATAATAGCATTAATAATTATCTTTGTGGTATGCCTAAGTATATGTTTAGCCTATGCATTATAAGTTAGCATTTATGATATAATCTCTTATATATATATATATATATATATATATATATATATATATATATATGTTGAATGTAAAATACATTTGAATGAACATAAATCTGTTTGTAAAAAGCAATCATATAGGGAAGGAAAGGAGGTGTAAGGAAGAGGAGCAGTTGTCAGACCCTGAGTGGATATCTAATGTGCCCGCCACTGGGGCCAAGAGGGTGAATGTCCACTCTTGGGCTTAGATGAGTGGATTACAAGGCCCGCTATTGAATTTCCTCTCCCAACCCTACAATGATCGACTATTGACTTAAAGGGATGAGGCATGAATAGGGAAAGTAGATACAAGCGCCCCACTAGGTAGACCACACCAAGTGGATGTCCAATGTGCCTGCCACTGAGGCCAAGAGGGTAAGTGTCCACTCTTGGGCTTATTAGTGCAGGGATGGCTTCGAGCAGACCTCTCATGCTTCCTCCTCCAAACCCTATTGTGATTGAATACTAGGCAGTAATATAGATATGATCTATTTTATTGATTTGAGATAATTGCATGTTCTCATTTAACCCTAATGACTGAAAAGTGCATATGTATAGATTGTGGTTGCAGGATTTAAATCAGGTTTTATCTTGTTAAAAGGGCAGTTTACTTGGTAAAGATATATCTATAACCATGTCCCATCTCTTGCTTTTATTGAAATTGTGATTCTTGTGCAAATACTAGGGTAAATCCAGAAGGGGGCATTTCAGTATTTGTTGAAGTCTCGATAGACTTGCGGTGCCATCTAAAGGACGGCTAAGGCTAGCTTCACAAAATTAATAATAAGTCTTTATAAAAAAGGATAAATCTAGTCACATGAACTTAGCCAGAAAATGTAGGGTCGATGAAATCAATGGACTCATTGTCAACAAGGTAGTTGTGGCCAAGAGTGTAAGTTCTTGCAGACATGAGAAACAATCCAGAGAAGGCTAGTCACTATTCAGACTGGCGTAGATAGTGGAATGGGCATGAGTGTGACAGAGGCAGCTTCTTGACTCTTATCCTATCTCTTAAAGTTGGTTTGTGTTTGTCTGGTGTTTATGTTATTTATCTTTTGGATGATTTCTTGGCGATTGAGGCTGGGCTGATCTTATGGAGCCTAATATTGTGTAATGCATGGCTGCAATTGTTCCTGAAATAAGAACGTCTCTATCTGCAAATTATCAACCTATTCAGTTTTTTATGGTTCCGTGATTATGATTTGATCCTGCTAAGGGAAGAGGCCATCTCCTTGGTCCTGCATATGAAAATGGGAAGAAAGCATTTTTGTAATGAGTACTCAAGGGCCCAAAAGTACAAGCCTCACGGCAACGCTTTTAAGCACCCTGCACCTCATAGTGCTCTGAAAAAGTCGAAACAGTTGTCAACAAATTGACTGAGAAAAACCACCAATCAAAATATACTCTGAAAAAAATTATGGCTTGAAGTAAACAGCAGGCACATTGTACTTTACGTGGGATCCTTCCCCAGCCTAAACAGCCGTAATGTGCCAACCGTTTAAGCGCTAACGAATTTTAAGCTCTCCCGTATTTAGTCCATTCCATATGCACAACCAATCTAAAAACTACTCATTACATCACTAGACCTAGCACCCAGGGTCCAATCTCCACCGTTAACACTATTTACTACTAGGGTTTTGCAGTCTTATTGTATTTTTCAGAACGTGGACTTAAGTTGTTTTATACAATTTATTGCTAAGATCAATGTGAACCTCTTGTCTTCTTCGTGGGAAAAGTTGTTAATCAAAGAGCTTACAATTAGAATGAGATTGTGTATACGACTGTAAGATCCTTTCTCCTTCAATCGTCCATCCACCCACTTTGAAGATGAGGAAATCATAAGAATTTTATTCAAACTCTAAAAAGTATATGGGAATCAACTTTGAAAGAGAACTGGATCTGCATAAATGGATCACATTAAGGATGTTTTTGATGGTACTGTATTTTCGAATAGACTATATAAAATACTTAAATAGACTGCAAGGGGTTAACCAAACCTCATTGGGAACGTGACCAACTACGGAGTTTGTCACCCTGATGATTCCTCTTTTACGATATGGGCGGGAATGTAGCACCACAGAGCCATGATGGAAAGCTTTTCTGGACTGAACCGTACGGGATTCGAACCCCGGGCAAGGAACACCTGGTACTGCCCCGGACACTCCAATCGCTCTTACCATTTCACACAATTTCCAAGAACTGCTTTGATTAAGGATTTGATAGGAATGCAGTAGAATCGATCACAACTCAAATGCATAAGCTGTCGACCCGCGTGAAAAAATGTAGAGATGTTGAGCTACCGATTGAATGAGGGCTTTACAACTGCCCTTCCCTATTCGTCATTTGGCGCCTCGTTCAGATCGGTATATTTTATAGAATTCAGAATGGACTAAAACAGAATAAAATGTTTTTAACGTCCACATGCCAACATTTTAAATTGGTTTCAGAACGTTCGCCTTCTATAGGCGAAAAGTGCGTCCCTGTCCTTTTCCGCACCTGTACTTTGGAATTCAGGTTGCCTTTTCACTACTTTTTTGAGATTTACTTTGGACAATTGCAGCCATGCATTAGATTTGCCTTGTCATAGAATACCTTTAGCATATTCTTATAGATTAGCATATTTTTGTTATTTTTCTTTAATTATTTATGCAATGCTTCCAAGGATACGACAGTTATGATGACTAGCAGGGAAGTGCCTGCAAGAGGGGCTGATAGGTCTGATTGTAAATGACTTATAAAATTACAAGAAGGTTTTTTGTGCGAGCATCATAATGAGAGAATGTAATAAATTTGAAATTGGTTTTTTTTTTTACTATATAGTATATAGTATTGGCACTGTACAAAATCCAACCAATGGTTATAGTTGTTCCCAAAAGAAAAAGTTGTCCACCCACCATCCTCCATGCTATTGAATGTAGCATGATGTATAAAAAGAAATTGCCATGCCAACCAGTAGTATTTGTTGGACCCAAAAAAAATTTGTTATCCACCCTCCATCCCCCATGCTGGTAACAGTAGCATGTTATACAACCTTTTGTTGATATGCATTTGATGTATATGATCTAAGACCCGTGAGAGATAAATTGTATTAGTACTTCACTTTGAAGGAAATCAAGAAACGAGCACTAATAAAACACAAAGGCATTTACCTTGCAGATCAAAAGGCTACAAGTCAAGAAAGTGGCACATCACAAAAATTCCTAGCAATATGTAAAAAACCTGCAAATTAACAGCTATAAGTAAAATGATGTACAGAAAAAAAGAGCCATGACGAGTATTTTTTACAACAAAATGAAAGTGTTATAAAGAGTACTTATTCTAAATGGTTTGTATTGTAGACTGTATTAATCCCAACCAATAGTATTTGTTGGACCCAGAAAAATTTTGTTATCCACCCTCCATCCCCCATGCTGGGAACAGTAGCATGTTATACAACCTTTTGTTGATATGCATTTGATGTATATGATCTAAGACCCGTGAGAGATAAATTATATTAGTACTTCACTTTGAAGGAAATCAAGAAACGAGCACTAATAAAACACAAAGGCATTTACCTTGCAGAGCAAAAGGCTACAAGTCAAGAAAGTGGCACATCACAGAAATTCCTAGCAATATGTAAAAAACCTGCAAATTAACGGTTATAAGTAAAATGATGTACAGAAAGAAAGAGCCATGAAGAGTATTTTTTACAACATAATGAAAGTCCTATAAAGAGTGTTTATTTTAAATGGTTTGTATTGTAGACTGTATCAATCCCAACCAATACTATTTGTTGGACCCAGAAAAGTTTTGTTATCCACCTTCTATCCCCTATGTTGGTGAATATGCATTTGATGTATGTCATCTTAAACATGTGAGAAATTAATTTTATTAGAACCTCACTTTCGAGGAAGTCAAAAAACAAACACTAATAAAACACAAAGTAATTTAGCTTGCAAATTAAAAGGGTTCACGATGAGAAAGTGGCAAACCATAGAAAATCCTAGCAATATGCAACAACCTTACAAATTAACGGCATTAAGTAACAGTGACAATGAAAGGCCTTGAAAGGAATAAGGACTCACGAACTGCAATCTAATCCTATTAAAACAGAAAGCAGTTTAGTTTGCAAATAATTAAAAAAACATATGCATTTACCTTGCAGAGTACCAAAGATGATGGCAATGAAAAGCAATTACGGTTAGACGATAAGTATATGTCTGGTTTTGAAATGGCAAACACTTGTAACTTGTAAACAAAGTTAAATGATGTTCAACATTGTAATGTGGTTGTTATTTTGTCATTGAATTTGTATTTATAAACATATTTATACAGGATACATACCTTCAAAGAAATGACATTAGAGTGTTGGATGTTGATCATTAGTGAAAGTTTAAATGTAAAAGCAGTGGCAACCTAGAAATGTTAATGCATCATAATGAAATAATGTAATTAAAGTCAAATTGAGTAATTTTATTGATATATAGTATATAGTATTGGCACTGTACAAAACCAATCAATGTTTATAGTTGTTCCCAAAATAAGAAGTTGATTACAAAGAGAACTTATTCTAAATGGATTGTATTGTAGACATGTATATCCATTTGGTGTATATCATCTTAAACCTGTGAGAAATAAATTATATTAGGAAATTGTAATTGTATGAAGATTTTCTTGTGAGTAATAAAGTATGTTATGAAATTGCGAATGTATGTAACAGTTGTAAAATATAAATAATATTAATTGGAGGTATTTATATTTTTTATTGGTGTTGTATTTGGTTAATGTGCTTGTTTTGTTTTGTAGGTTGCTTCGTTGCCTGCCATTTGATACATGTGATAAATAACATTATATTAGAAAAGTTAAAGTGTTTTAAATTCAAAAGTTTGTTTTTGGTAGTGGTTCTGCAATTTGCAATGTATAGAGAGAGTAGAAACAAAAGTTGGTATCATTAATTGTAAAAGTTACAGTTATTTGCATACCCTTGTAGGTTTTGTTTGTTGAATTGGTTTCTTATTTGATTCCCAGCAAGTACAAGAAGACTTGCAAGTACAAAAAGAGAAAACAAGTTTGGTAACTATAAGAAGAAGCATATTTGCAAGGAACTCAAATAGTTGAGAAAACAATGTATGGCATATGTGTACTTGTTGTATCAGAGTTTTCACATCCAACAGCCTCGTTCAATTTTAATTGAATCTAATATTGGTTACATTTCATGTTGATCATGCAAAGTGTGAATATTGTAATGTCTTGAAATAATTGATAGAAAATATATAGTATGTAAAATTGCAATGAACTTGTATTTGCAGTACCTATTTATGTTTGTGTTGCAAGTAATTTTCTTTCGTGATCTAGGAAAGGTTCAACAAACGAGCTTCTTCTTTTTTCCTTAGTATGGTTGATGCAGCACCTTTCAACCTTGAGTACCTTTCGTAAGTGAAAGTCGGGTGAATCCACAGGTGGTTAATTGATTTCACTCTAGAAAGCACTGTAAATGTAAGGCCTTGTTTCTCTGTTTTGCCAATGTCAACTGTTGCAAAGTCAAGTGTCAGACCTTGTGATTTGTGAATAGTAATACCCCATGCCATTGTTAATGAAATTTGTGTGTGGTTTCCCCTAGTAATTGGCGTTATGGGAACATGTTTTGGATTTGTTGGATCCCATGATGGGCTAGTATAATGTTGGAAGAGGACCACCACATATTTTGGCAGATTGGGTGGCTTAGAACCTGCATCGTAGACAATCATTTTGATTTGACCCAAACCACCATTGACAAGGCCGACTTCTATCCATAAATTTTCAATAAGCACTACTTCATGGTCTATAGAAAGAAGGATTTCAAATGATAGTTGTTCTTCTTAGTGTGTTTGTCTGTCTTTCTGATGTGTAATGATTGTTGTTGCACGTGCAATGGGTGAGTGCAATTGTTTCAACATTTTATTGTTGTGTGTGTTTGAAGCTGCATTTGTTGCAAACAAATGCTTCTGTTGGTTGAAGTGGTTGTTCTGATCAAGTGTCAAAGCATGGGTTGACTGCATCTGTAGGCTTTCCCATTTTGTTTGCAATGGTGTTGTGTTGCGTATATTAAGAAACATTTCACGGATTTGCATCCAAGAGGGCCTTGTACCTTGTTGTCGAAACGAAACATCGAAGGTGACAACATTATTGAAGGTGTGCCATAGAGCCAGTGTTGTTGAGTGGGATGCATATAATGGTTTATCCATAACTGGGGGAAGTTGTGCAAGATCACCAACCAAGATGATTGAGAGTGTTGCAAATGATTCATGTTGTTTGGTGGGGAAAACTTCTCCCAATCTCTTATCAGTCTTCATCAGTAATTGAGGACCAACAAAGCTCATTTCATCTATCAAAATGTAGCATAAATGTTTGCATTGCTCTTGAAACATTAATAGTGAATGGTCTGTTAAGGGTTTGTATTCTTGAATAGGTATACAGAGGGCAGCATGGATTGTGGTAGCTTGGATATTATATGTGGATATACCTGTTGGTGCTAGTACAAGTAATGGGTATTATGCAGGATCTAAATGGGAATTTAACAGTCTACATATACAGTAATTAAGAAATGACTTTCCAGTACCTGAATAATTAATTGTAATGGTGAGGAATTCAAATTTTGTGCAGCGTGGATATTTATAATATCAAGTGCAATATTTTGGTTTGCTACAAGCTCAAAGTTAGCAGGTGCATTTGAATGTATGTTGGCTAGGGTGTGGGTTGATTGGCTTTTCTCTGTTGAAATAAATTGAGATGCTTTTATATGCAGCATTTCATTAGGTATGGAAGCACTCCAATTAAATTGAAGATCAAAGTCACATTTGCCAAGCATTTGAAGAGTAGCAACGTCAAAGTTGTTTGATGCTCCCATTTGTGAAAAGAACTCCCATTCGTAGAGGTCTTGATTAGTAGATTATGGAATATCTTGTGACTGCAGGTCTTCGCTATTCTCTGTGGTCATGTGTTCTTCAATGCCATTTACATGCTAGCAGATGTAATGTGTACTCTGAATATGTTTCCAATTTATTCTAATTTCATCAATTAAGGTACCTATGTGTAGAGGGAAGCTGCAGAATGATTTGTACAAAAGTAATTCACTCCAATAGAAAATTTCAAAAGTGTTGTCATCTTTCGAAGGTAAAGATTGTTGAAATGTGGCGACTGATCAGCAAAGTATTGTACACTCAGCATGTATCCTCGTCGGGGTTTGGGGCTAAGTCGGGCCTTGGGCAGGGGTTCGGGGGCGGCAGCCCCCTAGAAAAGTGAGGGTTCGAGGGCGGGAGCCCTCGAGAAATTTTTTTGGGGGGTATTTTTTGATGAAAACTGACATTGTAATAAAACCTTAAAAAGGCCAACTTTGTTTTTGCCCTAAAAACGCATGTTATAAATGGCTGGGATGCTTAAAGCATTGTAAGGTTGATGTACTTTTTTTTGCTAGATAATAAGAAAGATTGGACGACTGCGTATGGTGGACGTAACCCATTCTGGGTGAACCACGTTAAATCTTTATGTTATCTGTGTCATGTTTTATTTCTTTATCTTTTGTATTTAAATCTGCATATAATTGTTAGTTCATATTTGCTTCGGATCTGCTTGAAACCCTAACAATTGGTATCAGAGTGAGGCTTTCTGTAAATTGGAAGGACTCTCAGATTTGAGTGGGAGCAATGGAGGATTCCAAATTCAAGGTTGAAAAGTTTAACAACCAGAACTATCGGTTATGGAAAATGCAGATGGAGGATTACTTGTATCAAAAGGATTTGTGGCGGCCATTGGAGGGAAAGACAAAGAAAGCGACCACAATGTCAGATGAAGAGTGAGACATTTTAGATAGAAAGGCACTGAGATCCATTCGATTGTGCCTTGCACCGTCTGTAGCATTCAATATAACAGAAGCAAAAATGACTATAGATTTGATGGCGACATTGGCAAAGTTGTATGAGAAACCCTCGACTTCGAATAAGGTATTTCTTATGAAGCATTTGTTTAATTTGAAAATGAGTGAGGGAGGATCTGTAGCAGAGCACTTAAATGAATTTAATACAATTACTTGTCGACTGTCTTCGGTAAAAATTACCTTTGCAAAAGAGGTTAGGGCTCTCTTGATTTTATGTTCTTTGCCAGAAAGCTGGAATAGCTTGGTTATGGCTGTAAGTAACTCTGTCTCTGGTAAAAATACTTTGGTATTTGATGATATTGTTGGTGTTATCCTAAGCGAGGAAATGCGAAGGAAAAGCACAAGTGGGACTCCAACATCATCAAGCAGTGTTTTGAATGTGGAGAACAAAGGAAGATCAAAGGAAAGAGGAAAAGGCCATGGGAATGAGAAGTTGCAAGGGAAGTCAAAGAAAGGACGCTCTCAATCTAGAGGAAAGAAAGATTGTTGGTACTGCGGAAAGCCCGGTCATCTAAAGAAAGATTGTTGGTCTGAGAAAAACAAAGAAGGAGACAAAAATGAAAATGACAGTAAGGAAGCTAATATTGCAAGTAATACTTTACAAGATGCTTTAATCTTATGTTTGGATAATGTTAATGATTCCTGGGTAATAGATTATGGGGCTTCATTTCATGCTACACCCCATAGAAAATATTTTCTAGATTATATTCAAGGTGATTTTGGACAGATATATTTGGGTGATGATGAGCCCTGTCAAATTGTTGAAAAATGAAAGATAAAGATCAAGTTGCAAAATGGAAATGACTGGTTTCTTCCGGAGGTAAGACATGTTCCTAATTTAAGAAGAAATTTAATTTCTGCTGAGCAATTAGGTAGTGAAGGTTGCATAGTTACCCTCTCAGACAGTATGTGGAAGGTCAGTAAAGGATCATTAGTAATAGCTAAAGGTGTGAAGGTAGGCACATTATATCTATGTACAGGTAACACTTACTCTACCCTAACTGCTACAGATAAAGTTACTGCAGGGACAACAACAATAAATGTTGTAAGAACATATTCGATAATATGACATCATAGGCTTGGGCACATGAGTGAGAAAGGGATGAAAACCCTTCACTCCAAAAATCTATTGCCAGGACTAAAGAAGATTGATTTAGAGTTCTGTGAAAACTATGTTTATGGTAAATAGAAAAGAGTCAGATTTCTCAAGGTTGGGAAAGAGAAGAAGAGTGAGAAGTTAGAGCTTATACATTTAGATGTATGGGGACCGGCTCAGGTATCATCTCTTGGTGGCTCTTGTTATTATGTTATTTTTATTGATGACTCAACCAGAAAAACATGGGTATATTTCCTAAAACAAAAATCAGATGTTTTTGAAACTTTTAAGAAATGGAAAGCTTTGGTTGAGAATGAGACAGGGAAAAAGTTGAAGTGTCTCAGATCGGATAATGGAGGTGAGTATTGCAGCAAAGCATTTGAAGATTACTGCTCCTTAAATGGGATTCAAAAGCAGAAGACAGTTCCAAGAACTCCACAAGAAAATGGTGTGTCAGAGAGAATGAATAGGACTATCATGGAACGCTCAAGGAGCATGAGATTGCATGCTGGATTGCTCTTACATTTTTGGGTAGATGTTGTACATACTGTTGTCTATTTGATAAATAAAGGACCTTCAACCCCTTTGGATGGTGGTATTCCAAAGGAGGCATGGACTGGTAAAAAGGTAAATTATTCTTTTCTGAAAACCTTTGGTTGTGAAGCTTTTGTCCATGTTGATAAAGAAAACAAAACCAAGCTTGATACTAAATCTCAAAAATGTACCTTCATTGGGTATGGGATAGATGAATATGGCTATCGGTTATGGGATTTTGAAAATAAGAAAATAATTAGAAGTAGAGATGTTATATTCAATGAGAAGGTCATGTATAAAGAACAGATGCAGGAAAAGATGCATGAACATGACAAACAAGAATATGTGGTGTTGGATGAGATTCCTGAAAATGAAATGCCATAGGTACCTGATGCTCAGCAACAACAAATTGTCCCACAAACTCCTACAAGTGTTAGATGTTCTATGAGGTCAAGTAGACCCCCTGAAAGATTTTCTCCTTCTTTGTATTCTATTTTATTAACGGATTCTGGTGAACTAGAAGAATATGAAGAAGCAATGCTGGTAGATGCCAAACAACAGTGGGAGCTAGGCATGAAAGAGGAGATGGACTCCTTGATGAAAAATGAGACTTGGGACCTAGTCCCTTTACCTGCAGAAAAAAGTGTGTTGCCTAACAAATAGGTTTATAGGCTGAGGAGGAGGAAGGAGGTCAGAAAAGATATAAGGCTAGACTTGTGGTAAAAGGTTTTGCACAGAAAAAGGGTATAGATTATGATGAAATATTTTCTCCAGTTGTAAAAATGACTTCAATTAGAACTGTACTTAGTCTCGTGGCTGCAGATGATTTACATCTTGAACAATTAGATGCCAAAACAGCTTTTCTCCATGGAGATTTGGAGGAGGAAATTTACATATTGCAACCACAGGGATATGAGGTCAAAGGTAAGGAGAACTTGGTGTGCAGGTTGAAGAAAATTCTGTATGGCCTAAAGCAAGCATCCCGACAATGGTATTTAAAATTTGATAGTTTCATGGCTGAACACAATTATCATAGATGTCATTCTAATCATTGTGTATATTTTAAGAGATTTGATAATGTCAGTTATATTATCCTGTTGCTTTATGTTGATGACATGCTTGTTGTTGGGTCTAACATGCAACATATAAATGATCTTAAACAGAAATTAGTCAGGTCATTTGCTATGAAGGATTTGGGTGTAGCTAAGCAAATTCTCGGTATAAGGGTTACACGGGACAGGAAAAATAGAACCTTGAATTTGTCCCAAAGTGAGTATATAAAGAAGGTGTTGAAAAGATTTAACATGCAAGATGCAAAAGCAGTTAGTACACCTTTGGCTAGTCATTTCAAATTGACTAAGGAGATGTGCCCAAAGGCACAGGAAGAGGTTAATAAAATGTCTAACATCCTGTATTCATCAACTGTTGGCAGTCTGATGTATGCAATGGTATGCACAAGGCCAGATATTGCACATGTAGTGGGAGTTGTGAGCAGGTTTATGAGTAATCCGGGTATGGAACATTGGAATGCTGTGAAATGGATTCTTCGGTATTTGAAAGGAACTACTACGAAGGCATTATGTTTCAAAGGATCCAATGCTGCTCTGAGTGGATTTGTTGACTCTGATCTGGCAGGTGATATTGATTCACAGAGGAGTACTAAATGGTATGCTTTTACTAGAGGGGGAACTACAGTCAGTTGGATTTCTAGGCTGCAAAAGGTTGTTGCACTTTCAACCACTGAAGTTGAGTATGTTGCTGCTAAAGAAGCCAGCAAGGAGATGATTTGGTTGCAATGTTTTTTGGAGGAATTGGGTCAGACACAAGAGGATAGCCCATTGTATACTGATAGCCAGAGTGCCATTCATCTTGCGAAGAACTCTGCTTTTCATTCAAGGACAAAGCACATTCAGCTCCAGTACCACTTCATCCGGACTGTTTTGGAGGAGGGTCAGTTACGGCTTGAGAAGATTCACACAAGTGAGAATCCTATCGATATGTTCACGAAGGTAGTTCCACAGGAGAAGTTGATTTCTTCATCAGTTTCTGTTGATCTTCTTGATTGATAATTGTGTAATTTATACCAGTCAAGTCCTAGTGTTTTATCCAGCGGATGTTGCATGTACAGTGGTGTCATGTAGTATTAGTCTCCAAGTGGGAGATTGTTCGGTGTGGAGCTTGATCAGTCTCCAAGTGGGAGATTGTTGAAATGTGGCAACTAATCAGCAAAGTATTGTACACTCAGCATGTGTCCTCGCCGGGGTCCGGGGCCCAGAAATTTTTTTTTGGGTATTTTTTTATGAAAACCGACATTGTAATAAAGCCCTAAAAAGGCTGACTTTGTTTTTGCCCTAAAAACGCATGTTATAAGCAGTTGGGATGCTTAAGGCATTGTAAGGTTGATGTACTTTTTTTTGCTAGATAATAAGAAAGATTGGACGACTGTGTATGGTGGACGTAACCCATTCTGGGTGAACCACGTTAAATCTTTGTGTTATCTGTGTCATGTTTTATTTTTTTATCTTTTGTATTTAAATCTGCATATAATTGTTAGTTCATATTTGCTTCGGATCTGCTTGAAACCCTAACAAAGATTTATATTGTAGGTAGACATTTACAATTGTTGGTACCTTTCTTCTTATCCATTTACATGATTTGCGTTGTTCAACGTAAGTATAATGTTGAGCTAAATGGAGCAAAGTTAGGTTTGCTAACTCTGATGGTCTTTTCATGTAATTAGAAACGAAAGAAATGGATGTCTGTGAACCTTCATCATAGTTTATTATAAGTTGAAAGATTTTTTTCCCAACATTGAGGGTCACAAACTGACGTGTGCAAGAGATCAAGGGGAGTTTAAACATGTGGCATGTTTCATGAGCGCTAATGTCCCTATCAGTAACAATTCCCATCATGAATCTCTGATATGCTAATAGAATTGTATCTTCTGAATTTGTTGATCCAACAATTCATTTTAACATGTCAGTATAGCTTTTTGATTTACGTTCAGTTTTGGATGCGTATTTTGAGATATATTGTAGAACTGCCTTTTTGGAGCATACTGCCTAACAATCAACATTAGGCCTCCATATATGGCGAGCATCATTTGGTTGTGAACATTGAGGCGACTATCATTCCTTGTTGGCTTATATGATGGGTTATTATTGTGGTCTAAAGTCAATGATGAGTCATGTTGTTCAGGCCAAGGTGGTTTGTACCAACATTCAAGTGTTGAGTTTTTTTTTCTCAAGCAGGTATACTCTAAACACTTTGTATGTCGTTGAACAACATTCACTAATTTAGTGTAATCAATGCAAGGCTCAGATCTGAATATGGCATATGTATCTGAAAGACATAGATCTGAAATTGCAGGTATATACTACCTGTTTAAGCGATCCACTTTAGTGCGTGGATTCCACATTGTGATGTACTAGTCAAAGAAGTTCTTAACTGATTGGATACTTTCATCGTGTGACCAATCAAGGTTGTAAATATTAGGTGCTTGTGGCAACCAAAGAAAGCCATGAATATGGGTAGAGCCTCGATGTTGCCATTTGTATCTGTAGCAGTGGTCAGTGGCATGCAACTGTTTGATGATGACTTCATCACGAAAGATCTGAAATCTTAAGTGCAAGTATAAAGTTGTTATATGTGGGTTATTGACTAAATTGTCAATAGACTGCCTTCTGTTGTGGTGCACAGTAGTTGACTGTGTTTTTGGGAACAACTTATGCAGGTCAAGCCATTTTGTATCAGCTGAGCTTAGAGTAAAGAATAGCATAGGTGCACCTAACTGTTCTATCATTGTCGTAAGGTCTCTACGAGATTTGCTCCAAAATGCACGTGTTCTGCACAAGGAGGCAACATATCACATGATGTGATTTGGTAATTCATTTGATGGCGTGTTTTGTAAGTATTCTCTTAGACCATGAAGATTCAATGGAAAAGAATCTTCTAAATTCGTCTTTATGAAAACAACAACTGATTGTTGAGATCAATGTCTCATCATAAGGTTATAGATATAATATCTAAAACAAACATGCTGGCCAAATCTTTGATCAAAATATTTGATCAAGTGCAAAGCATATTAATGCAAATGTACATGACTTGTTATGTCCTGAAGTGGTAAAGTCATTCCATTAGGGAACAGTGTGGGGAATGCCATTGAAAGTAGGTCTTTTGTATTGTACTCATTGATAGGCGATGTACTAATTTGTGGCCAGGGGACAACATTGTTGTTGGTATTATCTAGATGTAGGATTATTTTGATTGCATCAAGTTCAGGTATTAAGGATGGAAGTTGTGGAATGAATGAAGAAGAGTTTTCTATTATTTCTTCTTCATTGTTAATGTTGGCCACATCAGGAATTTCTTGTACATGTTCTTCTTGAGGTGAAGGTACTGAATGCAAAAGGTCTGAAATGTCAGTGTCGTGCTCTGGTAATAGTCGGGTTGCATCTAAATCAATGACAACATCTTTATAGTATTGTTCATGCTTTATTTTGTAAGTCAATGCATTCATGACGTGAAATCTATTCACATAACAGTCATAGGATAGTCCTTGTAGATTAGTTCTACAGACAATAAGGATTTCTAAATGCTGAATTTTGCGGGGCAATGACAATGCATTTTCTGAAATATCTTGTGGGAAGTTAATTGTGTGACCAGAATACTTATATTGTCCTCCCCTTGCATGTGTAACTTGCAAAATAGGGCAATCCTTGCTATGAGCATTTCTTCTACTTGAGAAAGATACTTTAAAATAGAAGGTTGCTCACCTGGGTCCATATTGTTTGATAATGAGAAATGGTGAAGTCCCCTTTCAACATAACATCTCATGCATATTATTGTGTGGTTGATATTTTTAATAGGCATGCCCACATAGTTTTCTTTACAAACATTACATGCCTCCATGACCTCCAACATATCAATTCTTTTTCAGAAGTTAGATAATGCATGTAGGAATGAAGGTGTCTTTAGGGTGAGTTCAGGAGAAGTAGAATGTGTTTCCTGGGCACATTACTTTTCTCAAGGCCATTGCTTTCTGTTTGTAATAGAATTTTTGAGTTACTATCAGATGTTTGTTGTGCACGACGCTTTAATTGGCGTTTGTTGGAGATATTCCCTTTATTCTTTGCATAGTAAGTTCTATTAGTTTGATTTCTCATCCATTTGATGGCATCGCCTTCTTGAGTGGAAGGCTCAATAGATATCTAATAGTTGGAAGAGAATAGAGGTGCGTTAGAATTCTCATAATTGAAGAGAGAAAGCATTGAAGTATGTATTCAGAACGAATGGGAATTGAAAACTGCTTAATCTAATCTGTATTGTTTTTTGTTTAGTTTGGTGACGGTCATTTTCTTATGAGATGTATTTGTTGTGTAAGTGTTCAAATTTACTAATGTATTGTTTGCTAAATATATTGATTACCTATGAATTTTCCTACCAAAGCTATTATTGAAATATACATATGCACAGATATATAAAATTATACATACAAATAGATGTGTATATATATGTACACATGTATATATACATGTTAATGAAGTATGTGAATACCTATATACATAGATATGCACATAGATAAATAGACGTGTATATATATAAAATTCTATAACTGTGTATAAATATATTTTTTTATAGAATTTGATTTGTATATTGGGTGGATAGAAATCGCGTTGGCTTCTTAGTATATACATGGTTGGTTGGGTAGTATTTAGAAAGGTATGGGTATTGGAAACTGGTTAATTTAATCTGTACTGTTCTTTTGTGTAGTTTTATTGTGGTCATTTTGTTGCGAAATGTATTTAAGGTGTGTTTTGTTGACTGTAGTGTTTACCTGTGACTTCCCTTTCCAAAGGCATTATTGAAATATACATATGCATAGATATAGTAATTGTATACTTTGTCAATTGAAATTCATTACTATACTATATATGTGCAATAAGTGACGCCATTATCAATGCTATGTTGTGACTTCCCTTCCAAAGGCATTATTGAAATATACATATGCACACATATTCCTAACGCGGTTAATTTGCAGGGTTATTGTTGTGATTTTGTTTTCATGTTATGCAGTTTTTTGTGGGTGTTTCCTAATGCAGTTAATTTGCAGGGTTATTGCTGTGATTTGTCACTAACACTGGTAATGGCGTCACAACAATAACCTTGCAAATTAACTGCATTAGGAAACACCCACAAAAAATTGCATAACATGAAAACAAAATCTAATGACACTATAACAAATACGCAATAACCCTACAAATTAAGGGTATCCAATGAAAACAAAATAGAAAACCTAAAATATTGCAAAACGAAAAGCATTAAAATAGGAAACATACCTTGCATAGTAACATAGCTCACGACAATTTGTTTTGAAGGCGACAAGCACTCGTAACCTGCTTAAGAAGTTGACACCAAAATCCAAGGAGATCACAAAGATGGAAACAATAAACCTTAGAACAAAACTTGCAGAGCAAAACACTTCACACAATGAAGAAAGTGAAATACCTATTAGGGTTATACCTTGCATAGTAACATATCTCATGACAGTTTGTTTTGAAGGCGACAAACACTCATAACTTGCTTAAGAAGTCGACACCAAAATCCAAGGAGATCACAAAGATGGAAACAATAAACCTTAGAACAAAACTTGCAGAGCAAAACACTTCACACAACGAAGAAAGAAAAATACCTAATAGGGTTACGCGGCAGCTATAACATTCTCTGACCAACTTCGACATGTGTGCCCATGGACCAAGGGGAAAGCAAGGAACAAATCGACACTTGGGGATGTGTGCTGACCGATGGTCGCAAGTTGCAATACGAGCATCGCGTGCGGGCTCACGGTGCTTGGCACAAACACATCATAACGCCCCGAGGGAGAAATTTCGGCCACCGGTAAAAATTTGACTGGATTGTCTTGCACTTCGGGGGCAAACATCCCCCACTAAAAGCCTATTGGCTTAAAAATATTTTGACAGTTGGTTTTTGGTACAATTTATTTAATGAGGTGTTTGTAGAGAAGTTGGGCGTTTATCATCATCATAAGTTTTTTTAGTGTTGTGAACATTAAAATTTCTTCTTCTTCTTTAACTCAACTCTCTTGATAGGCTTGTACTCACTTGCTTTGTTTTGGGCATTATGTAAGCTTTTTATCTCATCCCTTCTTTCTTGTTTTGTTTATTTTTATTATTATTATTAATTGCTTTATTAGTAACTTTTTGGTCTAATCCTTCTTTATTTTCTTCTTTTTATATATTATTTGATAATTTCTTTTCACTTCTTTTTATGTTTAATTTAATTGTTTTTATTGGCATTCTTTTTTTGTTTTGAATATTAACCTTTGTAATTGTTCATTTAATTTCATATTTTTCAATTACATTTTGAGGTCCAATTTATTATTCGGATTCTTTTAGTTTTTAATTTCTTTTTCTTTTCTTTTCGTTTTAGATATATCTATCTTTTTTCTCAATTAGAATACTATTTTCTCTATCTTATAAGGCCATATCTACAATTTATTTTTCTTATTCTCATATACTTGATGATGAATCACTAGGTATAATTTGAAATGTCTATTAAATAAACAAACACAGTATATCCCAAAAGCTTGCATTCTAATTCTATGGACTATGGACAACTAATTCCTTCTATTTTATTAGGTATTCCAAATCCTTGTATATACTAACTAATTCAAATAAGCCCCACTATATTTTTTGAGTATAGAATGTTGATGCAATGAGAGGACATATGGGAAATAAAACAACTATGCTCAATCCATAAATCAATTAGTATGATCCGTTGCTAAACATGTGCTACTAGTATACCTATCTTTAGAGAAATAAAGGTAAAGTACGCCGAGAGATATCTTAGTTTAAAATTTAATTTTTACATATTGTCCACTTCAAATAATTATGAAAAGCTTTCCATTTAGAAGCATTCTTCCCACTAGAGATAAAGTCTTGTTGAGTGCAAAAGTTCTAAATGAAAGAGCATTCAAAGGAATAAAATCTATTTCATAACCATAAATTCCTAATTTTTTTGCCTAGACACTGCCAAAATCATATCTGTGAGTAATCGAATAATATACTTTTAATGGAAATGAAAGTTGCTATTCTAAGATAAAGCTTGGAGTTAGGGTTAGGGTTTGAACTATAGTTCAAGGTTAGGGTTAAGGTTTAATTAGGGTTATGGTATGTTAGCATAAATATTTAGTTAGGGTTAGGATTTGATTAGCTCTAGATTAGGGATATTATGAAGGTTAGGGTTTAGTTATAGTTAGGGTTAGTATCATAATTCAATTAAGGTTATTATTCAATAGCATCAGGGCTAGATTTTAGGCTATATTTTAATTACAATTAGGGTTCAATTATGGCTAGATTAGGCTTCATTTAGGATTAGGGTTAGTATTGCAATTAAATTAAGATTAGAGTTAGTGTTATGGTTCAAAAAGGGTTAGCATCTTTTACACTTTTGTAAAGGTTTAATTATGGTTAGGTTTCAATTAGGTTTAGGTTAGGGAGATAATCAAGGCTAGGTTGGGTTTAGGGACAAGGTTATGGTATTGTTAGGGTTTAAATTCAAGATACGGTTTAATTATGATTAGGATTAAAATTTTAAGGTTTGTATTTTTTAAGGTTTCATTATGATTATATTAGGGTTAGGGTTGATGTTAGGTCATAATAAGGGTTACCATTCTAAAAATATTCTTTGGGTTAGGTTCAAATAAGAATTTGCTTTAGTATTACAATTCAGTTAGATTTCAATTAATTAAGGCTAGGTTTAGTGTTAAAATTTGATTGTAACCCTAACAGCTATTATATCAATGCATCATAGAGAAAATAATGTCTATTTAAAAAATATACCCTAACCTTAAATGAATTGTAATACTAACCCTTTGACTAATTGAACCATATCAATGCAACTCGAATGAAACATATTAATTATCAATGATTAGAGAATCATTTTTTAAAAGAGAAGATTAAGAGTGTTAAATACCCTTATTCAATCATATTTTGTTAATAATATTGTTGTTATAGTCAAGGATGTTTGTGATTTGTTTTAGGTATAATAATATAAATGTCATTTAAATTCTATTGTTACTTTTTGTTAATTTGATGATTTTTGGTTGATAGATTATATTATACAAAATTTCTTCAGAGTTATAAAAAACATGTTCATAATTTATTGTTATAAAGTAGATATCCATTAAAAAATTGTTATTTTTTTGTCATTTAATACATATAGTTATACACACATCTTGTGTAATTTTTTTTATAATTGTTTGTTCATTCTACCTATATATTTATTATTTTTCTTAAATAATCGTGACTATTCATTACTCCATAGTATATCATAAATGTTTATGTTACTCCATTATTATGTTCCAAAACATTTATTTTTCTCTAAACTAATTATTTTCAAATTGCTTCAACCTACTCTAATGAATATCTATGTCCATTGCAATATCCTTTGTTCTCTACTATTATTGTAATAACTGCTTGCTCTTTTTTCATCAAATATATATTAATTTTAATCCATCTTTTAATAGACCCTTCACTCTCTGAAATTATTTGTTTCAAATCTTCCTTTACTTGGAGATATTTTTTCATCCTCAAAATCTACATAAATATTTTCAATAGATAATAAAAATCACTTAACCATCTAATCTATCCACCATTTCCACTTGTATATTATTACTCTACTAGAAAATTATGTTTTTCCATTTTTTTTTGAACAATTCATTAAATAGATTGATTTCTCATGCATTTAATCATTTGTAACAAAAGTGTTCACTTGGTAATTTTTTCAATTAATTGTTGTCGTGTTTCATTCATTTTTACAATCAATTAGTCTTCGTATTTCCTCCATGCACATTAATTCATAATGCATTTTTTTAGAATTTGAATTGTAATCAAACTTGGTGTAATTTTATTGCAAAACTATAAACAAGACTCTCAATCAACTATTTGATTTTTTTTTGTAAATGTAATGTGAATACAAGGACTCAATTATCTAGCATTTATGGATATGTGAAAGAAAATTTAAGACCTATGAAAGAGGGGTGGATTCGATTAAAATATGAAGGCCAATGTTAGATTTCTATATTAGGAGATTAAGAACAAGACTTATATTCCACTCTAATTTCTACATATAGAAATATAACCACTTTTCTTATTGCACTATTTTTATGCCTTTTGAGTTAAATTTGACCTTAAAATTTGCAAATGTGTAATGTTTAATAGTCAACTATAAAACCAAATACTGAATCTTATCATACAAAAAGAGATAACTATTTATGATTAGAAAATCATGATGATGTAGTTTAGACATCATCGTGTTTTAAATTTTTAAACAACATTTACAATCAAATGAAGAGATTCTATTTTGTGTGATAACAACAAATGAAATAATTTTATTTCATCATAAATCAATGATATGATTAAGCTTTCTAATTCTATAGATTCTATGTATTTGTACTTAAGGAATTTATTAACTTGTCAATTACTCGAAATATTACTAGTTATTTTTTTCAAATTTTGATTAATGATTATTGTTGTAGATTTAGGGTTCCTATGTATATCATTCCACATTAAGTGCTTGAATAAAATATTTAATTATTAATATTACCACCTTGCAATCCATCTATGAATTGATATGTTTGAATCAATTCGTAGATGGGTTGAGTGCAATGTATGTCGAATGTTTGATTTACTAGAGGATATTTCATGTAGTCCTATTTTTTTAATATGAAATGACATATTTATATAACCTTATATAAATATATGAAATACCTCCGTAGCAATCATTATAAAGGTTTTTTTTTTACCCTAATTGATTGCCAAAATCATAGATCAACTAAGGTCGGAGAGTTTAGAAGGGGATATCATGCTAACACACCTTCCACTCTCTTGTAAGGAGTAATGTACAAATCAAAATTTAACAAAAACAAAATGTCAAACTTATCTTAAGGGTAGGTAGTAGTCAATCATTCTTTTCAAAAGAATTATGTGTTACTTTCTATTTCTCAATGTTGCAATAAGCATGAGGACTTATCTCATACTTTTAGATAGACTCTAGAGTGTCTCTTTTGAATATTTCAATTCTTTCTTGTTCGTACCTGTATCATTATCGATCAAATGTATTCTAGATTAAATTTAATTCTATTTAATTTATATTTATAATTATTTTAGTTTATGCATTAATTTATAATAATATATTTATTATTATTTTAGTTAAAACTTATTTTTGGAAGGTTTATAATTTGTATAGTGGTAAGGAAAAGAATAATTCCATTACTAAGAAATAAAAATATGAATGACAAATATCTTACCATAAAAATTGAAGAGGTTGTTAAGATTAAAATTAAGATCCCCCAAAAAGTTAGATATTAAGGGCAGGGTCCCATGCGGCTGCTTAGCTTAGCCCCATGAAAGTTAGATTTTGCTGCTTATGAAAACAAACAGTTATTTTAAATTATATTTTTAATATAATCTTTAATAATAATAAATTTTCATCTAAATTTTAGAGAAAAAAATGGAAACATAAACAGAGGGAAAGAAAATTGTGGAGCCACTTGTCATTTTTCTCAATAAGCAGCTTTGCTATTAATACAAATTTAAGATGTTTTGCTTAAAAATAAGCAGCAAAGATAAATATTAATGGGGTCAGCTGCTTCACAAATAATCCCTAAAAATATTGAGCAGCGGCTGCTAGCCAAAATAAGCTAATAAGCTAAGCAGCCGCATGGGAACATGCCCTTATTTTTATGTTTTAAGCAGTGGCTGCTACACAAAAATAGGAAAAGATTCTAATCCTTTCCCCTTAATTAAAAATTTCCATGGGAACATTCCAATTGTTTAATTTTAAGCAGATTTTACATTTAAGCAGCAACATAAGAACATGGGGTAAGAAGACAATAACAAAACAAGCAAGCCAACAAAATCTATTTGTGTAAAATTCTTAAACAACTGCGATTTAGACATTACTTTCCCTTAACATCTTGGAAAGCCTAATGAATGTCTACTTTGCCAGTCGCCTGAATGGAGAAATCGCACCTAAGTAAATATCAAAATTGCCAGTCTGCGCACTTTTTGATAGATTTTATACATTTGAAAAAGTTTCAGACTGGCAGTCATTCTCATATGTAAAGACAAATATGGTGGGGCTGTTTTATCAGATCAATGTAAGTGATGAAGTCGCGCCATAAAAAACAATAAAGAGAGCTCAGGAAAGAAAAAAAAGAAGTGATTGATTGATATCAAATGCCAACCTAGTCAGCTCATGAAATGATAGTTTGTATGGGGATTCCACCCTGGGAATCATGTGTCTTTTGTCATTTGATATTCCTCCAAACCAAAAGAAACCTCTTTGAATATTCGTCAGAGGCACAGTCTTCTATTTCAACATCTTTTAAGAATGTTACCTTTCCAGGATGAGTCTGCCATGCAAAAGATCAAACGTCCATTTTTGGCTTTAAAAATAAAAACAAATCATAAAAGTTAGAGCAATTGTTAGCTGGACTGAACTATGTTAAGTAAATAAACATTTGAAGGCGTGGTGCTTTCAATCACTCAGATACACAAAAAGACTTCTTTCTGCTGTTCACAACAGGAGATGTTGCCCAAAAGTTAGTCTATTCTCTGTGTCAAGCCCAATAATCTTCACAGTCTGACTCTATGTAGATGACATGATTTATTATATAACAAATAAGCTGGCGATTGATGACGTTTACTTGGATAACTGATAAGTGAATTTGGATAAGGCTTAAAAGTAATGCAGTATTTCCTTAGCATGACATCTTCATTTTACAAAGTGAAATGCATGTAGGTGGAAGATTTGCCCCATAGATTGATGATGGTGAATTGTGAATCAGTTGCTATACCATAATCTTTGAGGGACAATCCAGTGAAAGATAATATCACCAACAAGGTACATTTTGTAGTAAAACTGAAGATTTTTGCGTACTGTTATGCAATAATTGCTACTACACCTGATACATTGTATGCTGTGAGTTTAGTTTAACGTTTATGGAACGAAAGAATTAGGTAGCCAAAGAGAAATAGGTGTGGATAAGGTGTGGATAAGACAAGCAATTTTGGTATCTGGTATGTATCATGTTTTTTCATTGTGGTCAGCATAATGGTTGTTTAAATATAAGTTCATTTTTTCAATTTAAAGATAAAGAATTTACACAATATCTCTCTGAACTATAAAAGTGGTCTAATGTGTCTTATTTATCATTTGAATGAACTTGTCGACATGTACATGTCTAAGATCAATATCATCAATTTGTATATGGAAGTGATTTTTGAGGTAAAGAAGTAGCCTTTATCTTTATACTTCATCTCTGAGATAACTTAGCCTTTGTTGATGAGGTCATAAAGAATAATTTAAAAAAATCAAAGGAGCCTATTTAAACCTTATATAATGTGCATGCATGTGTGATTGTTAAAAGCATAGAAAAACATAGAGGAATTTTACATGAGAACAAGGGTTTGAGAATGCTTTGAAAACTAGGGTTTGTTATGGACATGAATACATGTAAATAATTAAATCACAATCAGATGGGAGAATACTTGGATTCAAATCTCGAGGATGAAAAATATCACTATAATTAATTAAGGTTTGTGGAAACCTTAGTTGTCCTCAAATAATTTTTTTAAATCTTACTAGACTTTGGCTTCTTGATGAGATCACAATAAAATGATAGATGGATGTGTTAGTGTAAAAAAGCTTTATCTTGCAATTATCAATTGCAAAGGAGAGCAAAGTCGTGCATATAAAATTAGAGTGATTGAAATAATGCAACAAATGAGTATATAGGTGCTTGTGTGCATGAGAGAATATGTGCATTTAATCTTTGGCCATCAAAGGTTTAGAGGTAAAAAAAAAATTACAATCTTGATAGGTTGCATTAGAGTTTGAAATTTCACTTTTGAAAGGAATCAAAATTGTAGACTTGCCAAGTAATTTTGTAGGGTTGCACTTATACAATTTTATCTCCAATGTTCTACTAAAAAAAATATTATGAATAGAGAGTTGAGAAGCAATTAGCATTTCTACAAAACTATTGGTGAGTTTGAAATCGCAACTACAAAATTGGATTGAGAATTAGAGATTAGAGAGTAGTTTGCAAAAAAATACAAAATGACAAGAAAACTCTGCTTTATATTTTGTCAAAAATTAAAGATTAGAAAGCAATTTGTAAACTACAAAAATGCATACAAACTTTAAAGCTCAGGTATATTCAAATCCACTCTCTTAGTTTTTTTAATTTTAATTTTCATGATACTTAGACTTATTTCCAAGACATGCAATTTAATACCATTTCTTCGATTTCAAGAACAAATGATCAATTGGAAAGAACTAATGAGATTGACTTGTAAAAGGATTTTTTTTTGAAGGATATGAGTTTTTTTGTCAAGAACTACCTAGACAACAATACCTAAATTTTATTTGCATTTAGATATTTGTATATAAGTATTCGTTAAGAATAAATATTTTAAAAGAATTTTTTTTTTAAATTTAAAAAATAGTATAATCTTTTATTTTCTTTACATCTCGTGGACTATTCTATTAATTTTGTTGTACACTCATCAAAATTTTCACATTCTATCAAGTTTTAATGCTAAAACTTTGCTTTCATTTACATTCAAACAACATAATAATTTAAGGCCCTAGTAATTTATGTTATTTTTGTTATTCTGTATTAATAGTCATTATAGGATAAAATATCATTTCAAGCTAATCAAGAATGAATGATGATGAAGTCTATGTAGATGATGATCCCAACAATAAATAAGTTCTTAATCAATGATGAAAATTACTTGGGGAACTGAAAAAAATATATATTGACAAGTAAAATGACACTAATGAAGGTTCAAAGATAAAAGTTTTGACACAAATTTTAGAATGTCTTGTTTGAATATAAGTTTGACAATTACTAAAGAAGAATGAGAGGAAAGAGTTTAAATCTTTTGTACGATAGCGGCAATTTAATCAAAAAGACATTTTATTCTCAGAGTGTGATTCTGATTAAAAATCACTTTTATAATAATAAAAAGAAGTTAGGTATTGCATACTAAACATTTATGCACATTCTATGAAGTGTTTTGGCTTTTCTGATTTTTGCTGCTAAAGACAAAGAAGCTTCAGTGAATGAATCGAACCATATATTAAATAAAAGAATAGTCGCCTAATGGAGAAATAGTACCCAAATAAAGTGCACTTTCAAAAAGATTTTATCAGTTTGAAAAATTGGCAATCATTCTCTTAAAGACACGTCTATGCGAAGACAACTATGGTGGGGTGTTTTTATCATCACTGTAAGTGATGAAGTCGCACCATAAAACAAAGAGACAAAAGAAAGTGATTGATTTATATCAAACGCCTTCCTAGGGGAAGGGTACCAGTAGTGGACATAGTTCCAATAATGGACACCTTTTTGTCAACCCAACCCTCCAATAGTAGATCGTAAAGGAGCCCAAAAAATGTAACAATAGTGCACCAGTAGTGAATATCACATGCACCAATAGTGGATAATTTTTCAACTTTTTTGCCCTTTATTAGCTCATTTGTGCACCACTACTGGACATTTGTGCAAAACTACTGGGGCATTTGTCCATTACTACTGGACTACTATTGGAAATTACGAGTTATCTACTATTGGCGCAAAGGAGTTATGTATGGGTAGACACTTTGAAATGACCACTTTTTGATATTTCGGCACATAACGATTTCCATAGCGTGCATCGTCACTACCTAGAAGCCGGATCCTTAGTTATAAGTAGTTAAGTCGTATACGGAGACAACCAAAAACAAAGTTGAAATCCGACGTATGGTTTGAGAGTACCATGTGTGCGAAGTTAGCTATGTCCACTACTAGTACCCTTCTCCTAATCAGCTAATGATGGTCTGTATGCAAATTCCACCCAAAGAAAAGCGCACTATTATGCATCATCATGTACGCACAACTGTGCGATGTCTTCTATTTCACCATCTTCTGAAAATGGTACTTATTCTTCTAATTTCTGCCTTTCCAAGATGAGTCAGCCATGCAAAAGATCAAACGTCCATTTTTGGTTTTAAAACTAAAAATAAATCATAAAAGCTAGAGCAATGATCAGCTGAATTAAACTATGTTAAGGAAATAAACATTTTAAGGCATGGATCACTTATTAAGTGATGCATTCAACACTCGAGTACACAAACAGACTTCTTCCTGGTGTTCACAGCAGGAGATGTTGCCCAAAAGTGAGTCTATTCTGATGTCTGGATAGATGTTGCCCCAAAAGAATTGGACGAACAAATGATGAAAAAATCAGAATTTTTTTTATCGAGAGTTCAAATTTGGTGGGTTTTAGACTTGGACGCCATAAAGAATATGGATAAAATAATGCCCTCTGAAGAAATATACCTCCATTCTAATACAATTGTTCTGACACCGAATGCTTATCTACAGACTGCTACAACTGTTTATATTATCAATTTGACAAATTTTGTACCACAGAGAAATAATACGATATCCAAAGTCAGAAAATTAGAGGCATTATGGCCAAGAACTTTCTTCATTAGCACTAATATCTTAACTCCAATGGATTGTTACAAAGAACATTTGGCACATCATAAATAAAAGTCATCTTCAAAAACAAATGCATTGTCATAGTTTGGGGAGGGAAATCCAAAATCAGAAAGTAAAGGTGATAACGTATCATTTGAAGAACAAACATGTTGTGTGCATGTGTCTTCCCGAGCAGGGCTTTGAACAAAAGCATAGAGGTTTGATTCATCTTGGGGGAGAGATGATTCAATTGTCAAAATGGAGGCATCCTGATACGGGTAGCTTGAAGTTGAATCATGCAACTCCATATTAATGTTCAACTTCTGCTTAGTTCTCTCGCGAGCCCTATCCCTGGCCTTGGCTCTGCGTTCAACTCTTTCTCTGTCATTCTCTTTGTGCTTCCTACACGGCACTGAACGAGACACTCTTCTCTGCAACTTGTTGTCTGTAGGAGACTGTTGATTGGAGTTATGGGTAAAAGGAGAAGAAGAAGATGGAATGTTTTCTTCCGATTCCAGAAATTGGGTCGGTGAAAGATGACTCATTGCAGGCTGGGCCTGCTGCAGAAGCCACTCCACTGACTCGGTAGGCTGCTTGAAGCCAAGCCTATCATGGATGTCATACAATTTTATGGCCGTTTCAGAGGTCAACCTTATTCTTCGATCTCTCAGCCCTCTGCAGGTCTGCACCTTACTATATCTGTCCCCGTTATTCAACGAATCCATTGCACCCAAACTGTTTTTTCCAAAAACAATCTGTTTCCAAATGCTGCAAATCTTAGGCTCTTAATTCAGATAACATCGGGTGCAACTGCTTTAACCTCACTCTATTTTAACATTAAACAGTTCAACAACAAATTTAAAATAAAAATAAAATAAATATTTAAAATCTCAGAAAACAAATTTAGTTTTGATGTTCTCACTCTATTTTTGGTAAATCTCATCAGATTATTTAGTATGATCTGAAATTTTGATGAAAATATTTGTACACAATTTAATCTAGAAATCTACTACTTATCTTCATGGACTGTGGAAACTATATTACTTTATTTAAAATCTCAAAAAACAAATTTAATTTTGATGTTCTCTCTGCTCTCTATACATCTAATTTTGATGATGGATAATGTAATATGAACTGAAATATTGATGAATTTTTTTTTTAATAATTCAATCCAGAAACTACTATTTATCTTCATGAACTGTGGAAACTACATTACTTTAATTTAACACAATATTTTCAAATTTAATTTTGATGTTCTGAAATTCAAAACACAACACAGTATTTTCAAATAATAAAGCAGATATATCAAATAAACAACTCTTTCTTATAAGGTGGCAAATCTTAGATTATTAATTCAAATAATAATCAGTGCAACTGCTTTAACTTTGCTTTACTTAAATATCAAACAATTCAATGATAAATTAAAAAATAAAAATAAAACAGATATTTCAAAACCACATAAAACAAACTCAGTTTTCATTCTCTACAAGTCAAAACAACACAAAATCTTCAAATAACAAAGTAGATACATAAAATAAACAACTCTTTCTTACAAGAGGATAAATGGACTTTACATATTTGGAGTTGGGTTATCTATAAACATTGAGATGCAAAAGTTTTGTACACAATTTAATTCAAAAATCTACCACTTATCTTCATGTACTGTGGAAACTACATTATTTAAAATCTCAAAAAACTAATTTAGTTTTGATGATCTCTTTGCTCTCTATACATATAATCTTGATGATGGATCATGCATGATCTGAAATATTGATGTAAAAACTTGTACACAATTCAATCTAGAGACTATTACTTATCTTTGTAAAAACTACATTACTTCAATTTAACACAATATTTTTAAATAACAAAGCAGTTACATCAAATAATGACTGTTTCTGATAAAATGACAAATCTTAAGCTCTTACTTCAGAAAACAGTTCATGCAACTGTTTTAACTTCACTCTACTTGAACATTAAACAGTTAACACTAAATAAATAAATAAAATATATATTTAAAATCATGAAAAACAAATTTAATAAACAATTCTTTCTTACAGTGCAACTGCTTTACTTTAACATCAAACAATTCAATGATAAAATGAAAAATAAAAATAAAACAAATATTTTAAAACCACATATATTTTAAAACAAACTCAGTTCACATTCTCTGCAACTCAAAACACAATTTTCAAATAACCAAGCAATACGTCAAATAAACAACTCTTTATTACAAAAGGACAAACCTAGTTTACATCTTTGAAATTGGATTATCTACTAGCACTTGCACCAGAAGAGGGTGCAAGGATTAAGTTGATAGATTTTTTTTAGTTTATAGGTTAAAAAGATAATGTTTGTTTGTTAATAATTAAAAACAATAAAACATTAATTTATATGTTATAATCTATTTTATATGAGGTATGTTGTTCAATTGATCTATACATCAAAAAATTATATTTTTCAATTTTTTTAAGAATAACTATTATTTTTTAATGACTCTCTTCTTACATAGGTGATCTAAGAAATTGAATTGGCTCTTGTTATTAACATTTCTTCAATTTAAATTAGATTTTCTAAACAATTTGGTTTCTAAAATTCATATTATTACATTTTAAAAATATATTTCTCTACATAACATTGTATCAAACAATAGTTCAATTTAATTACCTATTAAAAAATCATGAAACGAAAGCATAAAAGTTATACATGACAAATAACATCACATTTAATAGTGGAGGATAAGAATTTGTAGAAACTTATAAATAAAAAACTTGTGGAATACGTTAATCTAAAAAAAAAAGATAATTCACACATTGAATTGGTTTGAATCAAACTGTTAGCTCCAACAACTACATGTCAATAGCTCCAAAAAAGATGTTCTTGAGGAAGTTTGTTGGAATTTTTTAAGGTTTGAAATGTTTTCAATGTAGGATTGTTTATGCAATGATTTATATAAGGAAATCCTCTACTAGATTATAATTATTAGTAAAATCTATGGGAAATGATTATTATGAATGCAAATGGATACTCTACCAAATTATAACTATTACTAAAATCTTATGAAAATGATTATTATTAATGTAATGATTATCATGTATGCAAAATTTGTGAGAATTCAAAATATGTAGATAATATCTCAAAATGAATAAAATAAAATTTATATTTTAATTAGACAGAAAATCATAATTCTGACCTATGAATCTCTACATTATATTGGAGCATGCTTATTACAATAACTAAAAAAAAATACTAATTTGCCCCCTCTTGAAATTACTAAGAAAATAATTTACCAATTTGCCCATTTTATTTTATTATGGAAGGCAATAATTTAATGATTATGGTGGAAGAAATTCACCAGTGGTTGCTAAAATCCTTAGAGGAGTTTAAGTTGATTTTGAATGTTCTGAATTTCAAAACACAACACAATAGTTTCAAATAACAAAACAGATACATCAAATAAACAACTCTTTCTTACAGTACAACTACTTTACTTTAACATCAAACAATTCAATGATAAAATGAAAAAATGAAAAAAAAAATAAAACAGATATTTTAAAACCACAGAAAACAAACTCAGTTCACATTCTCTGCAACTCAAAACACAATTTTCAAATAACCAAACAGATACATCAAATAAACAACTCTTTATTAAAAAAAAGATTACATCTTTGAAAATGGATTATCTATAAACATATAACAAAACAAATACATCAAATAAACATGAAAAGAAGACAAACGAGTTTACATCTTTGGAGTTGGGTTATCTATAAACATGCGGATGCAAATAGTAAGAAACTATTTTAGAATCCGACTCTGCACAGAGCAGAGTCAGATTTTCGTAGTGGAGTGGGTAATCATTTAAATAATGTTTACAAGCGTCAAATGTCCAGATTTGTAAGGAGATCACCTAAAACAATATTAATCTTCTAAAATATTAGAGAATCTTACTCACAATCAGCCTCAAATTTTACAGGATTTTAAAAACAAAATCCCCTACAAATTTTGTACTCTAGAACTATTCATTATATACTACACAACAAAAATACCGCTTTCATGAAAATTAATTTTACCTGTCAAACCATCAACTTCAGAGCCCTTAAACAGTAAGGTGTGATGCTAGCAAATAAGGTGGAAGAAGCAGAATGATCATTCCATTAATATTGATAAGGGTTGTGAAGCTTTACAGCGACAATGCGAACCAGTGTTCCCCTGTACCTGAAAGAAGAAAGTTACCAGTTCCACTCCGTTTAAGAATACAGAGCATTAGCTTTTGCTCTTAATGTTGAAGATTTATGTCCTGTCAGGGCCAGCCATTGGGAGACGCGCCATTAACAACGCGATTCAATGAAATTATTAAGCATTGGGATTTGGGAGCCCTAAATTTCTTGAGCTCTATCTCCATCTTCATACACACAGGTCAAATAGAATGAATCTGCCCGAAATCCCTCATTTCGTACCAGTTCACCATATTTAAAATGTGTTAGGGCTTCAAATCTCTTGTGCCTTGATTGGTAATCATACTCGAAGCGTACCGTGAGGGGATTTGAAGCCAATAAACGACGACCGGCAGCTTTGATGCGGAAATCAGAACAAATCCTACGAAAAGTTATTGGCTGCAGCCTGACGCTTCCTGATGTCTGGATACACAATACCCTTCTGGTATGTTGGCATTGGAAGA
Source organism: Cryptomeria japonica (assembly GCF_030272615.1). Classification (NCBI taxonomy): domain Eukaryota; kingdom Viridiplantae; phylum Streptophyta; class Pinopsida; order Cupressales; family Cupressaceae; genus Cryptomeria; species Cryptomeria japonica. Next base: position 559,253,983 of record NC_081413.1, read on the forward strand.
CTACCTGGAATTATTAAGAAATCGTCCTTTTCATTTTCTTCGGCAAATGAATAGATGGGTATTTCACAGGCTGGTTGTCTGGTCAAATACAGATCGAAGATCATTATTTGAGAAGCCGTCCTTTTCATTTTCTTCAAAAAAGGACTAGCGGGAAATTTGGCCGCTGTCATATACAGCCTGCCTGGTCAAAAGCAAATAATGCGCTGCACAGCTATATCAATAGCACCCTACAATATATCTAGGTCTAATGAATTTGTAAACTTTTTTTTATGATGAGGGTTTGTGCACAAATTCGTTTTTGTTATTTGAAGTCGGAGTATTAGAATTTTTTTTGGCTAAGCGCTAAGGGTTGAGGGTTATCTAGGATCCTTGTACTGAGTATTACTTGATCTACACAGGGGAATCTAGAAGCAAAATATATGAATTTAACACGGATTGTGGAAATCTCATCTCTCTAATTGATCATTGTAATTGGTTAGAGTTTTAAAAGATTTTCTTAAATTTATTTCATTAGGGACGGAAAACAACTTTTATTAGACATAGAATTGTTGCTTAGAAAGCCAATAATGCTTGAAAAGTGGTTGGATGGAAAGATAAAGTTCTTATTGCTAAGTACTTCAAACCTCAAAGCCTTTAGTCGATTTTTAAGCATATGGAAAGCTTGGCAACTAATCTCTCCTCTTCTCTTCTTGGATGGAAAATTCAAGATATTAGTCATGTCATGAGTTTCTCTACTTCTTCTATTTGGTGGAATAGATTGGTCTACTCTCATGAGCAACCTCTTGCCACTAATCCTCAATCGCATAGCAAGCTTCCATTCAAAAAAGGCATTATGGAATTTAGGGATTTATGGGAGTTCACATTCTTAACTAGAAAAAATAACTTGTAAATTAAGAATGACTTTGAATTGTCCAAAGCTCAAGTATCAATTACATTAGCAAGGTGCAAGATATTGTTCCTTTCAGTCTACAACTAAAAATTTATAGCCCCATTTCATGCAACTTCTTTAAAGATTGGAGGAGGTGTCCAGATTATAATATTGACAACTTCCCCCTCAAAATAATTTACCTTAAAATCCTCCTTGCAATCCAAATCCAACCAAGGTTAAGTCTGTAACGGAGTTTGAATTGGCATGAATTCAAATGGTTCAACTTGAGCTTTGTAGTGTGAAAATATAAAGCTAAGGCCAAAGCTCAATTGCTAGCATGGAATGTTATTCATTGCAAAATTGTTGTGGGAGAATGTCTCACTTTTCTTCCCAACCATTCCACTAAATGCCCTTCTTGTCACAAGCTAGAGACTATCGATGCATTTTGGACTTACAAGCATAGTCAACAAATTTGGCAAGAAATCATGACTCGTATTTGAGCCTTATTAATAAAAAATTAGCTCTTCTAGGATCGCACTACTCACAAAATATGATATCAAAATCTTTTTGTTAATGCATCATTTTATATATTTGGAGGATCTAATGTAAACCTATCTTTTGTAACACTTTTCTTTAAATGGAAGTAATTATGCATGGGTTACTTTCTGATATTATATTGCAACAAGCAACATTGGCTAAAGTTTTGAAAGAGAAGCACATCATAAAATCAGAGCTCCAAACACAATTATCCAAAATACATTGCCATGAAAATAATGACACCAACTCATTTGAGGTCAAACTTCGACGAAAGTGAATTAATTTATTGTTTTTCGTCGGGTACCTTTCAATTTAATGCAAGATTTTCATTTTTTCTTTAAATTGGTCCCCAACGTTCGTCGAAATTTCGACGAACAAGAATTTTCGTCGCTATTCCGACGTTATTCTGACAGACGCTTAAAGTCAACATGTTTCCAACGTGTTTTTTTTGTTAGCACGTGCTTTCTTAATGTGTGGTCAGTCGACAGGTATATAGTTTGATTCTCTAGCCGAGTATTCTAATATGTTTAATTACAGACCTATTTGATGATTCCAATTGGCACTTGAGGTTGACATAATATTGTGAGTAATCCAAACATTCCTTTATAGTCACTTGACAAGGATTTTTTATGTTGTTTTAGTCTCTGATTTGAAGGCCACTGTCAAGCTATCCCAAAAACAGTGACAGTTACTATTTAGAAGTTTTGTTTTGTTAAGTACAGTCGTCTCTCACTTTGTATTCACTTTAAAGAACCATGATTGTTATCACAAATGTACTATTACTTCTAGTGTATGGAGTTGTCTGATAATGACGAACAAATGATGACTATTTAGGTTTGTCTTCACAGTAAACTTTAAAAGTCTGACTTCTTCTAATTTTTGGAATCTTCCATTGTTTATAGGCCTTAAGGACCTTTTGAACGTTGCCTCAAGTGCATGTAGACATCCATGAAAGTACCTTGACTCCCCTTGTGATCCATGTGGAAGGTGAACAATTGTAATGAGCATACAAAAGTTTGTAAGTCTGGCCCTTGACAGGAAGTTCACAAACTTGATGGGGTGTTGTTACAAAACAAAAGCATATTGGAAAAGGTTGCATTACAAGGTTTAATGTCAATGTTCCCAGAGTTTGATCCTTGTGGCAAAATTATGAATCCAAAGTTCATATATAGTCCTTGTGAAGGTGCATTGATATCATGAGTGGATGTGTAAAGCAACATGTTTGAAGTATGGTTTCATTGTTCCCTATTGTCCTATTTATCAAGAGTATTGTTCCTTTGAAGAACATGTTGTTCCTTTGTTCAAGTCTTGTATCCATGAAGTTGGCCTTGTTATGTGTTAAATCCTGATGAGACATTGTGCCAAGAAGGCCTTGTGGGTGGGTTTGTTGATTGGAGCCTTGTTTTGACAATTTATGGTAAAGAAAAATCATGTCAGACAATATTAGTGCAGAACAAAATGAAGAAATGCTTGCTAGATTGTGGGCTAGACTAAAAAGAAAGGGTGATGGGAAATGTTATTGCCCTTGCAATAATTGCAAGGGCTTAAAGACGAGAAGACTTTTAATCACAACAACCAAGAAACATTGTAGGCAACATGGTCATGTTGAAGGGGGGCATGATTATCATCCATTGGTAAGTTTTTCATTATATGTCTTTATATTAATTGAATTTGTAAATATTTATATCATTTTAACATGATTTTTAATATATATAGATCACTTGATCATGATCATGGTTTATTTGTGTCGATCATTATTATAGAGGTGGGGCGCCCTAGGGCACATGATATGGATTATCATGGGCCGGAGAATGTGGATTTGCAAGCGGAGGAACATGGAGTTGTGAATATTGAAGATGAAGTTAATGATCCTATGGAAGAAGATGATTAGGTGCCAGAAAACACAGTTGAAGATGATAGTACAAATATATTGATCCATGGCACATTTAGTGACGCAGCTGATCATGATGATGATCTAGATGACTTTGATGATGTTCATGATTTACTTGTACTTGAGAAGGCATATGAGCCCCTTTATGAAGGCTCCCAAACAACTCTTTTCTCTTTTGTATTGTTGCTAGTGAACTTGAAGGTTATTTATGGTTTATCCAACATAGCTATCTCACAGATGTTAAGATATGTTATATATGTCATCTTTTTTCATATATTTTTGTTGTTAGTTCATCACTAGTAAATAAAGGATGAAATATGTACCATTAATGTTCGTTATATTAATTAACAAATTATTTTTTTTGTTGTAGATTGATAGGTGAATTTTTTTTACCACCATCAAATATTTTACCTCGCTCATACTGAGATTTATCTATCATTATGGAAGATATTGGAATGGAGTATCAAGCAATAGATGCATGTCCCAATGATCATATTTTATATCATAAACAACATGAATTTGCAATAGAATGCCCAGAATGTCATCTCAATAGATATCGAACAGATCAACTAACAAAAAAGGTGGCTCGCAAGGTTCTTCGTTATATTCCCATTGTTCCACATATGCAACAATTATTTAGGTGCGAAAGCTTAGCATGATTTATGGATTACCATGCACAAAATAGAAGTAGAGATGACATTGTTCGAATGCCTGCAAATGGCTTTGCATTTAGGGACATGGAGGAAAAATGGCCACACTTTAAAGAAGAACCTCATAATCTCAGGCTTTCATTGGCAGCGGATGGTGTCAATCCATTTGGAGAGATGAGATCTATTTACTCGGTTTGGCATGTTTTTGTTATCAACAATAACATTCCTCCATGGATGTCAATAAAGATGGAGTACATAATGTTGGCAATGATTGTTCCACGTATTTGTTTACATCAATTTTCTTTAACATAGTAGCATCTCATTTGTCTTATTTGTTACATAATGACATATCTTTTTCATTTAATAGTCATGTAGATTAATTTATATATATTGTAGTAAAATGGTTATAATAATTATGTAATGTTTATCTTCATTCAACTAGGTAAGTACCAAGTTAAAGATATGAATGTATATATCGAGCCTCTTATTGACGAGTTACTAAAGTTATGGAATGGTGTCACTATGTATCAACGTCTCTAGACCAATAGGACAAATACAATTTCAATTCCATGCAATGCGTGTATGGACAATTCATGATGCACCGAGGCTAACACATTTTTGTGGTATGTTATAATGTTCAATTGCACCTTAATGATATTTAATTTTGTGAAGTAGATATCATACATGTTTTTTAAATAATCTATTCTTTATATATAATTATGAAAGTTGACATATTTAATCCAATTATATATGATATTACAGATCTTCAAACAAAGGGAAAATTAGCATGTCCAGTTTGTCGTCCAAAGATGAAATCTCATCGTTCAACAAGTTTAGGAAAGCAGGTGTTTGATGAGTATAGGTACTTCCTCCACAGAAATCATAAGTATCAAACTATTGAAAAACATATTTTCAATGGGAAAGAAGAGACAACATCAAAACCACGAAGAATGACACCTCGCCTATGGAAGTTGGAATATAATAAAATTAATCGTCAAGGTTATACATCGGATCAAATTGTTTATCTATCATATATGATATGTTTGGAATTTATATTTTTATATTGTGCTTTGTTGACTCATGTTGTAATTGACAATGATTGTTGTTGTTAATTTGTTTAACTTATATGCTTCATGAAGGTCGTCAAGGCATTAATGGTCGGATTCCACAGGGATTGAAAAGTTATCCTAGACAATTTAGTAGGTTGCCCTACTATGAGTAGCTACAAATTGTGCATGTGTTTGATACAATGCATATCAAAAAGAATTTAACATAAGCGTTATGGAAAATATTGGATGGAAGGCATGAAAAAGAAAAAAATGTCAAAATTTGTAGTGGCATTCAGGAAGCCAATCGTGCAATGAAAAATGTCATTCAATTAAATAGCGATGGAGGCCAAATTAATATAACCTTCCTTGGTTATTAACGGAGCAGTAAAACAATGCTATAAAAAAAAGTCATACGAAAAATTCGATCTCCCACAGGATTTGTTGCGAACATAAACAATATCATGACAAAGAAAGGTGAATTTGGGTCAGGGATGAAAATACATGATTGACATAACTTCATTAAGGTAATTATTCTGCTATATATTGTTAGACCCAATATGAAAAGCTAATGTACTGAGAGGGGAGGGATGAATCAGTACTTCAAATCTTTTCTTCAACAATAACTTTACTGTTATGCATAAACCAAAAACTACTGTAACATAATATAATGCTAAAACAAATAAATAACAATCATACATGATTCACTCCATAACACATATATTTTGGTTACGCAGAAACTCTTGGTTAGAGAGAAAAACTGTGGTGTGGATGGCACCCACAACTTCACTACTGCAATAATAAAGGGTGCTCGGTTAGAGCTACATGTTTAGCTATTTCTAATAGCTTACCTTTTTAGGAGTATCAAGATCGTTAGATCTACCTTGCTAAAGGATTTTACAACACTTATTCTAAATGTTGCACCTGGTTAAAGGCTTTACAATTTATAGACTTTGTTAGAGTCTTTTACCCTGTTAAAGGTTTCTCTTACAACTCAAAATATTACAATAAAATCTTTACAAATATCTGCAACTTCACATCTAAAATGTTATAGCAGATTCTATGTACTCAAAATGAGATTACCTTGCTTATAGCATACCTCGGTAACCCATAGATTAACTCGGTAAACCCTTCTGTTTACTCTGTTCCTTGACTGTTCTCTAAAATCCTTCTCGGTGACCTCTGTGTCTCTGACAATCACAATACTCAGTGCTTCCTTATGTATTACACATGTCTTGCTTCATACACCTCTATATCTCTTATATCTGATCCCAATTCATGTTGTATAAATAGATCTCTTATGTTGGTGATCTGTTCATTGCTTCGATCTTACAAACATGATTTATCAAATGAATAACCATACAAAATATTTCATTGGATAGATGACCTCAAAATCATACAAGATCTTTAAGTACAATTTCCAATGTGATAACGGTTCTTTGTTCCTCGGTCTTGTAACACGTTTCCACATAAGTGTCCAGGTTCAATGAATCTGGTAACACGTTTCACTCGGTGTGTGTTCACTCGGTATATCTTTATTGTTGCTCGGTAGACATAGAGTGTTACTCGGTAGACAGCTTGGTGTATACTAGGCTCTGTGACTACTTTCTTCTATAACCGACTGCTCTGTGCTTACCGACTGAATATTTCGGTAGTAGTAACCGACTAGAGTATATAGAATGACTTTGGACATAAAACTAATGGCAACTTAGTAAGTAGTAACAATCTCCCCTTTTGACATTAGTTGAGATGTTTGACAAAACTTCTTTCAAAGTCATAACTCAAGATCTATATACTTACAAAATTTGACTAAACTGACAGTATATACATTAGTCAATAAAATAGTATATTTAGATATACTCCCCTTATCAATATATTGTACAAAACTTTGATTTTGCATGCTCGGTGATCAATGTTTTGTATTAACTGCTCGGTTGTCACTGCTCGGTTCACTGCTCTACCTACTGCTCCCCCTGTCAAAATTAACTGTGCTTTTTGATACTTTGTTCTGCTTGGTATACTCCCCCTGTATACTACACTCTATACTCTATACTCTATACTCTATACTCCCCCTTTTTTCACAAACATCAAAACTTAGTTACAATTCGGTGGAGGCAACTGGTCAAAAATGGATTTGTACTTTGTCCTTGCTTCGGTGAGAGCGGCAGAGAGGACATCTTTGACACTATTCATGAGTGAATTATGAGCTATAATGTCAGCTAACAGTGAAATTAGTCCATCTAAAGTGCTTCCCTCTTGTTGAGTGGATAGGGAGGTAGCCTTGTTGATCTACTCTTGGACGGAGGACAAGTGTGAAATGAATAAGGTTTGAAGAGTCATAATGTCCATCCTGATTTGGTGCTCTTCATTCCTAAGTTCCAATTGTTGAGCCATGAGCTTTTGTAACTTTGTATAGAAATTCTGAATAGAATTTGGCTTAGTGGTCAACTTATTTGAGAGAGCGGTGATCTCTTTCTCAACCACTTCTGTTTTATTTTTTATATCTTTAATGAATAAAGAGAATGTACAGAGTTTCTGAAATAAATAAAGAATGTGCTTGAGTTGAGGGGACAACTCAGCAATAAATTTGACAAGTTTTACTTTGCCAATAGCAATGGCTTTCTGTACCTCTTCAATAATTTTTGCAATGAGCTCTGTCCTTTAACTTGCTCAAATATTCAGATGCGTCTACTCCAGATGTCTCGATCTGATTGAGGAGTTCATCCAGTTGAATATGGATGGCTGCATATGTTGTCACTGTAGCTTCAGCTAGCATATCTGTTAGTAGTGCTTTCACCTTCTAAAGTACTGTGTTTTTCTTTTGAATAGCCATTTATTTTTCCTGTTCTGCTTTGGCTTTGCATAGTTCACCAAATTCAATGAGTGCTTGCCCTTTTAATTTGGATATGTCTACATTTGGCAACACTATTGGTTTTGACAAATCTAATTTGAAACTATGCTTTTTCATTTTCTTTTCTTTAGGTTTCACCGGTTGAACTAATACAATGGCTTGGGAGGCTTGTTGACTCTCAGTAGGTTGCTCGGTAGAGGCAACACTTTTATCAATTTCTTTAACGTAGCCTTCGGTGAATCTTTGCTCGGGGTCTCAGTTATAACATTTTTAGTGCTAGAAGGGGCTTGAGAGGTTTGTTCCTTGGTGGCTTGAGAAGTAGCTTCTCCTTCTATAGACTTGTGACCCTCTATTCCTTGTTCAGTATGCTGAGGGGCCTCGGTTGAGACAGGCTGAGTGACTGGAGGATAGGGCTGAACTTGTTCCAAAACTGACTCACTAGATACCAGTTTGGCATATGCGTTCCCTTCTATCATTTCCTGTTCTTGTGCCTCGGTGTCCATGATATCCTCATCAATTTGTATAGTGTCAGCAGGGTCTTGCTCGATGATATCAGGATCTTGCTCGGTAACATCAATTGTTTCAACTTCAACTTGCTCACCATCATTCTTGATTCGAAAGATTTCCTACCACTTTTCTTTGGTCTCATTCTCTACATCCAAATAAAGGCCATTCATTAATTTCGAGGCTCTTTGCTTGACTAGGAAGTTTGAGTAGTAGTTTTTCAGATGTTCACTTATTTCATCTACTGACATGTCTGGAAAGAGATGTATCAGACTTCTTTCTCTCATCTTCTTTTCCGAGTCCATGGCATATTTCCACTTGTTATCAATATGCAAATACAATTCTTTTGGAAGAGAATTAGTTACTTCCAATGGGACCAATCAGAATTTCAGAAGTGTGCAGATTACGACTTCTTCAATTTGTCTCTTTTCTACATCAGATCTGGAGTCATATTTTACATATCTAAATGATCCAAATCCACCATATAGTTTCAGATTAGCACAGAAGTTATCAACACTATGTACTTCTTCCATTTTGCTCTTAATAATTTGAAATTTACTTGCATCTTCAGATTCGGTGTCACTATACTCTTTAGTCAAAATGAGCTTCCGAGTAGATTTCTTATAAGTTTTTGTTACCTTTGGTGCGACAACATTCTTTGGTTTCTTACTCGGTGACGCTGCAGATGATCTTGTGTTTGGGTGCTTTACTGAAGGAGTCGGTGATACCTTTGATGTATCATGTTTCTTCCTTTTCAAAAATTTCCCTTTAGGTAACTCGGTGCTCAATGTAATAGCTGCCTTTTGGGCTTCATATTCCTCCTTGGTGATGATTAGAGTGCCCTTGACAGGTGTGGAGGAAGAACCTTCACCAAATTTCTCCGTTAATGCCTTGATCATTTTTGTTGCTTTCCTTGTAGCCTTGGGTACTACAATACTCATCTTAACTTTCTCTTTAACTTCTTCATATGTACCATATCTCAGCTCAGTAGCATGCCTTGGTAATGTAAGAAAAGCATTTATCTGTTGTTGTGTGATGTCAAAATCAATCTCATAACCCATAGGTGGCAAAGACTGAGTTCTTGGTTCCACAACATTAACATAGTAGTAGTCAGTGTCCACTTCAAAGCATATGTCATCCTTGTATTTCTCTACTAACTGGGGTGGGATCCTATACCTGTTATGCATCTTGTCCTGAAACTTGCTAAAGTAATCATCCATAACATCATTAAAGTTATCACCTAGCCGTTTGATGAAGTCATTGATTTGATGGGTGATTGGTCGATGTAGCTCCCAAACTACATTACCGACTGATGGAAAGAATTTCTCAAAATAGAAAAATATGCATACCAAAAGTGATCCAAACTTCAGTGTGTTAGCCGAGTTGTTCTTCTTCGGCTTCCTTATGGTGTTTAGATTCTCAAATAGGTTTTTCAACAATACTTCACAAAGATCAATTTTCATTCCTTTCTTCACAATTTTATATGCTAAATCGACTACTGCACAGGGTACACTGTTTTCCCTTGCTGATTGAAAGAAACAATAACCTATTACTCTAATGGAAAACTTTAGCTCTGCATCTGTCACATTGTTCAGTTTCAATCCTCTGCAATCAGATTCAACTCCGGTTAAAGTGATCAATTCCTTTTGTGATATCATTTTCTGAGCTCGGGCATGATCAAAAATAGGGTAACCGGTGATCAAATGAATGATTTCCTTGGTGATTTTGAATGGTTGCTCCTCTAACCACATGAAATCATCATGAACTCTACTAAGAACAAACTTGACCCATTAGGGTTTGAAGACATGGAGATAGGTTAGGGCTTTGGTCAATCCCTTTATTTTAATGTGTTCACACTTGCTATCCAATTTCCCATCGGTACATAATTCATCGTATGTGTCCTTGATCTCAACATGACCTAGCTCCTCAACACGACACTTAGTGAAGAATCTAACATCCTCAACTAGTAAAACCCTATTTGGAATGAGTGAAAATGTAGTTTTATCATCCGGTTCAGATGCTACTTTGGGAGTTAAAGAGTATTTCAGTGAGGGCTTTTCAATGTTCTCAACAACAACGGGCTTCTAGATCTTCGGTGCCATTTCAAATTTCGGATAATCACTTAACAAAAGATTCTTAGGGTTTGAAAACTTTCAAATGGCAAACACTTCCCACTTAGCAAATGTAAAATAGATATTCACAACTGATATGATCGGTAAACTAGCTTGACAGTGCATTGTGATTGATGTAAATACCTTGAATTTCGCTTCGGAGGAGGTTTGATCGCCTTTGAATCACTTTGCTCTGCTTTCTTGAAAACTTGGGAAGTGTAAAATGACGACATAAAAGCTTTAAGTATACAATATACCTTATTGGGCTTCGTGCAGTTAGGTCAGAAAACATTAAATGCACTCGGTACCACTTCATTTTTATGCTTTTACCGAGTAGCCAGTCTTTCTGTATTCACCGACTAGACAGGCTTCCAAAAGACTTGATAAAGTTTCAAATTTCCTAATGCATCTTTAGTTATGCAGATTTTGAATTAAGTACATGATAAAATAAGAACTGTTAAGATTTAACCTTGAGAGAATGCAGTCCCTTCATACCTTTACTGATTAATTTGGAATAGGTGCACCTAACTCGGTAGGTAAGGTGCTTTCTTCATTTGACACAATTTCCTTCTTTTTCCAAATCATCTGGAATTTGCTTTTTATTTCTTCAGTGTCTCCTCTAGGTTGATCTCTGCAGTCTATAGCCAAGTGTCCAACTTTGTGACAATGAAAACATGCCATACCAGGATTTCTCCATGATCTTCGGTTGTTCATTCCAAACCTTATAAAGCAGTTGGCACTTATATGTCCATATCTTCCACAACATTCACACCATATCCTTGTATTGTAATCCCATGGTACTGCAGAATACTATCGGTTAGGATCTGTGTGAGTTTGGTAGCCTCTAGCATTTGCTCGGTGTGCAAACCACATATAGTTCTTTTTCTTAAACCAACACTTCTTGGTACTATGTCCATATCTATTGCAGTTTTTACAAAATCCTTTGAATTTTGCCTTCTGATAATTGCTAGCAGACTTTGTCATACATTGGTTAGATGTGTAACCATATTTATTGCAATTGTAACAATAACCTTTAGACCTAATGACATTCGGTTGCTTACCTTTTCTGATTTGGCACATGTTGGCAGTATGTCATTGATTTCCAAGGCAGTTGCAAATAGGTTTCTCTCCTTTGATGTTCTTCTTGTTTCCAGCTTGCTTTGATGATTCTCCTCTCTCGGTAGTGTGGGTTCCCTTCTCAGTAGTGTCTTTTCCTTTGTAACCGAGTCCTGCATCTTTGTTGGGTCTTCTTGTATTCAGTTGCTCATCCAACATCTTTGATGCTTCATAACTCTTCTTCAGTGTTTCTTTGGATTTCTTTTCTGCTTCAATTTCATCGGTCAACCTTGATAGTTCAAGTTTGAATTCTTGATTCTCATCATCTTTCAGATTTGCTTCATGATGTGCATAACCCAATTGATCTGATAGATTTTGTTGAATCCCAGTCAACCTTGTGATTTCATCATTCTTTTCAGATACTAATGCTTCAAGCTGTTGTTTTTCTCTTTCTAGATCTCTTACTTTATCCTCGACTGTCCTCAATGTATCAAGATTTTCAGTCATTTGTGTGCTGAAATGTTCATGTCCTCTTTTCATTACTTTTAGCTGATCAGTCAATGCTTTGTTCTTTTCTTTTAGTTCTCCAATCATCTCTTCAATCTCTTCAGATATACTGTTCTCAGATGATGTCTTAATTTGTTCCACTAACTCTTGAGAGTCCCGCAAATCATCAAGCAATCTTCTTCTAAGTTTCAATGATTTTTGCATTTGTCTTTGCATGTCTGCAATCACTTTATTAGCATGATCTAACTCTTCTTGCAAATACACAATTCTCTGAGATTGTTTATAGCCTTCCATTGATAAGATCTTTTTCTTTAGGCTGTTAAACCCTTTTCCAAGATTCAAGCTCTGATACCAATTGTTAGGCCCAATATGGAAAGCTAGTGTACTGAGAGGGGAGGGGTGAATCAGTACTTCAAATCTTTTTTTCAACAATAACTTTACTGTTATGCATAAACCAAAAACTGTTGTAACATAATATAATGCTAAAACAAATAAATAACAATCATACATGATTCACTCCATAACACATATATTCTAGTTACGTAGAAACTCTAGGTTAGAGAGAAAAACTGTGGTGGGGATGGCACCCACAACTTCACTACTGCAATAATGAAGGGTGCTCAGTTAGAGCTACATGTTTAGCTATTTTTGATAGCTTACCCTGTTGGGAGTATCAAGATCGTTAGATCTACCTTGCTAAAGGATTTTACAACACTTATTCTAAATGTTGCACCTAGTTAAAGGCTTTACAATTTATAGACTTTGTTAGAGTCTTTTACCCTGTTAAAGGTTTCTCTTACAACTCAAAATATTACAATAAAATCTTTACAAATATCTGCAACTTCACATCTGAAATGTTATAGCAGATTCTATGTGCTCAAAATGAGATTACCTTGCTTATAGCATACCTCGGTAACCCATTGATTAACTTGGTAAACCCTTCTGTTTACTCTGTTCCTTGACTGTTCTTTGAAATCCTTCTTGGTGACCTTTGTATCTCTGACAGTCACAATACTCAGTGCTTCCTTATGTATTACACATGTCTTGCTTCATACACCTCTATATCTCTTATATCTGATCCCAATTCATGCTGTATAAATAGATCTCTTATGTCGGTGATCTATTCATTGCTTCGATCTTACAAACATGATTTATTAAATGAATAACCATACAAAATATTTCATTGGATAGATGACCTCAAAATCATACAAGATCTTTAAGTGCAATTTCCAATGTGATAACGGTTCTTTGTTCCTCGATCTTGTAACACGTTTCCACATAAGTGTCCAAGTTCAATGAATCTGGTAACACGTTTCACTCGGTGTGTGTTCACTCGGTATATCTTTATTGCTACTCGGTAGACATAGAGTGTTACTCGGTAGACAGCTCGGTGTATACTAGGCTCTGTGACTACTTTCTTCTATAACCGACTGCTCTGTGCTTACCGACTGAATATTTTGGTAGTAGTAACCGACTAGAGTATATAGAATGACTTTGGACATAAAACTAATGGCAACTTAGTAAGTAGTAACATATATATATATATATATATATATATATATATATATATATATATATATATATATATATATATATATATATATATATATATATATATATATATATTTGTATGTATACTGCATGTACTTTTCAGTGTGTTTTGTTTACTACTTTTGGAAAAATAATGAAAAGATCATTTTATAATTATTGCAGTACATTCTACCTCTATCTCTCCCATACAACTCTGACAACAATGTCAAGCAAGTTATATAGGATCTTGGAAAATATATGAGGTAAGTAGCGATATTTGTTCAATTCGTTGTATAGATCTTATATTTGCCATTTGTTTTACTTGTTATGTAATATATTGTATGTTTTTGTTAAATCTTGTTAATATATTTGTGCCTTGAATCACTTGTAGATGGTTGTCATCTAAAGAAATCCATAAAGAAGATATAAATTATTGGAAGAGAAAAATTCCTCGTCTAATGTGTGAAATGCAAAAGTGTCTTCCTTCGACATTTTTCAATGCACAAGAACACTACCTCATACACCAAGTTGAGGAGATTGAATTGTGTGGACCTATACACACAAGGTCAATGTGGATGGCTGAGAGGAACGGGTATATGCAAGATCATGGTGTGCCAAAACAAGCCCTTAAGTGGCAATGAAATTTCAGAAAATTAGAGTTATTCAACTTGACATGAAAATTTGAATAATTTTTAAACATTATTTTTAAAATATGTAAGAAGAGAATCTATAGAAAATTGAATTTAGTTTTTAAGCTACTAGTTGTTTTTTGAAAAAAAAATCCTATTTGATGAAAATTTCAAATTTCAATGCAGTGGTACTAAAATTTCAAGAAAAAGAGAAGAAGTAGACGTATGTTTGACCACCCTAATTACAATCAAATTATAATATTTTTTTATAATATTTATAAAATAAGTATTAGACTCATGTCCAGATGTGACACATATTTTTTTATAATTTTTGATAAAGTAAATAATAATTTATGAATTTTTTACTACAGGTTTTCAGAAATTCAGAAACTCCTATGTCTGACCACCTTAACTTGGTCAAAACCTTATGAATTTTTTATTTTATTTTCCTATAGTAGATGAAGCATAGGATATGACGCATGTTTCAGATTCAAAAAATGTTATACCGTTTGAAAGTTATGAGTGTTTTTCAATCAGTCTATCAATCATGACTTTTGTCAGAATTCAATTAGAAAATAAATAATTATTATTTATTACAGTTGAAATAAGACAAGCCTTATATTGTTGGAAATATGAGAACATCCTTAAAAAACCCTTTTCATTTTATCAATTTTGGCTATAAAAAAAGTCATCAGCCACCAGTGTAAAGTCTGGAAAATCAAGGAATATCGAAAAACACATTTTTCAGTTGACTTTCCAAGCTTGTCACTTCCAAGCCAAATCCCAAAGCATTCCCGAGCCAAAATTTTAAATTTTAAATTTGTACAACAAAAATCGGATATCCGGTACAATTGGATATTCGATTTTAATAAGTAAATTCACTAACTAAATTTGCACATAATTAATCTATTGTTTATTAATATATTAATATACAATATATTAATTTATAAATAAATTAGTATATGATATTAGGGAGAGGGAGGAGAGAGAGAGAGAGAGAGAGAGGGGGGGGGGGGGAGGGGGAGAGAGAGTGGGGGGGAGGGAGAGAGAGATTAGGGGAGAGAGAGAGGGAGGGGGAAGGGAGAGAGAGATAGAGAGAGGGTGGGAGAAAGGGTCATATTGTGTCCTAAGGGGTCTTATTGTGTCCTATGACCCATTAGAACACAATATGACCCCTTAGGTGTCAAATTTTTGTAAGAAATATTGACACTACTTTTTATATTATAATAATGGTTCATCTTGCCACCTTATGACACACTATGACCCCTTATGACACCATATGGCGTCGTTAGATGTCATATGGTGTCCTAAGGGGTCATGGGATGCCATATGACCCCTTATGACAACATATTGGGTTGTTATGAGTCCTATGGTGTCCTAAGGGGTCATATTGTGTCCTACAACTCCTTAGGACACCATATGACCCCTTACGACACCAAATTGTGTCATTATGGGTCATATTGTGTCCTAAGGGGTCATATTATTTCATATGACCCATTTAAGACACCATATGACCCCTTAGGACATAATATGATCCTTTACGACTCTATACGGTGTCTTTATGGGTCATATGACTCCTTATGACACCATATGGTGTCGTTATAGGTCATATGACTCCTTATGACACCATATGGTGTCATTAGGGGTCATATGGTGTCCTACGGGGTCATGGGATACTGTATGACCCCTAAGGACAACATATTACCCCTTATGACACCATATTGGGTCGTTATAGGTCCTATAGTGTCCTAAGGGGTCATATTGTGTCCTACGACCCCTTAGGACACCATATGACCCCTTAAGACACTAAATTGTGTTGTTATGGGTCATATTGTGTCATAAGGGGTCATATTGTTTCATATGACCCCTTTAAGACACCATATGACCCCTTAGGACACAATATAACCCTTTACAACTTTGTATAGTGTCATTATGGGTCATATGACCCCTTATGACACCATATGGTGATGTTAAGGGTCATATGGTGTCCTAAGGGGCCATGGGACACCATATGACCCCTAAGGACAACATATGACCCCTTATGACACCATATTGGGTTGTTATGGGTCCTATGGTGTCCTAAGGGGTCATATTGTGTCCTACAACCCCTTAGGACACCATATGACCCCTTAAGACACCAAATTGTATCGTTATGGGTCATATTGCATCCTAAGGGGTCAAATTGTATCATATGACCCCTTTAAGACACCATATGACCCTTTAGGACTCTATACGGTGTTGTTATGGGTCATATGACCCCTTATGACACCATATGGTGTTGTTAGGGGTCATATGGTGTCCTAAGGGGTCATGGGACACCATATGACCCCTAAGGACAACATAGATCCCTTACGACACCATATTGGGTCGTTATGGGTCCTATGGTGTACTAAGGGGCCATATTATGTCCTACGACCCCTTAGGATACCATATGACCCATAACGACACAATTAGGGGTCTCTCTCTCTCCCCCCTCTCTCCCTCCCTCTCCCACCTCTCTTTGCTAATCTCTCTCTCTCCGCTCTCCCCTAATCTTTCTCTCTCCCCCTACCCCATTCCTCTCTCTCTCTCTCTCTCTCTCTCTCTCTCTCTCTCTCTCAAAAATATGAGTACTGAAATCGGATATCAGATTTTATCGGATATCTGATTTCTGCCACTACCATTAATGTGACAACAGTAAAAAAAAAGGTGACAACGGGAAAAAAATTTGGGACTACAAATTTATACATTAAAATCAAATATCCGATTTTTGTAAATAAAAAAGAGCCTTGTGGGCCATTTTGTGGATTCCAACGGGCCACATTCTTCACATTCTGTTTTCTATCGACAATCACGAGTTTTTAGATAGGTTGAGACAAATTTGTTCTTTTGAGAGATTCTTAAAGTCAAATCTTACATTGTCAATCATTTAGGAGCATCTTTGTGGAGGTAAATGGGGAGTAGTAGTCATCGAAAGTCTAAACACAAAAGAAAACTTTCAAATGACCAAATTGAAGTGTATAGAGAAAGAGATATAGAAGGTCATAGGAGGAGAAGGCAAAATATGTTAAATATTGCTAATGTTACTTCAAGTGAAGAAGAAATTGAATTTGAAAATGTTGAACAAGTTATTGAAAATGCAAATGTAGATTTTAAAAGTGAAAATTTTGAATATGTTGGAAATGTTGAAAGTGATAATGAAAATGCTCAACATGACATGAGAATGGAAAGTGAAAATTTGGGAGTTGACAATGAAGGTGTCCATAATTTTGGTGTAAATATGAAATTTTTTGACATTGGAGGTGAAAATGTAGAAAATTTTGACAAAGGAGGTGAAAATGTGGAAATTTTTGACATTGGAGGTGAAAATATGGAAAACTTTGACATTGAAGGTGGAATTGCTCAACCAAGCGAACAATATGTAACACCTAATTACTTTAGAAATGAAGACCCTCTCATGGATGAAAGACAAATTCCAAATCCAAGACCTTCAAGAACCCCAAAATTGTTACTTGAAATTGATGATCTAACATTATTGCGAATCTTGAAGGCAAGAGGTCAACAAGAACTGTTCGATTGTGGGCTACACAACTTTTTGACCAAAATTTTAGCAATAAGACATTGACCAAGCAATGCCAAGTTTTTGTTCAATTTGTAAAGATGATAAAGATGAGACCATTGCTAAACAAAATGAAGATTCGTATGAACAAGAAGATGGAGAGAAATTCTATTATTTCCAAAAATCTATTTGATGCTCTCAATTCTATTGGAAAGAATACCAAGGAAAGAGATAAGAGAGACGCTCAAAGAGTGATTACAACCTCCTTAGTAATCCATCAACTGAGGAAGGCTCGTCAACTGGGACAAACTTGTGTTGATTTGAACATAAACCGTAAAACTTTGGATAGAGCACTTGCATGAAGACAAATACTTGACGATCCACTTCAATATGATACATGGGATTTCGGTGGGAGGCTTCCACGTGTTGATAGAAAGTTGACTGACAATGTGAAGGAGGAGATTCAACAATTTTGGCACTCTAATTCTAGAGTATCACCCAATGTAAAGGACATTTTGAAATTAAGAATCGACAACCGAGACCATACACCGCATCCTAAACATTTCTTGGAATCAAGCCAAACAATGTTGTACAAAAAAAATTGTGAAGTACATCCAAATTTGCAAATATCACAAAGGGCCTTTGAATCTTTGAAGCCATTTTATTGTGTGCCTCTTAAGATTCGTAATACTTCTTGTTGCAAGTTCCATGAACTTTTATGCCATATTCGTTCTACGATGCATACTAATGAGATGTTGCAGGAGTGTGGTGCAATGCTATTTCTGAGATCATCAAGAGACTTGCAAGATCTATTTTTATGCCCTAGAGATGATGGTTTCTATTTCTATAGAAATGATTGTTTGAATGAGAAGTGCTCACAATGTGGTGAGTTGTCAAAGTTTGTTTCATGTTTTCATGAGGGCAGTGAACACGAGTTTGGAAAGATTTATGTTGATAAAAAAATATATGAGACAATGAAATATAATTTTAAGAGGGGAGGTGAAGGTTCTAGATGCGAATTAGTCTCAAGAGAAGTGAGTGTTGTTGATTTTATTTTGGATTTTAAGGAAAATATTTTCTACAAGTATGCAAGACACACCCATAGGTCTCAGTGGTTGGATCAATAGTTCAGAATGTGTAAGAACTCTTTCCGGATTGGCACTATTATATTGGTGGTTGATTTTGTAGAGAACTATACATTGCAACCACAGAATGAGGTACAGTCTCAGTACTACAATTCAATCCAGATTGCTATTTTTGTTCACATTACATATAGACATGCTCCTGATATTACAGAAGAGGACATGGAGATAATCATGGAGTATCATTTTTATATGAGTGATGATAGATCACACTCCTCCGAGTATGTGCAACATTCTTTCAAGATTTTTTTTGAGTTCTTGTATGAGAAAGATATTGCAATTGATCGACATATCATATGGTCAAATAACTGTACGGGCCCATTCAAGAATGCCCTATGTTTTATTGGTTGATTAGAATGCATGTATAGAGGTGTATACCTCATATTTGGTGTTTTTTTGAGGTAGGGCATGGGAAGGG
Source organism: Cryptomeria japonica (assembly GCF_030272615.1). Lineage (NCBI taxonomy): Eukaryota > Viridiplantae > Streptophyta > Pinopsida > Cupressales > Cupressaceae > Cryptomeria > Cryptomeria japonica. The sequence continues at coordinate 559,273,261 of NC_081413.1, forward strand.
GAATCATGATGGAGCAGGTACATGTTTGAAGAGAGCTCTAGTTAAGGAGCAATTGAGGATTTCAGGTGCAAATTTCTCTAATGCAGGTTCTATTGTTTATTGGTGTAGTTTAGCATTGTCACATGGAGGTACTCTTGATTTAGCAGTGACCAGATTCTTTTGGTTGGTTGAGGAGAGCACAATAGGATACAAATTGGATTGTCAAACAATTAAATATTCATCAAAGATGCATTCATTTCTCAGCTTAGATGCAATTACATGGACCATTTGGACACACGCATTGGCTTGTTTTTGTTAGAGTTGTGTTCGGTGTGATTGGGATGAGTGCGAGTCAAGCGAGTGGGTTGATACGTGGGTTCCCCAATATCTAACTTCTTTATCTCAAACAATATCCTTGTCAAACGATGACATGGAAAGTTCACTTGAGTACGACCGCCTATCAGATCTTGTACAACCAGGACATGTTTTTGCAGTTGTTGCACCACAAGGGAATGAAGAGAGATCAAAATATTGGTTGGCATGATGTGTACAGGGAAAACAAAAGCTAACACAACTAGTGACAAATGATGATGGGTTCACATATCCTACAGGTTCAGTTGTTGTTGTGGGAACTTGGTTGCGAACATACATGATTAGAAAGAATGGCATACCTGCATTTGAAGACTACCGGAGACACAAAACCGTTCTCATGTATTCACACCTTATTATAGCTACAAATTTCAATTTGTTGAAGCATCAAGAAAAACCGAAGACCAAAGACCTATGGACAGTGACTATTGTTGATCATGCAGTAATACTGGATACTCTTAAGCAAAGAGATGACCCTTCAGGCATACTTGAGTAGCAGGTCTTTAATGGTGCCTTATTTTTTTTATCATGCATTTCATTTCAAATAATGAGCATTAAACCTTAATGTTCAAGTTTGTTATGTGTATATTAAGGATGTGTTCAAAATGCAGGTCTATTGATGAACATTTTTTTTGGGCAACACGGTTTTCGCATGCACATAGCGGGTACACTCGATATAATTGGAAGGGATGTATTTTTGCAACACGACTTATTATCATGCATTTGATGAGATTTACAATTTTTGTTATTAGACAACACTATTTGACAATTTTTGATGATATAATTATCGCAAAACCTTTATGCTCATGCAGGTCTTTTTTGATAATATACAACACTATCGCATTATGATTTTGGCATCAACATAGTGGGTTCTCTTGATATAATTTGAAGGGACACATTTTTATGTTATATAATCCCAACTTTTCATTTATTATCATACATTTCAGTTGAAGTGATTATCATAAAGCCTTTATGTTCATCCATGCATTTTATGTGTAGACTAACAATTCTTAAAAATGCAGGTTCATGCTAGATCATTCACCATTGACTAGTTTACTCTTGGTGATCGTACATATTCCTTTGTGCATTAATTAGATTAAATTTTGTGCATAAACACTAAGTCAAGTGAATGTATTGCTATTTAGAAATGACAATATCTACCATCGTCTTCAACCATGCAGAGAAATGCAGTGAGAAGGGCTTTAATCAACATGTGTCTTTCTTCAAAGTTATGCTTGTAGACTTTGTAGAGAAACTGGCAAGTTTCATAATTATACAATCTTGTACGTCTTAAAAATGTTTCAAATGATATATTTATAATTTGACAAAATAATTTGTATTAAGTGTTATAATTTGTTTCTTGTATCACATTCATTCCACATAAAAAGGTTGCTTATTTTGGTCTTCATTTATATGCAGACATTGTTGTACATAATCTTTTCTCTTAGGACATGAGGATGTCTAATGCAGATGAAGTGGGATGTTGTATTTGTATATGGATGTGAATTGATGTAACTTTGTTATGATGATATACAATGTCCATGAGCAAATTGGTTTAGTTATATTGATGATATACAATGTATCTGTACATGAGTACATTGGTGTAGTTGTATTGATAATGATGAAAAATCATGTTTGCATATTCGTTCATGGATGTCACATGAAAGTGTAATGGTAATTATGTGAATACAATACATGGAATTTTTGATGATCATTATGTGTCTACAGTGTAATGCTTGTTTATCTATATTTTTTCATTGAATGAGATTGACGAATTTTTTGCCAACTGAAAAAATACTGCCCTAATAAAACCATAGGGAAAATTGAAAAACTGAGATAGGATTTTTTAGGGACCCCTCTCATGGCCCTATAGGTTCAAATGGATCATTCGTAGGTGCCATAGATTCCGAGTTAAGGACCGTCAAAGTTTGACAATTTTTAGCACTTAGGGTGCTCAAGGGACGACGTCGGTAGGGTATGACCCCAAGTGTTCGACCGAGTTGGGGGGGGAAATAGGATCATGAATAGGGTAATAATACCTAACTGGACATGTCAAAACTGACGGTTGATTATCACAACGAGAAGAACGAGTAATTGGCCACGCAACAACATTCGATTGAATTAGACTGACGAATTTTTTGCCAACTGAAAAAATGCTGCCCTAATAAAACCATAGGGAAACTTGAAAAATCGAGATAGGCTTTTGTAGGGACCCCTCTCATTTCCCCATAGGTTCAAATGGATCATTTGCAGGTGCCACAAATTTTGAGTTAGGGCCCGTCAAATTTTGATAATTTTTAGCACTTAGGGTGCTCAAGGGACGACGTCGGTAGGGTATGACCTTGAGCGTTCGACTGAGTGGGGGGGGGGGGGAATAGGAGCATGCATAGGGTAATAATGCCTAACTGGACATGTTGAAACTGACTATTCATTATCACAATGAGCAGAACGCAAAATTGGCCACGCGACAACATTCGATTGAATGAGACTAACAAATTTTTTGCCAACTGAAAAAATGTTGCCCTAATAAAACAGTAGGGAAAATTGAAAAACCGAGATAGGATTTTGTAGGGATCCCTCTCATGGCCCTGTAGGTTCAAACTAATTGTTCATAGGTGCCACAGATTCTGAGTTAGGGCCCGTCAAAGTTTGACAATTTTTAGCACTTAGGGTGCTCAAGGGACGACACTGGTAGGGTATGACTTTGAGCGTTTGACCGAGTGGGGGGTGGAGGGGGAATATGAGCATGCATAGGGTAATAATGCCTAACTAGACATGTTGAAACTGACGATTCGTTATCACAACGAGCAGAACAAGAAATTGGCCATGCGACAACATTCGATTGAATGAGACTGACAATTTTTTTGCCAACTGGAAAAATGCTGCCCTAATAAAACCGTAGGGAAAATTGAAAAATATAGATAGGAAATTTGTAGGGACCCCTCTTGTGGCCCTGCAAGTTCAAACAGATCATTCACAGGTGCCACAGATTCCAAGTTAGGGCTCGTCAAAGTTTGACATTTTTTAGCACTTGGGGTGCTCAAGGGACGATGCTGGTAGGGTATGACCCTGAGCGTTCAATCAAGTGGGGAGGAAAAAATAGGAGAATGAATAGGGTAATAATTCCTAACTAGACATGTTGGAATCGACGGTTTGCTATCACGATGAGAAGAATGAGAAATTGGCCTCGCGACAACATTTGATTGAATTAGACTAACGAATTTTTTGCCAATTGAAAAAATGCTGCCCTAATAAAACCGTAGGGAAAGTTGAAAAACTAAGATAGGATTTTGTAGGGACCCCTCTCATGGCCTCATAGGTTCAAACAGATCGTTCACCAGTGCCACAGTTTCCGAGTTAGGGCCTGTCAAAGTTTGACAATTTTTAGCACTTAGGGTGCTCAAGGGACGACACTGGTAGGTTATGACCCCGAGCGTTCAACCGAGTGAGGGGGGGGGGATAGGAGAATTCATAGGGTAATAATGCCTAAATGGACATGTCAAAACTGACGGTTCGTTATCACAACAAGCAGAACGAGAAATTGGCCACGTGACAACATTCGATTGAATGAGACTAACAAATTTTTTGCCAACTGAAAAAATGTTACCCTAATAAAACCTTAGGGAAACTTGAAAAACTGAGATAGGATTTTGTAGGGACCCCTCTCATGGCCCCGTAGGTTCAAACAAATCATTCACAGGTGCCATGGATTCTGAGTTAGGGCCCGTCAAAGTTTGACAATTTTTAGCACGCGCTCAAGTGACGACACCGGTAGGGTATGATCCCGAGTGTTTGACCGAGTGGGAGGGGGGAGGAATAGGAGCATGCATAGGGTAATAATGCCTAACTGGACATGTCGGAACTGACAATTCATTATCACAATGAGCAGAACAAGAAATTGGCCACACAACAACATTCAATTGAATGAGATTGACGAATTTTTTGCCAACTGAAAAAATGTTGCCCTAATAAAACGGTAGGGAAACTTGAAAAATCGAGATAGGATTTTGTAGGGACCCCTCTCATGGCCTCTTAGGTTTAAACAGATCATTCACAGGTGCCACAGATTCTAAGTTAGGGCCCATCAAAGTTTGACATTTTTTAGCACTTAGGGTGCTCAAGGTATGACACCAGTAGGGTATGACCCCGAGCGTTCGACTGAGTGGGGGTGGCAAAATAAGATCATGCATAGGGTAATAATGAATTGTATTATATTGTTCATTAAATGAATTAAATTATATTGTTCATTAAATGAATTGTATTGTATTGTTCATTAAATGAATTGTATTGTTCATTATACAAACAACACTTACAATGAAATGAAATGAATTATATTGTTCATTAAATAACCATTATTAACCTTTGTTAATTATTGGATTGAAGATTAAAGTTTTCCATGATAACACCATGCACACATGAGAAACAATTTATATGATCAAATATCAACTTCTGTATATATGAAAATGTCAAATGATTACAAGTGTATGTCCATACATAAATATGGCATAAATGCCAACTCAAACAAAATGTATTTTTATATACGTGAATGTATGTCCATATACAAAATATGCATGCCAACTAGACATGCAAGCATCCCAAAACTATCTATAACGTCCTAAGCTACTGATGGATCATCAAAATCAATCCTCTTCACTGCACTGCTCGGCTTTGAAGGATCCTGCACAAGAAAAAACAAACCATGATTAAGATTAGTTATATTATATAACTCACATTCGGAAAGTTAACATAAAAATGAACTATAATTGAACTATTCTTGTTTACCTCATCTCCACACTTTCTCTTTGGCTTTGCAGGACTCTTGATGTATGTCTTTGGTAGAGGAGGTATGTTTTCAATATTTTCATACACAACCTACATATGTTCACAAACATGATATTGATACAAGTTAGCATATAATTATCACTGATAATAACAAATTATATCTACTAAACACAAAATAAAATAAACACAAATGTACTCGAGGCATCTCTTCTTCTTCTTCTTCTTCATCGTCTTCAGGTATAGTGGGTGTAGTCAACAAGGATGTGAAGCCAAGATTTCTCTGTACATATACACAACAAGTATACGAAACTATCAATCTATGTATAGACATGTATAATTATTATAAGTTATTTAAACTATTCATTCAATCATATTTGCATTCAATTACCTTTCCCTTGTCTCCAACTGCACTACCAGATCCTGAATCACACAACCCTGCACTTGTGCTACTTGTGCCCTACAAGAGTAAAATAAGATATACTACATAATCTAATTAATACCAATATAAATGATGAGCATGTATGTACAATAAAATACAAACGACTAGGTGCAATAATATATGTATTGTAAAGCTATCGAGGCCAAATGAAATGGCCGTCAAGGTGCCCTCGTAGATCTGTGTCAACTCCTCCTCTGTCATCAACTGTTAAATAGACCATGTAAATAAAAATTAGTACTTAATATTATCTAGATTATAAATATTCATTTTAAATATAGAATAAACTGTGAAAATACAAATCTTACCACTACATCATCAATGTATGATGAAGGTGCCTCCTCACCTCTAGCATGCGAGGACTCTCCAAGGCATCCTCCAGTTTGTGTCATAACATCTGGTTCATCATGCATCTCATGCACCTCATAATCTGCAGTGTGCGCAGGAGGATCAACATGTTGTCCAACTAGACCCAAGCATACATACCCACACATGACACAACTATGGTGCATGCAAATGTGTGGAGCCAAGGAGGACGTGTTAGCACCACCAGATGTACCACTACCATCAAAAGTAGGTTGAGCTACTGACCTAGCCTGATAAACCAAAAGGCTACTCAAAGAGTGAATAGCTGATATGGTCCGTGATGTCGCCTCACAAATGATATTTGGATGCTGCACTGGAGGTGGGGGATCAATAGGAGGAGGGGGTCATATGGGCCCTGGACTACTCTAACTGTCCCAGGTCTATTTTGGGGCATACCTAAACCCACACCCTGAAAAGGTTGGATGTCAAAGTAGTTCACATGTTTTCCTAAAACAAACTCAACATACAATTTTTTGATGAAGTAGAAGGGGAAATCGAGATTGTTGTTTGGTGGTTTATCAAAAACCATCCACCAACGATCCAAAAAGTTTTTCACAATACCATCATTTGTGCACCATTTAATAGAAAGTTTTGTTTTTTTGGGGTCTACAGGTTGACCAGTGCAGGGATCACAAACAATGCGGCGATAGTGGCTTTGGATATCTCGAGATCCTCGATCTCCTTATAGGACAAGCCATCCGCATATTGTTCCCTCATAGAATCTCGCCACAAAAGAGCAACATTGTGCTCCTCAGTGACGGTTTCTATACTCTTATGATCGACATGAGGGGATAAAACATTGGGTTCAGGCGAGGGATCCTACAATAGACATTTGCAATCCCCCTCAATTGGTTCAAATTTTATGCAATTAAATCCTGAATTGAGGGGGGGGGGGGGTTTGACAAAGGAGGGTTTTGTGCAGGAGGGTTTGGTTGTTGTGGTTGTGGTTGATCAATGTTTTCACTGTTATCCCCCATTTTTAACCTAATTGAATGTAAACAATTGAATTTAGTTAACAAATTTGAACAATTTAATATTTTATTTACAAAAGCCTAGTTTTCGATAAAAAAACATATTTTGAATGAAAAACAAATAAACATTAAAAAAAAATACAAAAATTTGAATGAAAATGATGAAAAACAATAAAAATCCTACCTTTTAATGTATTTTTTAGCAAATTTGGGTCAAACAACCGGATATTGAGTCCAACCGGATATCGGACTCTAAAAAATTGCGCAGACTGTGGGTTAAGAATAACTTACGGGCTATCACAATCCACTTATATTGTCTCAGAAAATCGAAAAATCGGATATCCGATTTTTATACTTAAATTATTTTAAAATAACATTATATTATATAATATAATAATATATTATACAATATATTAATATATTATATAATATAATACTATATTATATAATACGTAGTATATAATAATATAATATAATATTATATATTATATATTATATATTATATTATATATTATATAATATATTATTAGATTATATTATATAATATAATAGTATATAATATAACATATTATTATATTATATAATATAATATATTATTATATTATATAATATAATATATTTTATAATATATTATATATTACATATTATATAATATATAATATGTTATATAATATAATCTAATAATATATTATATAATATAATATTATATTTTATAATCTAATAATATATTATATAGTACATATTATATAATATATTATTATATAATATGTAATATATAATATATTATTATATTACATTATATATTATATAATTTATTTTTTAATTTAAAATTACCTACATTATCAGATATCTGATTTGCTCAGGTGTTTACCATACAAGGTGTACTGACACTGAGGCCAAGCAAAAAGTCAACACGGATTTTCGCATTTTTAGGTGAGTGGAAAAGGTTATTTTTTTCACATCACCACTTTTTGGCCCCCCATGATCCTGCACTAACTCACACTTGAAATTTTTGAAGGCTTTATTTAGACAAAGAGCACATCCTGAGGGTTATATGGTGGAGGGATATATGGTATACCAGACCATGGTGTACATTATTGAATATCTTCCTAAGTTTGCATAAAAGTTCCATGTAGACCGCATTTGGGATCCCAACTCCATTAACAAATTCAAAGGGAAGTACCTGATGGGGAAAGGTAGATTGAGGAAAGTGAGAGGTAATTATAAGATGGTCATGGAGATTAATAAGAATACATTTTACATTTGGTTTTTATGTATATTATACTTATTTAATTATTAATCTTCAAAATACATCAATTATAAATTAAGGTCGTATACCATGGTAATTAACTAATTATACGTCATTTGTGAGTTTCATTTTTTTTGATACAATCGGTTGAGAGTGGGATGCACTACATTTGTACATCGGAAACAATCTTGATTGGATGATGGTATGGATTGAACAATGTCAACAATTTGGTCGCTCATTAACATGGGAAGGTGTGGCTTCATTGGTTAAAGAAGCTCATTGTAATGGAGATTCCAATGTTACACCAAGGGAAAATGATTTAGCATATGGTTTAAGAGATAAATAGGTATGTATAAATATATTAATCATCCATATTATTTAATTATTTTCAATCATATTATTGATGTATATATATATATGTTGATTTTTTTTCTTTGCATACATTCTACCAAGAATAAATATGTTTGTCAATTGACGATGCAATAATTTTTACATGTTTGACATATTGCAGGTGAAACACCACAAGACTATGTGGTGCAATGGTCATAAATTTTGAGCCAAAAAGTTGGATGACATGAAGAAAACTTGTGATTTTGGGATAACTACAGTCTTTCAGGTGACTAATGTTTCATCCAGAAGGGACATACATCCAAAAGTCTCAGAAAATTGATACTATGGGATTTTGGATGATATATTTGAGTGTGACTTTAAGTCCTTCGAATTAGTTATGTTCGTTGTCCAATGGTACATGCTATGATTGAATGAAAATGATCTTGACAGAACTATTATTGAACATGATAATGGATTTACCATGGTTAATACAAGGTCGTTTGAGCAAGTTGGAAATAAGCCCTATGTTCTTCCAAGCCAATGTAAGCAAGTATTTTACTTAGAGGTTCTAGGTAAACCGGGTTGGTCATTTGTTGTTAGACATGATCCAAAAGGAAGGTCAGTAAAGTATAATGTGGTGGAAGAAGAAGATACCGAAGAACTAGAAGATGATGTAGATGATGATCGGGATCAACAATTAGTTGATGATATGCCCAACAAAGATGTCGAAGAAGATGAACTAGATCATGATGATGTAGGAGTTAATGTTCATGAAGATGATATCTGTGTGGATGATGACATTATCAAAATTGATATCAATGATGATGATGATATGACCAATCCTTACAATGTTGAATCTGGATTGGATGATACAGACAACAAACTGGATGAAGAAGAATATCAATGACGTAATTTGCGCATGATTTATTGTAATTTGCTAGATTTACTCCTTGATTCTTTTGGTGTTATATCCTGATTGTTGAACTGCTTGTTAAATTATTTATTATATTATCCTAAAGTAATCTGAGTTGTGCATTCTATTTTCCATTATTTGCTAAGTTGACATCATGTTCCATCTTCTTGTGCTATGACATGGCTGTTCATATTGGTTAATCTGTTATCATGTGGTCAAATAAATAAATAAATGTGAACAAAGTTCTTAATGATTACTTGAAAATAAGAGTCTTTACAACTAATTAATTATCATATATGTAGAACTGTATATCTTAATATTACAAAATGATTTCCCATATATAGGGAAAATAAGAGTTCTTTCAATGGAAAGACATGTCTTTCTAAAAGAGAATAATTTTAACAACTAATTATCTCTAATGAAGATATTAATAGACCCCAAGTGGTCAACATATTCCTGAGCCTGGTAAACATTAGTATTTGCAAAGAGATGGCCCATCATGTATTAATAATCACAAAGGAATTCCTTTGCACAAGTTTTAAAAATGACAATTAATTCCTTGAATTAATAATAAAAAAGGACCAATTTGGCAAGAAGGTAATTCCACACCACAATTGCAGAGAAAAGAAACTGAATCTATATATTAATCTTCAAAGTATGAGTACATGGTACACTGCTTCCTCCAATCTAGCTCCTATTCTATTTTCTAATTTCTTTTAGAATTTGGTCTTGGTTTCTCCTTTATACAACATGAGGAGAAGCGACAAGCTTCAGACAGTTTACAATTGCATCCTTTCATACCTAACAACTTAAGATAAAACATAATAAACTAACACATCAGGAAGATAAGTATACTTTTTTTTTTGGAGAATATCATGCTTGAAACAAGGAAGAAATAATCCCAGGGTCTAATTCAACATGTGATTTTTCGCCAGTTTGCTCCTTTCCTTTGAGTACCTATTTCTTCTTTTGGGAAGACATCTTGGTGAGTTTTAAGTACTCATCTACCCATTCTGAGATTTGAACATGAGTAGGCCATTGGTAATGGAGAATATTTGGCATACTAAGCAAATGGTCTTTCCATTTCTTGCTAGTAATTGCTCGAACTTCAACCACAAACTTGGAGAGTCTATTTTCCAATACAACAACCCTATCTAGGAACATGTTAAAACTTTTAACACTGAAGTCTTTATCTTCCTTCAAATGGGAAATGATCTGCGAAACCATGTCTTTATACTCTATTTTCCATTCTTCCAAACTCTTTACACAACCCTCTTTATCAATGAATTCAGGGATTGTCCAATGCTTAATAATATGAAAGGAGGATAATTTTTCTTTTAGCCTTCCTTCTTCCTGTTCTATGTAATCTATTTCCTTAATAATATATTCAATCGTTTCCTCTGTTTCTTTAATTTCACCATGTGCATCTGGATCCCTCTGAGTAACCTCACGAAGCCTGATCAAATCATAATGAGATGACTTCCATCTCCTAGAGATTTCATCTAATTGTGGCTTATGTTTAGCAAATGTTACTAACATGTCCAATAGAGTTTGGTATCTAACATATACTTCATCACATTTTCTAATCACCAAATCAACCCTGTATGTCAGTACTTGCTCTAAAGAATTTAACACTTGCTTAGGGATTTCTTATAGAAACATTTCATTTGTACTTCTTAATTGGTGATTTTCTTCTGCATACTTATCCATTTTTTCTTTTGACACTTCATCATCCTTTACATCAATTGGTACAGAGGAGGCATCCTTATGTAGTACTAGCACCTTTCTCTGGTTACTACTCTTTAATCTTTGTATTTCTTTCTTCAAAGCAGCATTCTCAAGGTACAATTGATTGATGGCTTTGTTCATTTGTGTCTCCCTAGTCTGTGCCTCCTCTAATTGCTCTTGCATATGTTTGACCTAGTCTTTATTAAACATTGCTCTATGCATTAATTTTCTAGCTAATACCAAAGGAGAAGTGTTTTCCATTGTTTGCACCGATGCCATTTCATCATTTCCTTTGACAATGTCAAATAATTTAGGCTTATGAGGGCCCTTAAAACTCACCCATGTGGCCAAAACTTCAGTTTTGGGATTGTACCCTGATCCACTTATCTTCTCATTAGTATCAAACTCAACAACAAATGTAGGGTCCTCTTGTTTTTTGTCTTGGTCAAGCAAGAACAAATGTTTGAGAGCCAGCCCTGGAACAATGAGCATATCACTTTTCTACACCTTCTCTCTAGCCTCTTCCAAGGTACAATTGACCTCATCAAGATGCAACTCCTTTAGTGTTTGTTGAATAACCTCCTCATGTCTAGATTCTTCAATCCCCATCAATTTCAATCGCTTTATCTCCTCAAAATCTTTCATTTTCATTTGAATCCAAAAGTCCTTGAATTCTTGTGTTTTGATAAAGTCTTCATCTTCAACAAATTTGGCTGATATGGCTTCCCTTTCATCCATAAAATCAATAGGTTCTTCACCTTCTGAAAGCTGAGCCTTATAGCCATGGACTTCCTCCTGAAATATTGATGCTGAACAAGTGATCTATCAACCTCTTCACCTTAACCAAGCGATTTGAGTGCACTAGCAACTTCTTCAGTATCACCCTCTCCTTTTGAATCATCATAAGGGACTATGGTTACCTTCTCATCTTGTTTTTGCCTCTTTAGAGGGAGATAATTTGATGCATTCTTTGAATTTGAATCATGAATAATCAATTTTCTATGCCTTTTTGGAGGATCAGGCTTAACCTCTTGTGATACACTGCTTGTAGCTTTTCCATATAACTTCTCAAAATCTTTCAAATAGAACTCCATCCTCAGTATTTCATGGGTTTGATCATGATGAAAACGTGGTTGCCCCTTATTTTGTCTATCCTCTTCTAATTTATTTAATAAGTTCCACTTTTTCCACCTTTGCATAACACCTTGAGGAGTCATGCAATTATGGGAAATATCTTCCACCATGTCAATTTGATGTTTAAATTCTTTTATAAAAGAATTAATATAACCTTCAAGGTCATAGATCTTCTCACTTCCATCCTTCAAACAATATGCTTTCTTTAAATTATCTTGAACTTATTCAAGGGAACCAGAACCAATAGACAATCCAACATATCTAACTACATGGGGAAAGAAAGTCCCCTTCTTCCTTGGTACAAATTCACTTCATTCTCAAACCACATCATCTTCCAAATAAATTATAATAAGGTAACCCTTTCTGATACAAAGACTGGCAACTCATGAGGGGCCTAATTGCATCTATATACCCTAATGAGAGTATGATCATTCTTGAAGATCCACTCAGCAAAATTATGAGTGTGACCCTTTTCTGGGTTGTATTCCAATGGCTTGAGAACTGCCCTTATCTTAGAAGGAAGCCTTTCAACTTGAACCCTAAGTGCCTTGAATATCCACACAATAAAGGCATCATGAAATGCCTTGTAATCACAGTCTCTACTATTCTTGTCCCATATCCTACACCATAATTGAACTGGGAATCCTTTTCCCTAACCATCCATGATAGTTAACTTCATCGTGTCTCTAAACACATTTCTGTTTTGGAAGAGTATTAAATGACACAGTAGAGAATAATTCTTAAAAGTTCTACTAGTATTCCAGTAAACCATTTGATTGTGTAGAATTCTTTCAAGCTCATTGGCAATATCAAATTCCAGCTTAATGTTAGGGTTCTGGATCCTCATGGACATATACATTAAATCCACTAGCATTCTACTTCTATGATTATCACCATAAAATTGACACCAACCATGATACATTTTCTGAAAGAAATCCATAAATTGGAGTGTAGGAAATGGAGCCTTATCATTCACAGCCATTGGTCTGTTATCCTTGCCTCTTTTCCTAAAATAAGCTACCTCTCGTAGTCCCAAATTCTTTACCATCCTTTCATAATCCACTAGATATCCTTCCCTGCCAATCTTGGTAATTGCTTGCCTATTTAGGCCAAAGCATTCTCTAATGCATGATCTTGTGATGACCAAAATAGGGTTTTCATCAATTCCCCTGACTATTCTGGTTTATTTTTTATAATTAAGGGCCAAGACCTCAATAAGTTCTACATCTATATACACATTTGGCACTATGACCTTCGCTAAGTCAAGATTTCAGGGGTTGGACCGAGGCACTTTCTCATCTCTATTATTGTAAAAATAGCAGAAAAGGGATCTACCAGTGTGAGGAATGTCAACATCTCTACATTCTCCCCAGGCATCTTGAAACATTATTTTAGTTCTGGTATCTACGGACCTTGGTAATGCATCTAGAAGGGCTTTCCGTAAAGGGGCCTTGGGCTATTCATTATTTCCTACATCCTCCTTCTTCTTCCTAGGCATTTTTCTTTTAAATGCAATTTAAGCAGTGGAGAAGAAGATGGGCTTACTTGTTCAGCTCTATTTGCAGCACCCAACTCCCTACAACTTCTTACACCAGCTCGTCTCTCACTTTCGCACTTCTTCGATGCTCAATTTGCACTTCTGATGTGATATAAATTGAATGCCAACTCCTTTAATTCAAGTTCACAACATTTAATTCTTTTCGGTCCTCCACATGTGTGCACTGTCCGTTTAAATACTGTTGATGCCATTTCACAAACCCACTTTATTCATCCTTGTGAAATGGTGACCTTTTCGCCAATTCACAAGTGGTAGTTGATGCCCTTCGCGAAATAGTGATGAGTTCGCTATTTCACAATCGTCACTTTTGTCTTTTGTGAAATGGTGATCTCTTCGCTATTTCACAATCCTCACTTTTGTATTTTGCAAAATGGCTTCGCCATTTCGCACCCTTCATTTTTAGACTCCACAAAACAGTGAAAGGTTTGTCATTTCGCATCCTTTATTTTTTGACTCTTGTGAAATAGTGAATAGCATATGGGCAGAGGTCCTCATTGATTGCACATGCTATCTTAAAAGTTATTCTGAAGGATTATTAGGTATGGATCGTGTAAAAATATATAAGGATATGAACAAACCCATGGGATGGATTTTGGGATAATTAGGATAAATATGCTTCACAACATTCACATTCCGATAGGTGAAAACATACATTTTATCCATGGTACTGTTGTGAATTTTTTTATAAGAAAACGTTTGTAGCTTCAACCTTCATTAGGGTTACAATGAGGGTTAGGGTTTATATCATGGTCAGGGTTAACATTAGGGTTAGGGTTACAATGAGGGGTAGGGTTTATATCATGGTCAAGGTTAGCATTAGGGTCAGGGATTGGTTTAGATTTATTATTATTATTATGGTTAGGGTTTAGTGATAAGATTTGAATATTTCTAGTCATGGTTAGGGTTTAATGTTATGGTCAAAATTATGTACTTAGGGTTAGGGGTAGAATTATGGTTACGGTTTGGATTATAATTATAACAGGTTTTGAGTTTACGAATAGGGTTTTGGTTAGCATTAAGTGTAGGTTTGGAATTACTATTAGGGTTGGGATCATAATTATAATTAGGAGTGGGGTGAAGATTTAGATTTGCAAGGGCTAGGGTTAGGGTCAAGGTTAGGATTAAGGTGAAGATTACTATTAGGATTATGATTTGGTTTAGGTTTATGATTGTGATTGTCAAACCCCAACCATCAAACCAACCTCCAAGCCAATCAACATAATTATCATACAAACCTTCATTCTCTTACAAACCATGTTATCTAAATGAACCTATCAATCATACCAATCCAACTTATCCATGCCTCAAAGCTATCCAAAATATTCATGAACATCATACTTATCAAATGGGTTTCTCCACTTTGATCCAATCTAGTTTACTTCATGAGACTATCATTCATTCTATATCATACCCTCCTCAAAATTGACTTACATCTTGTTTTAAAAGAAAAAGTATCCTATTAGTAATATAATTTGTCAAAAAGTACATTTTCAAGGAAAAGAGTTAGGCCTCCATGAACAAGGAATATTAGAAATCTATATTGAACCACTAGGACCCCACATGACCCCTAATGACACCATATGACCCCTTAGCACACCATACGACCCTTTTGGACCATATGATTCCTGAAGGGGTTGTATGGTGTCCTAAGGGGCCATACGGTGTTCTAACACGTGTGGCCCCATTAGGACTCCACATGACCCCTAACGACACCATAAGACCCCTTAGCACACAATACAACCCTAAGTAGGACCATATGATATCCTGAGGTATCATATGGTGTCCTAAGGGGTCATGGTGTCCTAAGGAGTCATATAGTGTCCTAGGGGGTCATATGGTGTCTTGAGGGTCAAGATGAGAAATTATTACAATATAAAAAGTAGTGCCAATACTGCTTACAAAAATAAGTTTAGATCATCCCCTGAGAGTGAGCATCAGGTTCAAGGATGAAAATAATAATAATAGATCATCTCTCTCTCTCTCTCCCCACTCTTTCTAGTCTCTCCCTCCCCCCTCTATCTCCCTTCCTTTCCCATCCTCTCTCTCTTCCTCTCCCTCCCCCCTTACTACATCTCTCTCTACCCCAACTCCTTCCCTTCCTCCCCACTCTTTCTCTCTCCCTCTCCCCTCTATCTCCCTCTCTTTCCCATCCCCTCTCTCTCTCTCTAACATAACCTTAATTCTAACACTCACCCTAACCATATGCTAAACCTAAATCCTAGCCCTTATAACCATAATCTCAAAACTAATCCTAAACCCTAACTCTAACCATAATCCAAATTCATACCATAACCCAAACCAAACCTTACCTCAAACACTGACCCTAATCCTAATCATAATAAATGAGAATTCCTAGGGCCACCCATTTGTTATAAATTGCATATAGCACTAAAATGTCCCTTGTGAAGCATGCATTGAAGATCATAATTCATATATGAAGAGCACATCTTGTTTAAACTATCTGATGAGCTGAGATATTAGCTCCTTTTATTCCTAGAACTCATAAGTTTTTGTCATGTTTTACTTTTTATAATGGGATGGTAATGATGTATTAAAGTATGACTATATGCATTTAAGATGTTAACTAAACCCATTAAATCATGTTTTGTCTTTGCCAGTTATTCCTGTAGCCATGTGATTTGTTCCTGTTGTCTTACGGATTGTCATAGGAGATATCATGTGTGAAATAAATAAGTGTTATGATTAATTAAAATAGATATGTATATTCTTGTATGTTCTCTCTTTTCAATTGCAGGAATAAATGAGATGTTGTGAAGAAGGTTGTCCCGTCACATCGAGAAGGCAGTTTGAGATATTCAAGGGGTGACTAAAAGTTCAAATCAGTGAAGAGGATAATGAATGTGAGGAACGACAGAAGAGTAGCAGGATGCGCAAGACTCATTTATGTTTGACTTTAGTGGGCATCAATCTTGTAATATCGCCATGCTATATTCTTGGCTGTGGTTTGGTGTAGATCCACATTTTTAGTGGCTTAACTCCGACTGCTTTCCTTCATGAATTTTATTCGCCTCTTCTCATCGGCGTGATATTAATTGTAGGAAGTTGTGGTAATTTTATTTTAAATAAGTGTATTTTCCTCTTTTCTAAGGTTAGAAATAAAGAGAGGGACAAAGAGTAGAAGATTTAGAAATAAAGTTGCAGGGTGTTTTAGTCTTCTTTCATTCTGAATGATGTATCAACTTTTGAAAAGCAATGAATAAAGTTATGTTATTTAAAGCACTTAGAGTTATTTTGGAAGCCTGGATACACTCATCCAAGGGGGCCCACTTGGTGAGTGATCTCATGCCTTTGTTAAGTTTAGTTTTCCTTTTCTACTGCAATAGATGTCCTAGCATTGACTGTTCCTACAGCCAAAGCAAACAGAGTAATTCTTGTTTGATAGATTTGGGCTTAGTTATCATTTCTTTAAGTGAGTTTTATGCTAATGCAGAGTTTTCCTGTAGCCATTCAATTGTTTTCATTCGTGCTTTCTTATCCCAAAAAGATTTTAGTTGTTGCAGTAATGCAGGATAGCTATTGCAGGAACTTAGTGTATATATAATGAAGATCCATTTCAAGTAATTCGTCCCTGGGTTGACAATCAAATGAACTTCAGTTATGGAGATAGTAACTTCACAAAGTGAATGTCCAAACTTCGGGTTGAGACTTTAACTATAGTTATTATTCCTATTGGTGGAGCAAACATTTTTGGCGCTGTTGTTGGGGATGGTGTCAAACTAAGAACCTGTTATGGTTATTTTCTTTTTAGTTTTTAGTTTAGTTGTTTTTGATAGTCCAGATTTTCTAAAGTAATTCTTATGAATCTGCATGCATAGGCAAAGAAGAGATGCTCAAGGTAGATTCATTCCCAACCATCCTAATCATATAAGACTCAATCCATATGACCCCCCAGATGTAATCCTTTTGCTGCACTATATCGAATCCCAAAAAATTTGAACCCTCCTCAATTTGAACTTCTTGAGAGTAGACTCCATTTTCTCTTTGGACCTCCAAAAGAGGAATTTCATTTAGTGAATTCTCCCAAAAGCACAATGCAAGGAAATCCACCCCTTGGTGGGAATAACCCACCTCTAGCTATGGCACCAACATTTGAGTTCCCTATTTCTGATCAACATGATAATGCTAATCTCAAGAACATTCCAACTTCTTCCCTCCCTAAATTCTATGGATTAGTGACAGAGGACCCAGACACATTCTTGTTTGAGTTTGATGTCCTCTGTAGAATTTTTTATTATACTATAGATGCCCATAGACTCAAAATATTCCCTGCCACTTTGAAAGAATCATCTTTAAGATGGTTTATGAGTCCAGGGAGTAGCACAATCACTACATGGGATGAGATGAAACGATTGTTTCTCATGAAATACAAGGATTATTCTAGAGGCACTGACTGCCATGGGGATGATATTTTTAGAATGACACAGATAGAAGATGAGAGTCTTGAAGATTATTTGGAGAGGTTTCTATTCAGTGTCAAAAAGTCCAAGCATATCACTCTAAATGAAGATTCTCTCAGGCTGATATTTTTTAGAGGAATCAGTGATGAATGCACAGATATTTTGGATCTTATGGGAGGAGGTGACATAACACAATCAACATGGAATGAAATTGGACAAATTTGTCAGAAGTATTTAAGATCTGCTTCTAAGAAGAATAGGTGTTTTAAGCCAGAAGTTTCTTCATCAACATTTGGTAATGGAGTTTCTAGAATGGAACTTAGCCATTTGTTGAAGCATTTTAAGGAGGATATCATAAACAATATGGCTACTCAACTGGACACACTCTCAGCTAAGAAGAAGCACCAGGAAGATGATGCAGTTCTTGCATAATTCTACCCCCATTGTAGACAAAGGAAAACAAACTGCAGATGTAAAATGGTTGCGAAACTTGAAGTTCCTGATTTCAAGACAATACAAGTTGATGATGAACAAGTTTTCTATGTTTCTCAAAGAAGGCCAAATTTTCCAAGACAAGGTATGCCTCCTGATCCACTTTCTTTTTCTAGTTATAGTGGAAATTTCTATGCACCAAATAATCAATGGCAATCTCCATATGCTCAAAATTTTGGTAGTTATCCAAATTGGTATGGTCCTCAAGGCCAAGGGCAATATTTTACCAATCAAACTCCACACTAGCAACAACCACAAGGAAATTGGTCTCCACCTCAAGGACCATGGCATCAATTTCAAGGAAATTGGCAACCTTCTCCTCAATGGAGGGGGGTCAGCCATGGACAAATCAGTCTTCTGGATATCAACAACCTATGCAATAACAACAACCACCTGCAATAATGCCTCCTCCTACAGCCACCACTGTTCCATGTAAACCCACACAGTTGCCCACTCAACCAATGTCGAATCCTAATAGAAAATCTCAACAACAACAACAACAACAAGTTTATTCAGCTGATCCTAATAAATACCCAACTTATTCTCTATTTATAAGTGATATTCACCTCAGATCTGGGACAACTTTGCCTAACCCGTCCCCACTAGTTATAACTGAGATACCGAAAGAACAAGAAATCTCTAGTCCAACAATCCCAGTACCTCAAAATCAACAAATACCTCCATTTCCCCAGAGGTTGCAAGCAAAAGAAATTCTTCTAGAACATGAACAAAGTTTTGATATTATAGATCAGCTGAAACACGTATGTTTTAAAATTCCACTGTTACAAGCTATTAAGGATGTCCCTGTGTACAATAAGGCACTTAGGGAAGCATGTCTAAAGAAGCTTGGCAGAAAGAAAAAAGATTCGCAAATAGTGCATGTAATGAGTCAATTGGCTGATATCGTGTTAGGAAAAGTTTCAATTCCTAAGTATGTTGATCCTGGTAGCCCTGTTGTGAATATATTCACAAATGGCACTCAGATAAAGAATTCTTTGATAGATTTGGGAGCAACCATTAATGTCATGACAAGTGATATTATGCAATGGCTTGAAATAACTAGTCTCAGACCTACACCTACAGTCCTACAGCTTGTTGACAGTTCCACAGTTCAACCTGATGGTATGATTGAAGATATAGTTGTTGCTTTAGATTCTTGGGAATACCCTGTAGACTTTATGATCCTATCTCCTAAGGCCACATTGGGAGGATATCTAGTGATTTTGGGAAGACCTTGGCTTGCTACAACTGATTTGATAG
Organism: Cryptomeria japonica; assembly: GCF_030272615.1. Lineage (NCBI taxonomy): Eukaryota > Viridiplantae > Streptophyta > Pinopsida > Cupressales > Cupressaceae > Cryptomeria > Cryptomeria japonica. Next base: position 559,293,246 of record NC_081413.1, read on the forward strand.
TTCTGATACTTAATATAAGTACAGATCCAATAGCCAACAAGATGAGAGGGGGGGGGTGAATCATACAAACTTAATCATCCATAAAAACATCAGATTCAACCTTGGTAATATATATATCAATCATATAATCAAAACTATCAAACATATAAACTCAAAAGCATATGAACAATATAAACCTCATAACACCAGATTTAACGTGGAAACCCAAATAGGGAAAAATCACTGTGGGATTTCAGACCCACTAAGAAATATACTCTTCTAGAGTATGCTCAATTAAAAGCAAATCCTGTTAAAGATTACAAACACATTGCTAGATGTGACCTGGTTAAGGTATTTCCCTCAGATCTGTTAGGATCTTCACTTTGTTAGAAGTGACCTTGTCAATGGATTTCAAAACACTCAATCAGAATGTCACCTTGCTAGAGGATTTACATATAAGACTGTTAAGTCCACTCAGTTAAGAGATTTTCTGTCACTTTCACAAAATAATAGTAATAAAAATCTATCTGCAACTTCACATCTAAAATGCTAAAGCAGATTCCTATTTGTTCAATACAATCTAGACATAGAACTAATCTTGTCTATCTGTTGGGCTTCTATACTCTATTATTCTAACAGGTCTTCAAGCTTCTGTGCTTGGTAATCAATATGTAGCATCCCTATGCATACACTTGCCCGCATACATTGTTTATCAACAGTTTCCTATTTATAAACAATTAGATAACCACTTAATCTCCTTGATCACATTTCCCATGATCAATCATAGCCATCAGATCTTCAATCTTGTCCAGGTTCAATTCATCTTTCGATCTGAAAATGTTTTACCCCGCCTTGGAACTTGTATAATAGTCTTGGAACTTGTGCCAGGGTACTGCGGTTCAATCTGAGTTGTAGATCTTCATGCCGACTTTTCATTGCCTTAGATTTGTTAACAAACTTCTTCCACGACTTACCAATCATTGATCTGCTCTAGCTCATCAACTTCCTTCATTAAATACCGCATGAAAACATTTAATGCTTTCTGTTATAGCTCGGTTACAACTCAGTAACAACTCGGTGAATACTAAACTTCACTCGGTAGACATTCCACCTTCATTAACCGATAGCGATAACCTTAGGGTTTACCGACTAGGTTCTTTGTTTGATAACATAGTATAGTGTTAACCTTTACAATTTACAACATATGTATGACGTTAAAACAATCTAAAACATCATGATCTCATCATTGTCTGACTCGGTAGTAGTTGCCCATTGAATACTTTATTCATCCCCTTACTTATCATATTCTTTCCTATGTCTTTTACCGACTTCTTTATAGTCTTCATATCATACTTCTCAAGATATGGCAACATCATACTGAATTAGAAAATCAATTTCTTGACATCAATGATAGAATAATAATATCAAGATAGTAAAACATCTTTAATCAGTTATATCCATAATCATCAACAACCTTCTCAATATCTTTAAGAAATGCCAACAATCTTTCATTGTCTGTTATAATGCGATATTGCCAACATGATGCATATATTGGATGCTCATCAGGGGATATGACTATCTCAGATGGAAATACTACCAAAACTCTAGCTTTGTATTCTCCTGATCAACAACAAGCTGTTTGGCCTAACTTGGGAGAAGAATTTGATGAAGGGGTTGACTCTTTCAATCACCTTATGATGATTAATAGAGCACCATTCATCCAACTTCATGATGATGACTCAATTCTCTGTAAAATTATTACAAATGAGTTAAGACAAGAGCAGCAGTCGCAGGAAGTAGTATCAAATATTTCAGAATCAGACTTTCCTATAGCCATTGATATACTGCATACTCTGTTGTCGCAGGAAGTTTGCACTTCTCATATTTCTGAAGTATCTCAAATTGATCTTACTATCAAAGTGGAAGTTGATTCAAATAAATATTTGAATATCAACAGTAAACTCAGAGAAACCCAAAGAGTAGCACTTGTGGACTTGCTCAAATGTCATAAGCATGCTTTTGCATGGATTACAAGGACATGCATGGAGTTGATCCTACAATTTGTACCCACTGTATCTACATAAAAGAAGAGTGTAGACCACTTAGACAACCACAAAGAAGAATCAATCCCACATTAAAAGAAATAGTTAAAGAATAATTGCAGAAATTATTAAATGCTGGATTTATCTATCCTATTTCAGATAGTCAATGGGTGTTACCTTTAGTGATAGTTCCCAAGAAGAAGGAAAATGGTGGGTATGTGTGGATTACAGAGCTTTGAACTTGGCAACCAGAAAGGATCATTTTTCATTACCATTTGTGGATTAGGTATTAGATTCCTTAGTAGGGAAGCGATACTTCTCATTTCTTGATGGATTTAGTGGCTACAACTAGATTCAAATTACCCCAGAGGATCAAGAAAAGAGTACATTTACTTGTCCTTGGAGAACATATGCATATTTTGTTCTTCCTTTTGGATTATGTAATGCTCCAGCTACTTTTCAAAGAGCAGTGATAAGCATATTTTCAGATATTTCCCAGGACAACATGGAAATCTATATGGATGATTTTACAACCTATGGTTCAAAATTTGAAGAGGCATTGAAGAACCTGAAGAAAGTTTTGCAGTGGTGTGAAGACTACAATTTATCATTGAATAGTGAAAAGTGTTTCATGATGATGCAGGAAGGTATAGTTCTCGGTCATCATATCTCTATAAATGGAATACAAATTGACCCAACAAAAATAGAAGTCATTCAAAATATCACTGCATCGGTAAATCAAAAATATGTCAGGAGTTTTCTTGTCATGTTGGATATTATAGGAGGTTTATCAAAGATTTCAGCAAAATTGCAGGTCCTTTATATTCTCTTTTGACCAAGGATATGGAATATACTTGGACTTCCCCATGCAATGAAGCTTTCTTGAATCTCAAACAAGCATTAACCCAAGCATCAATTCTTAAGGGTCCAAAATGGTCCTTACTATTTTAAATTTATACAGATGCATTAGATTATGCCATAGGAGTAGTTTTGGGACAAAAGATTGATAATTTGGAGAGTGCAACTTATTATATCAACAAGAACATGTAGGGGCCTGAGCATAATTACATTGTCACTGAAAAAGAAATGTTAGCAGTTATATATGCACTTAACAAATCCAGGCATTATATAATAGGATATCCGATATTTGTGCGTACTGACCATACCATAATCAGATATCTCATGAATAAACCTTCAATTACAGGAAGATTGGCTCGCTGGTTACTATTGATGCAGGAATTTAAAATTATAGTTGTTGATAAACTAGGAAAGTCCAATGTGGTTGCAGATTATCTTTAGAGGCTTCAATTACAGGATGATCCTACAACCATACATGATGCTTTTCCAGATGAACTTTTATTCCTTATAAAAGCACACACTCCCTAGTATGCTGATATTGCCAATTATTTAGTTGCTAATAAAATGCCAATTCATTTATCTCCTAAAGAGAGAAGATTGTTAGTTGAGAAAAACTTTAACTTCTCATGGATTGCCGATTGTTTATTTTATACTGGACCTAACCAAGTCATGAGAAGATGTGTTAGAGAGGATGAAACATATGATATCCTTCATGCATGCCATGATGAGCCATGTGGAGGATATTTTGCTGCTAAAAGAACAACACTTAAAATAGTGGGCCCAGGATATTATTGGCCAACATTATATAAGGATGCATCACAATACACAAGGAAATGTGACAAATGCCAGCGCATGGGTAGGCCTACTAGATATGATGAAATGCCATTATATCCACATATATTAGTTGCACCATTTGATAAATGGGGATTAGATTTTGTTGGACCAATTGATCCTCCTTCCAATGGAAAATCTTATATTCTGGTATGTACTGATTATGTCACCAAATGGGTGGAAGCATGAGCTATGACACATGCAAGAAATAATATAGTGGTTGAATTTCTCTATGAAGAAATACTTACCAGGTATGGAGTTCCAAGAGAAATTGTTTCAGACCAAGGATCACAGTTTACTTCCACATTGATTGCAACATTGGTAATGAATACCATATTGGGCACATAAAGTCTACCCCATACCATCCACAAGCAAATGGTCAAGTAGAAGTCACAAATAGGGATCTAGAAGCCATTCTTACTAAAATAGTAGTTTTTCATAAAAAAGATTGGTCTCAAAGACTTCCTAAAGCCATTTGGGCATGTAGAACAACATGGAAAACACCAATTGGTTTTACACCTTTTGAAAAAATAACAATGATGCCTATTGAGTTTGAACACAAAACTCTGAGAACAACTCTACAATTGAATATGACACTTTCTGAAGCACAAAGAGACCACATTCACCAATTGAATGCTTTGGATGAGCTGAGAAAGATGGTTGTCCAACAAACAAAACTTATTCAAAATCAAAGAGCTAAGTGGCATGATAAGTACATAAAGGAGAAGAAATTTCATAAGGTGACTGGGCGCTGCAGTATGATTCTAGATATAAGGATACTATGGGAAATCTGCAGACAAGATGGTTAGGCCCATATGAGATAGAAGAAGTTTTAAAAAATGGAGCAGTTCGCTTGACCACTATTGATCTAGTTTGATTTAAGCTTTTAGTAAATGGTCATCGACTACGCCTGTATCATAAGCCTGCAACCAAAGAACAGTTCCTGTAACAATTCACAGGTCAAGATCAAATATCAGTTCCTGCAGCAAGTGAAGAAGTTCCTACAACAACTGAAGGAAACATTAAGGGCGTGCTTCCTGCAAATTTTTCAGGGAACATTCCTAACACTCAATAAAATCTTCAAGCATCACTTCATAAAGATATTTCCATGTCTTATGGAAATATTATTCTCCATTAATAATTATTTCATCCATGTCATCCCACTTCATTTCTTTGTCTATCATTTCATTCACGTCGGGTGAACTCACAATACTGGTTCCCACTTTTTGACCAACTTTGACACTTAGATGAATATTTTGAAAAAAACCTTCACTTTCTAACACCTATAACTTTTAAACCGTTAAGAATTTGAAGATGGTATAAACTAGTGATTTTTAACATCTTGTTTTTAGATTCTAAATATATTTTTTGCAAATTTGTTTGAATAAAATTTTATTGATTTTTCCATCTCCCTCAAAAAGTAGTTGTTTACACCAAACAACATTTTTTAAGAGTGATGTGTATCCCGAAACGCATAATTTTTTTTATATAAATGATAAAAACTTAATTCTTTTGAATTTTGGTTTGTAACATCAATACCCAGGGCATGCACTTGGTTTGATAGTGATATGTTGAATATTTTTTATTTTATTAAGTTTTGAAGTTTGACTAATTATAATTTGGATATAGGTGTACGTTTGAACACATAACTTGTTCTATATATATCAAAATTCAATTTTATTTTTTTTGTTAGAAAGAAAACACCAATACCTAGTGCATAGATTTTTTTAGAATTTTTTTTATTAGTTTACTATTTTTCCCAATGCATTGATCAAAGAAGTTCATGTTCGGTGAAAAACCTACATTCATAAGAAATAAAATAAAAATATATTAATGAAATTAAATATATTAAAATTTATACTATTTAGAAAGCTTATAATAAGGACTAAATAATTTAAAAAAAAAAACTTTCAAATGAATTAATTTGACCCCCCAAAAGCTAATGTAAAATTGGTTTTTTATCAGCATTTGATAGATGCAAAGGAGACTCCATTGTAAGTATGATTTAGGAGTAGAGAGGTTCTATCCAAGAAATTTTGATCTAAGAGCCTTTGATTTTAACTCTCTTCAATTAATTACTTCAAATGGGACCTCTTAAAGCTTAAATCATTATATTTTTTAAAAAATGTATGATTTTAGCAAAAATCAGGACGTACCAAAAAGTGGGAACCAGCTTTGTGAGTTCACCCCGTCACATCATTTCATTTCACCCATCTTTTTAGTTAACCGTTTCATGCAACATTTATTCGCGCGACTGCAGGTATGTACATAGCTTATTTTTTTTATTAATTATGCATTTATTATTTTACTATAATTATTTCCTATTTCAATTCCGCGTACACTTCCCTCTGTCCTTTCTGCATGTGTGGACATGTATCAAAATAAGTTGGGGGGGTGTTTTATGGTCCGATTTCCAAGTTAAGTAATTATCCATCCTTGTCATTAACTTGATTTGATTGCCTACCATCATTCTTTTTAATAAGACATTCTTTGGTATGAGTGAGCAATGCATTCTGTCGCTGAAACTGGAAGTAAGTAAGGAATTTACAAGAAAATATTTTCAGTTCTACAGATTACTTCAGGCCCTCATTCTTAGCTAAGGAAATTATTTTGTGAGCTAAAATAGTCATGGGTGGAGATCCTATCCGCCATGAACCTGTAATCCATGACACGTTGTTGCAGGATGCCCTGTGTGAGCATTATTTCTGGGTGAATGGGTGGATTGATTATTTTCTGAAAATAACAGATTATAATGAAGAAATTGCTTCCAAATTCATGCATTCATTCAATGAAGGAGAAGCTTTTGTCAAGGGATTGAGGGTTATTGCTACAGAACAACGAATAGCTGAAGTTATTGGGTTGCTGCAGGAAGGAGAGTTGTTCTCCAAATCTAAGGATGCAAAAAGTGTCAGGGTAGAATTTACACACCCCACAGATGGACCTCTGACGGTGGACAAATAGGAAACCAGACGGGTATCTCTTCCAGCAGAATGGCCCTAGGTGGTATTGTATATAATGAAATACATTACTAGCGATGGAAGGTATTCAAATTTACATTCGGTCCATTTTAAATTGCTTAGTCATTTATGACATTGCCGAAGGATAAATGTTCCAAATTTTCTATACCACCTTATTTCCATAAGTGCCAAAGAAACATGAAAGACTGGAAATCGTTCTATCAGCCATACTGTAATTTAGGGTTGAAGATGCTCCTGTTGCAGAGGAATTAGCAGCGCAAGAGGAAGACATAAGAGAGCCCTCATCTCCTAGAATTTCTGTAGGAAATGAACCTCCTGTTGCCAAAGAAGTTTTAACTGTGGCATAAGATGTGGTGGTTGAAACAAACATTGAGCAACCCTCCACTCATTTACAAAGAGAGCAACATCTTTTAAAAGGAAAGGGAAAGAAGTAGATACAATTGATGCAGAAGGAGAAACTATGGTGCAGCCTCAAGCAACGCAGATTTCTCCTGCAGCCAAAAGGCGTAAGCCGAAGGGAAATCCTCTTGCAACAACGCCTCTAGTTGACAATGGAGTCACTGATGAAGAATTAGAAGGATCTAATGGAGATGGAATTGCATTTGTGGTAGTTAAGGAAGATAACACAGTTATTATTTTTTTGATAGACTCAGTTATTATTTTTATGCATGTTTTGTTTTGTAATAATACATCATATCGATGTCTCTTCCTAGTGGGGAAGGATGTCACGACTCGAATTAGACCTCAGTTAGATTTATTTATTATGTCGGATACCTTTTGATTAACTTTTAATAATGATGGATGATATTGTGTGATTTAGTGACAATGATGATGGTTAGTTATTTTATGATGTTACTTTACTGTTATGATTAATAATACTTAATAATGATGTTTTGTTGATATCATGTCGTTATTTAATAATGATGAATAATATTGTTATGATATTTAATGATGTTAATATTTTGCTAGTTTTTTTTTATGTAATGGGATCTGATGAATTTTTGTCAAGTATAAGTTGCAGGGTAACCATCGAAGGTGGACATATGACTGAGCATGGGTTTTTCTAGCTCACTAGTAGCAAACTAAGTATTGAAACCCTGTGCAAAGTACCCAGTTAGATAAGCAATTAATAAATTAAATTATGGCGTCTAATATAAATTGATAAAATAAAATAAAATTATAATAAAAGGATAAATTATTAAATCAAGCTAGAAATTTATTTATAATATAATTATTTAAAAGAGAGTAAATAAATTAATTAGTTGAGTAATTAAAAATAAAATGTATTGATAATTAATATATAAAACATAAAAAGCTATGTAAGATATAAATAAATACTAAAATTAGAGGACTAATTAAAATAAAGAGTGAGATTAATTCAAGAAATTAATTAAAATATTAGTTAATAAATTTAAATAAATGATCAAGGCATGCAAAAATACAATGTTGGAGTAAACTTATGTACTAAAAATATAGACGACATGCGAGAGCCTAATAATTAATTATTTTCTTAAAAACTAAATCTTTAACAAATTATAATTTAATAAAATCAATTAATTATTTTGTGAGTTCTAATTTTAATAATTAGTTTTATTTTAAGAATTTAATCATACAAACAATTAAATTTTATTTTTAGAGAATTCAATGTTTATAAATATAGGAATAAACCTATTATTTGATCATTCCAATTCCTTTTGAGCTTCTTGATTCGTGTGATTGCTATGAAGTCGACAAGGTAGATTGAAGAGATTGTCTGAAATTTGGGAAACGCCTGCGATTCTTCTTTCTTACAGCCAGGTTCATTTATTTTACATATTTAATTTGAGTCTTAATTTGATCTTTTTCTTTAAAAATTAGATATTGTGGATTTAATGCTAGTTTGTTTGATGTGCCAATTGTGTTGTCAACACCTTCTACTCCATGTATCTTGAAAAATATAACTTGGGTGTTTAGGAAATTTATAGGGTTTTTGTGTTTCAAAGATTTCTAATTTCTATAAAAATTTCAGAGAAATTGGGATTTGGGTTTTTAAGAAACGACTGAAACATTACGACTGTATTTGGAAAGTCTTGATAGTGGTAAATTCTAACTTCAAGATTGATTTAAGAATTTTTAAGAAAATAATAAAAGCAATAAAAATATTTTATATATATATATATATATAAGGAATTGATTTTAAAGATTATATTAACTTAAATAGAGATTCTTAATTTAGAATTATTGAAAATATTAAAATTTAATTTTGATTTGAAGAAATTATATTATAAAGGGAAAATTTATAAAAATTTATAAAGAAAACATATAATAATATTATTCTGACATTAATCCACGGAGGGTTAATTATTTTTCTGTCTATGAGGGATGATTATGGAACGAGAGTGCTTGTTTATGGGCTAACCAGGGAAGGGTGGTTTTCTTCACCTCCCCAATAGGGTAATGATGGCCATCATATTTATTTATTTATTTTTCTCCCTGCCATAACACATGTAGTTAGTTCAACCAGGATGGGTTGTTAGTTCTACATGATTGCACAAGATTCTTTTACTACTAGTTGGTACCAACTTGCTAGGATACTCCATCGTGAGGGACGGGAGCTTATCAAGAGCACCGGGAAGCTTATGCTTCATTTGGTTGGGCGGATAAAATGTCTGGGTCATATGTCCATCATCCGGTTTGTGAGAGGAGGTTATCTAGGTCAAACGAAGGTGACACATCCGGAGACAAAGAAAGTCAGAGATTCCAGATAAAATTTTATGTAATAATTGAAGATGTATATTTTATTTCATTGTAAAGACCATAATGGTCGCATGTAAAAGTTATGAAAAAAGGACCTATAAGGTCACATGATGTAAAGCGACAAGAATTCGCCATGCAATATAACTGACAAAGAAGAAAAGAAGAAAAAAAGCTACTAACATACTAACCCACTAACATGCATGATTTACTTTCTTAGATTAGTTTTCATTTATGCATGCATGCATGGTCATATTTAATTATTTGGTAGATTATTTAATTATGAGTTTTTGCATGTTAATTTAATTCGTAATAATTTCATGCATGCGATTTACGCTACTCATGCGCACACGTAACTAATTATGGTTTGCATTCTATTCGGTTCTCATGCGTAATTTTAGTTTGTTATTTTTCGCATGCACATTTAATTTCTACATGTTATTTATGAGTTGCATGGGTGCTCAGTTACTTATCTATTACTTGCATGTTGATAATTATTGCTTTTGCATGTGCAATAATGGTTAAATTAATTTTTAATTAAAATAGTGAGTTTAAGTTTGGTTTAAAGGAATCAACAGAGTACACAAGTAGTTCGACCAATAGGGGATGCAGTGGAGGTCATTTCGGTAGAAACATCAAAAGAAGAACATGGGAGTCGAACAAAGGAAATATTCCAGGAATATGAACACTTGATTGAAAATGAAAGTGCAACTGCAGTTGACTGTCTGATTCAGCATTGAAATAATCTGGCAGAGGACTTGAAATAGGGTGAACCTCATTCACTGCCGAATTTTCATGCAGCTATACAAAGAGCTCTTAAATACATCCATTTGGGTAGGATGAAAAGGAATGATTGACTACCTTTGATCTTCCAACCTCCTATCCTCATGTGGCCATTGTTGGGATGCAGGATTATAGACAAACCCTATGAGGCAGCTATAGAAGAAGCCAGATGGGCAAGACTAGAAAAGATGAAGGGATTTTATTGGAATTTGGCTTCAGGAGGGACAGGTTAGGGAACTATTGGTGACTTGCGAATTAGTGCTTGAATCAGAAACTTTCCTCTTGCTGGAGGATCAACAAGACACTAAGTTGGGGGGCATGATGAGCTGAGATATTAGCTCCTTTTATTCCTAGAACTCATAAATTTTAATCATGTTTTACTTTGTATAATGGGATGGTAATGATGTATTAAAGTTTTACTATATGCATTTCAGATGTTAACTGAACCCATTAAATCATGTTTTGTCTTTGCCAGTTATTCCTGTTGCCTTACAGATTGTCATAGGCGATATCATGTGTGAAATAAATAAGTGCTATGATTAATTAAAATAGATATGTATATTCTTGTATGTTCTCTCTTTTCAATTGCAGGAATAAATGAGATGCTGCGGAGAAGGTTGTCTTGTCACATCGAGAAGGCAGTTTGAGATATTCAAGGGGCGACTGAAAGTTCAAATCAGCGAAGAGGATAATGAGTGTGAGGAACGACAGAGGAGTAGCAGGGCACGCAAGACTCATTTATGTCTGAATTTAGTGGGCTTAAATCTTGTAATACCGCCACACTATATTCTTAGTTGTGGTTTGGTGTAGATCCGTGTTTTTAGTTGCTTAAATTCAACTGTTTTCCTTCATGAATGTTATCCGCCTCTTCTCATCGATGTGATCTTAATTGTAGGAAGTTGTTGTCATTTTCTTTTAAATAAGTGTCTATGCCTCTTCTCTGAGGTTAGAAAGAAAGAGAGGGACAAAGAGAAGAAGATTTAGAAATAAAGTTGCAGAGTGTTTTAGTATTCTTTCATTCTGAATGATGTATCAACTTTTGAAAAGCAATGAATAAAGTTATGTTATTCTGAGCACTTAGAGTTATTTTGGAAGCCTGGATACACTCATCCAAGGGGGCCCATAGTGAGTGATCCCATGCCTTTGTAAGTTTAGTTTTCCTTTTCTGCTGCAGTAGATGTCCTGGCATTGACTCTTCCTGCAGCCACTGGAAACAAATCCATTGATTGTTCCTGCAGCCAAAGTAAATAGAGTAATTCCTATTTGATAGCTTTGGGCTTAGTTAGAATTTCTTTAAGTGAGTTTTATGTTAATGTAGAGTTTTCCTATAGCCATTCAGTTGTTTTCATTCTTTCTTGCTTATCCTAAATAGATTTTAGTTGCTACAGTAATGCAGGATAGCTATTGCAGGAACTTAGTGCATATATAATGCAGACCCATTTCAAGTAATACATCCCTGGGTTGACAATCAAATGAACTTCAATTATGGAGATAGTAACTTCACAAAGTGAATGTCCAAACTTCGGGTTGAGACTTTAACTATAGTTATTATTCCTATTGGTGGAGCGAACAGTATCCATTTTAAAATAGACCCAAAATCATGAATTATTAAAATCCTTCATGGCGTAAGAGAAGACTAAATCATATCATCATATCCTTATCTACCACCTAGATACTCTGCACCATCTACTCTTATTAACTAGATACTTTACACCATCTACTCTTGTTGACTTGTCATATATTTACATATTTATATCTCTCTTATATTTAAGCTATGAAGAAGTTTATTCATGCAAACTAAAGAGATTACTTAGAGGAAATGTTACATGATATTAGATGTTAGATCAAACTCTTTAATCAAAAGCCAACTAAAATGGACAAATAATATTATAACACATTAATTTAGTGAAATGTGCATATTATTCTAGAATGTCAGAGCAATTTCTAATGTAGCATTATTATTAGATTATTATTTGTAGGCCTTGATATCTTCTAGGAGGTGTTCAAATAAGGTGTTTTGTAGACATTTTGTGCTTCAAGTTTAAATAATAATTAAAATGAAGGAAAATATTTGGACCCAAATTGTATTTTAGATTTGAAATTTGAAATTTTCTTTTGAAATTATAAAAATGAACTTATAGTCTATTTGGCTCGTTATTTGAATCTCACGCGCACAGGAGCAGAGAGTTGGGGCTACGATGCACTAGAATGCATAATCCAGTTCTGTAAGCTATCCCAACAAAACCCCATTTGCATAATGACTGCAAGGATCAATTGAAACACCAAGTCGCCCACAAAGCATCCAACCAACCAGAAATTGAAAAGTGGAGGGAGAAAGCGGACGAACAATTGCAAGTGGCAACAAATCCATTGTAAGTGTTGCATTCTATATTTTGGTCAACTCCCATTAATCTTCAAACCACTATAAAATCCTTCCAAATTACTAAACATGGTTGAAATGGTAGTGTGATTTTTTACATTGAGTGGGTAGGGCTTATTGGGGCAGAAAATTATGTTTTTTGCAAAACCTACAACAAGTGTTGTGCCTTATGAACCATTCATCATGCAACCTTTTAGCTCATCAATTAAATAACTTGATTACATAGAGATTACAAGATCCAAAATAAAAACACCTTGACTAATATTTCCCAACTATGGACAATAGGAGATTTACAACAAAATATACAAAGTATGAACAAGGGGCAACAAAATTGTAGTAGGGAGACAACTAATATCAAACCTAATTCAACATCCTCTCAAGTTCTGCTCATGCAACAATGCTGGACTCTTGAGATGAGGAATCATCCATTGGAAGAGGGAATGCAAAATGTGTTCCATGCAGATCTAACAAAGTGTTCTCCCTAAGAACCCAGACTACATAAGCCTTTTCCATTGCTACTGTAGCCAGGGGCTCAATAATTTGGAGGGCGTGTTGTTAGAGCCATTGAAGGAAGGGTTGTGGAGAAGTATATCCAAACCCATATATGAAGGATAGAAAAATTGAACATGGCACTAAATCAAAAAGAAAGAAATCCTTATTCAAGAAACCACCCCACCAGATATCTCTAGCAAAAATATCATATTTGTTTAATTGTAAATTGAGCTCTTCCCAAGTGAAAAGAAAGGAGTGAACAAAGGCCCCAATTATTAGCCTGGTATAGTCTTTTGAAAGTGTGAGATCCATAACCATCGAAGCCAGCCTTGAAGCCATCATGCTTGGAGTAGCCATTGGATGTGCCATAATCCATTCTTCACCTATGACTATCCTCAAAGCCCATTCAACACTTCCACACGGTATTGCAAATGTGTTAAACATTCTCAGTGGATGGACATTTGCATAATGACCCAAGTTCTACATTCTCCTGCGAAGCTATATTCTTGATGCCATAATAAGTGTTTATGAAGGTAGACCACTCAAAATTGTAGAACATTGTTTGTAATGAAGACCCCAGAGCTAGAACACTGCGCATAGATGAATTTAACCTTTCCACATTGTAAAAAGCTTTTGGAATACACATATATAAAATTACACAACCGGTGAGGAAGGACATTGGAATTCTAGTAACTTGCGTGGAGTACCTTTCTACTCAAGTGGAGTAGCTTTGTATAAAGTCCTTACTCTATCCTCGACTTCCACATTGGTAGCCTTTGCTTGCATTGAATTGAATGCTGAAATAATTTTCATAATGTCATACATTAGAATCCCCATTGTAAAGGATATGGATTATTTTTCAAATCCTTCATCACTTTTGAATAGACTATTGCCCTGGTCCCTGATTCTCCACGTGTCTTCCTATCTCTGGCCCAATGTTATGAATTGATGCCTCTGTGAAAAAAATGCTCTTTAATTTTCATTTTTGAACATTGCGAGATGTTATTCTAAACATGTGGTCTGACTAATTTGAGTCGGTTGTATACCTCGTATACAAGCCATTATTTCCAACTACATCATTGCACCAAATACTTTGCATCCACCTGAAGTGGCATTCCAAGTCATGGGAGTACGTTTTCAGTTGTGTCCTATCTCATAAGCCCAACCTACCATATATTTATCCATACAATGATTAATCAATAAGAAACCTATTTTTGGATAATACATTTACATCTTGTCTCACTGATTAATTGCACAGAAGGTCTTTCTAGTGATCAATAACAATAAAATATATTAGTAAAATGATACTTAAACTTTGTTGAAATCGCTCTCCAAGTGCTCCATTAGAATTGTTTCTTCGTGGAGTTCCCTTGATGAAAGAGTAATCTTTTTCTCTTCTTGTTCACATCCCCTATCTGCCAAAATGTCTACCATCCTATTGGCTTCTCTATAGCAATGCATATTCTGATATGAATCTAGACAAGAGAGTGAGAGCAACTCTCTTGCTTCCTGAATGATATAATCTAATTACTAGTTGGGGGTTTGAGACTTTATCAAAGCTATGATAATGATATGAGAATCCCCTTCAATTATAAGATTCTTGACCTTATTTTTAATTGCTAATTTAACACCAAATTGTAGAGCCCTTACTTTTTCTAGGTTGTTGGTTCCATTTGGTATCCTCCCATATCCTTCTACCACCACACGATCTTTTGGATCTTGAATGACACAAGATGACATACGTCAACTTTATCAATGCCTTTTGAAATCAAATCAAAGTCCATGAAAAATAATTGGCCAAGTTGAAGGGTGAGGAAAACTAAGTCCATCTTTCGGGAAACCTCTACTAAGTCCATGATCTCTTGTAGATGCTCTTTGTCACCTTATAGTTATGCTCGCCCACATCTTGATGGACCATTAAAAACCTCAAGTAATTTTCAGTAACTATCTCTTTCATTCGATGGAGTGCAGGTACCACCAAATAGGTATTTGTCAAATCTGTCTTCCTCTAGCAAGGGAAATTCAGGAAGAGAATATGAAAGGGAGACATGTAGTAGGTCTATAAGAGGGAGATCAGCTAGAGGTGAAAATATCAGAAGAAAATTTTGTAAACGCATGGAATTTTTTCTTGTTGAAGGGGGGTCATGTTCTTATGATGATGAGAGCATAGGCGACAACAAGGTACCCTTGAGGTACAAACATCTACGAAAACAATGGGTATCCAAGGAAATTCCTCCAATAAACATTGATTTTTGTGTCAATGAGAAGATATATCGCATAACACCATCGTCATTACATGGTTTGGGCCTATTTTGCATGGACAACATAAAGGTATTTTACGACAAAGTTACTAAATTGATGGAGTATGTCAGACCCAATTAAAGTTCCAAAGATTGGATGTAGCTAGTTAGATATACATGGAGTATGCATAGGTATGCACTGTCAGCAAATTATATACAGCTAAAAGATGGGGATCAAAATAAAGGAGTGGCTATGTACATTGACGGAAGGCCAAAAGAATTAGGGAATATTGCAGGGTTTATAAATAGTACATGACCTGAGTCAACAAATAACCAACCCAATTACATTTTCGAGGCACACGAGGGAAACCGTGTATTTGTATGTGCAATAAAATCAATAAATGCAGGGGAAGAGTTGATAATTGATTACAATTTGAATCCCATAGATACAAGCACAGTTACTATGGGGGTGGTACATACTATATATCATTTTACCCAACCTCCAATTAATGACTCCAATATACCATTTTATTATTATGTTATTTTTCGTAGGTCTATTGGTTTCATTTCGTTAATATTTTTTTATATTTATTTTTTGTCACAACGGGACATTGATTGTACGAGGAAGGATCCGACCCAGAGCACAGATCACAATGCATATTCAAGCACTTCTACCCGACAGGTTTACCTCATTGTTTCGTGTTACTATCTCCTATTAGGACTACCAATTCCTTGCTTTCATTTCCTGATCACATTCTGATTTTGATCACAATCTTTCATAGAGAAAACACAATTGGGAGTGAATCCTATTGTCTTGGAGCCTTCAAGGCTTTCATACTACAACTCAATTCACACTCAATGATAATGTTAATTTCGATAATAATTTTAATATTCTTCTCGCAGACAGATGATCGGGGAAAGGCACAAGCAGTAGAGGAGGGCATCCATAGGGAGTTGCAGTCACTATTATGCGATGATGACATCGCATATTCCGCAAACCCTTTGGATATGATAAGGAAGACCCCAAAAAAATGCAATGAAGAAATATTTCAATTATTATTCATAGTGCCTCAAATAGATGAGATAAGAGAAAGGGTTGAAAATTTTGACTGAGAGAGCACGAAACTTGTAGGTAAGTTGTCACGAGATCTTTAATTATAGTATACGTTCATTCATGGTTTTATATTTTGTACTCTTTTATATCATGAACTAAAATATGATTTGTTTTTATAGGAATTTTGTGCGTCCTCATGATGATGTTGGCCATGATAAGGGTACTGCAGGTGCTACCCGGGGAGTAGGGGTTGGTTCAAGTGTCGATCTTGATCTTCTTGTGCATTCACCACATCATCTGACCCCATCATCCATTCCTATATTGTCACCTCAAATGTCAACAACACATAGCATGTAGGCATCGCGTACTACACTCTTTCGCAATGAACAAATGCCAGAACATGTGTTAGGACATGTACTTGGGGATGTAGAGGCCACTAGTACTGGTGATATTTTAGCAGCATTTCCTGGATCTTCCCGTATTACTAGTACTGGAACATTGTCGGTCACATTTGTGGTGACTGAGGATTTTGTTTGCATAAAGATAGAGAAGGTCCCATGTAATTTAAAATGTTTTAAATATTATGATATATAATCCATTTGAAATTTACTTATTGATCACTCTTTTTAGACTAATGATCCCATGATCTTTTTGCAGGATCTAAATGGTATTACATTGGAGATCTTTGGGCCCACTATATGTACACGATGGAATGCCTAAAATCAAGATTTAAAAGATGAGCTCATTAACCGTTTAGTTATGTTATTCAATAATAACACATTCAGCTGAACCAAGGTCCTTAAGAAAGATGGTACATATCTAAAGTATGTGAGGAACCAATACAAGTCACATTTAGAGAAGAACAAAAAGTATGAGTGTCCCCCATGATTCTGAAGAGGGAGTGGAAGGATCTAGTGTCAGATGGAAAGGAGAAGGCTGGAAAGAAATAAGGAAAGACACCATCGAGCCAAGGAAGGTATGTGATACTATCAACAATGTAATTATATACTGATCACTCATTCTTTTTATATAATCTAATATATTTCAAAAATTTCATAGGCTTTCTGACACATCGAAGGCAAAAAAAGCAAGAGTAGAAAAACATGAGCAACACAAACTTGGCTTTGGTGGCTATATGAAATTAGCTGCATGAATTGTAATTATCAATAAATGAATTATAGCATCCAAATAATAAATTGCAAATAATTTTGGTTTTTTCACACCATATAAGCAAAATTCATGACCTTATGCAAAAATGCAGGGCTTTGAATTCAAGAGAGTGCCCACAGAAGACGACCTAAAGATTGCCTTCCATCAAGGCTATGGAGTCGTGGTTGAACGCTTAAGACTCTTGACAGGGCAAACACAAGCTTCCATTGCATCTGACACACATGTAAATAAACTCAATGAAGTTGATTTAAAATTGAATACTTGTGCAATCTATTCAATATTAATTTCTACCATAAAGTAATTATGTGCCTATTTGTTTTAAACATGAAAGAAATGATAATACTGTACATGACATTGGAATGCAGCCTGGTGAGGGTGGAGCACAACCTGTAGATGACGGTCATGGCCTTATGCATCTTGGTACTGTATGTATTCATGTACTATACAAAACGCATTGTGAATTAATAAAATTAAAAATCTTTAATTGCAATTGGTGTATTAATTAATGCAACCTATCATGTTTCAACTTTAGAGCATGTAGAGTGTGATCAACATGTTGAGCATGATCAGGCTAGACAAGATCAAGAACATGATGTGGCCCCATCAGGTAAAGACGACAACTCTAATGTTATTTTAAACATTTTAAATTGAAATTGGTGTATTAATTAATGTAACCTTTCCTGTTTGAACTCCAGAGGATTTAGAGGGTTTTCAACATGTTGAGCATGAGGATATAAGACAAGATCAGGAACATGATGTGGCCCCATCAGGTAAATAGCACCACTCTAATGTTATTTTAAACATTTATTTATTGTAATTGGTGTATTAATTAATGTAACCTTTTTGTGTTTCAACTCCAGAGGATTTAGAGGGTGTTTAACAAGTTGAGCGTGAGGATATAAGACAAGATCAGGAACATGATGTGGCCCCATCAGGTAAAGAGCACCACTCTAGTGTTCTTTTAATTAATGAAATACTTGTATCAATAATAATTAAACATATCAATTTAACATTTCTTTGTTATTGCAGTAGACCCCCCCTTGTAACAGCCTCCACGTCGCGAGTACACGACTAGGAATACATTAAGATCATGAGCAGGGGGCATAACAATGGAAGGGGGGACAAATGATTTAGAAAATGATGTTCCACTTCATCTCTATTTAGCTTAAAAAAAAAAGTGATTGTAATCATATTATGACAACTTGCATATTTTTGATAATATGTAAAAACTGAAACAATGAATGTTATATGTTAATGAATGAATGTGAATATGTTAATGAATGAATGTTATATGTTATTAATGGATAAATGAATGAGTGTTATATGTTATTAATGGATGAATGAATGAATGTTATATGTTATTAATGGATGAATGAATGATTAATGTTATATGATCGGGTATGGGGAATTGAGAGTGATGTGAAGGGGAGTTGGGAATGAACCCCATTTGTTATGACTATCCTAAGTATTTGTGACTATTACAGGAAGACACTGTTGTTATTGTAGAAATTTGTGGGGTTAATTCCAAGCAAAGATTAACAAGCAAAGACCTTGACGTAGAAAGCATTATTTTCCTTTCTCTGCATTTGTGTGCCTTTTTGTGAAGAAGTTCAAAGGATGTTTTGATTTTCATTAAGGACCTCTGTCATAATAAAATAGTTTTGAATGTCAAACTTAGAGAATATACAGTGAGTAACAACTCATAGGGCATTATTTTCTATATAGACCAAAGGTATATGGGACTGTTAAAGCATAAAAACTTGTGAAGGCATATCATCTACACAAAATATTCATAAAAAAAGGACAAAGTTTCAAAGCAAATGTAGTAACCTAGACCAAAAGAAGTTATTGTAGGTTGTGACAGTCATAGGAGCTCCGAATCAAGCCTTAACAAGATAGTGCTAGATATACTTATGATAGGAAGACAATGAGGTTAAAGGTATTAATAAAGCTTGAGGTCAAATGTCACTTCATTTCCTAAGCATGAGGATACAGAGGTAAGATGAGTGAGAAATAAGGCATGGTTGTAGGTCAACAAAAGAATACAAAGCCTCTTCAATTGATGATAGAGCATAGAACAACAATATATCTCATTGTGTAAGGAATGGTCTTTTGATTGTTTTTAATTGACACATTCAATATATTTTGACACAAGTTTGGGTTCTCTTGGATTCCTTTGAATCATACAGTATCTCACACACATACAAAGAAGGAAATAGGTTAGCTGACAACATAGCAAATATGGGGTGCAATAACATAGAAGTAGGCTCAACAATTGATGGCGTTGACTTAAAACTATTTCCTCACTTGGAAGACATTGTGAAGGAGGAATTGTGTTTAACAAAGTCAAGAAACTAACAAGCGATATATCTTATGAATGCTAGCAAACTTTATCATAAATGTTGCTCTCACGGGAATGACAACTATCAAGGATGATCATCATTGTATTACAAGATTTAAATCTTGCATTCTTTTTATTGCTAATAATAGCAATTATAATCGGCAGGGGGAAAAGATGTACGTGTACTTATAGTCATCAAACTTCTAAGAATACATGTTTTATATGCCTTGTTTCAAATGCAACAAATTTTATCTTCTTTAGACGAAGGCAAAATTAAAACAACTCATTGGTGCTTAGGTTGTCGTTTCGCACATATGGAGTATATGCCATGCAACTACAGGGTGAGTGTTTCAGTTTAACACTGGGAAATGCCTTTCACAGACCATATTTCAGATGAAATCCTAGGGCAAGTGTTTAAAGTTCACAATTCTCAAGTCAGGAAATGTGTGAAGTGACTAATTGGGGAAGAAATTCTATTCCCACAGGCAAGAAGAATCATTTTCCCTCCTCAGTTGCTTTCTATCTTTTTTATCAAATGCCCTAGATTTGCTTCAATCGTTTGATTCTCTTGAGCTAATTGAAAGTAGGGTTGTAAGAGAAGAATTCATCCCTAGTAACAAATTATTGCATGTGGTCCAACATTATGATCTTTGGAGAGGGCAAGCACATATTGGGGGTCTTTTTCCCTGCCATTTTCTCCTCAATCGTCATGCTTATATCTCAGTGTATGACAATATTAAACATACTTTGGAAATGTAGAGTATTAGGTTCATTCAACAAGCATTCGATAGACACAATAGGGTCATTGGACAAGATATGATAGAAAGAGTTTAAAAAAAAGTCAATTCTCTCTTATTCTTGTTACGCCATGATAATGCAGACTCTGCCCTTGCTCAATGTAATCTGGCTGCTCACAATCCTCCTCTCAGGATAATGTTTCTCCATCCCAAGGTGCTCAAGGTCCTCATGCTCATGACAACATTCAACCTCCAATCTTTGACCTGAACAACCCTCCAAGAACGGGGAATATTGATGATTTACAAACAGCCAGCAACTTAGAAATGTCACCTACACAACAAGTTGGGTTCCCTCAAGAGCAGTAGGATGAAAATGAAGTTGGCATGCAAGCCATGGAAGAATGAGGATAATTATGATGAATGATTATTTGTGCGGGTAATATGTGAAGACTATTTTGTGACCGCATCCTCTACAATTTTATCTACTTCAACCATTTGATATACTGGCCATTTTGTTTTGTATAGAATCACTATGTGATTTTGGCCAATTGAACTATTTTGGTCATGTATGATCTTTGAAACAAACTTTGTAATCTATTATATTATATTAATATATTCTATTATTATATTTTTGCAATAGCATTCATTTGAATGAATATATATATATATATATATATATATATATATATATATATATATATATATATATATATATATATATATATATATATATATATATATATATATATATATATATATATATAAACAAAGCATTTTCGTCGTAATTTTGACGAACACATAGCAACGAACCCCTTAAATCAGTCGATGAAATTGTTGTATGCACGACCAAAAATTTGTCGTAAAGGCTTGCTACACATCATCGAAATTGTGACAAACAACCACAAAATTTTGACGAGAGCGCTATATGCGTGATGACATTTTCATCGCAATGACATGCTCAATATCGTTGTAATTGCGATGATATACTAAAAAACGTTTGACGAAGTCGTTGTATGCACGACAATGTTTACGTCATAATATACACTCTACATTGTCGAAATTGCGATGGACTTTTGGTACTTTTTGATGTTTGATAAGAGACATTTTGCAATTTGTCGCAAGGTGGACAAATTTTTCGTTGCTTTTCCAACGTAAACCGATCATATTTTTGGTGGCATTTTTCGACGGTTCTTTGTTGGGGTTTCAACGAATTACGACGCGTCAGAAAAACGACGAAATTTTTTTGGGCCTTTCGTCAAAAGTTTGTCAAAATTTCAACAAACATTCGTCAGAAATTGGTGCCAAATATAGTAGTGTTAAAATGATAGTGCCTGTATGCAGTGAAAATAAATGATGAAAACAATAATATTGAAAGACTAACAAAGATCCAACCATAAAACCGTAGCTTAACAATGAAAAGCATCTACCATACACAAATGAAGATACCTAAGATCATGCAAATCAACAAAATAAAGCAAGATATACCATTCACATGTCTAGTAGGGTTTCAATCTCCATTGATGTTGTTTGATATATTTGCTCTCAGATTTTGTGTGCACAAGAGCTCAACAAAGAATAGAAATATGGTTAATAGCTTGATCACAAGAAGACTTTATTGCATAAGAGATTAGATTGCACTGATTAAGTGATTAGGGTTGATAATGAAGGACACATCCTCTTATATAGAGAACATTGTAAGAAATGGAGGGATAAGATTAAGAGGTGTAAAGATAAATGGTCGGCTAGGATTAAAGGGTAGGTAGAGGAAAATAAATAAATGATAAAGAGGGTAGTTAAGAGAAGAATGACATGTGTCATGGGTAGAAAAGGCCAATGAATTAATTACATAAATAAAGATTTATTTAATTAATAGAGGAAGTGGGATCAATTAAATAAATTTAGGAAAATGACAATTTAAATAAATAAAAGTTTATTTAAACTAGAAAAGGGCTAGAAGAGGATTAATGAATTAATTAATTAAATAAAGATTTATTTAATTAATAGAAGACTTAGGATAAAATAATTAAAATAAATAAAATATTTATTTAATTAGACAAGACAATTTTAGGTGTGTACAGTGCCATGAAGTTCTATGTGGTTTTGATGGTCTTAATTTGGGCTTGGTGGCAGGGGCTCCACCCCCAACCCCACTTTGTACCATGACAAGATGTACGCCAAGGCATTTCCCTTTGACCCCACAAAGGGTACTACCCCTTGACCTTGCTAGGGTCATTCCCCCCAAACCCCCATCACACTTATTTGATTTGCCAAGTACAATCCTGGAAATACAAATTCACAATGTACACTTCCAAGTTTGTTACAGGTCCTGCTTACAATATCACCATCAATCCAGAAAGTCTACCCTAATGTTAGGGTATGTGCACAAAGATGGTGGTCAGAAAAGTGGCACTACCTAAAAAACATGAAAAAACAAGCAGCGCGTACGTGGTATTAAAATTTGAAAATGCGTATGCTCTTAGGTCCATTGTTCCCGAGCCTAAAGAAAGATACCGCATACACGGTATTTTTAGGAAAGTGAGTGCATACGTGGTGTTTTTAGGAAAGTGAGCGCGTACACGATTTTAAGTCCTAAAAAACTGTGTATGCGGTACCTGTCAATTTTTTTTTTTAAAAATGACTAAGTCTTATTTTCCCCATGATCGTAGCGTTTTTTCCTCTATTTTCTCCATGAAAACGTGAATGGGCTGCCACATTTCTCCACCAAATGCTATGGATCAAGGTTAGTTTTTTTAATTTTTGTCTTTCTTTCTCGTTTATTCAATTTATTTTATGTTTTGAATTTAATTTCATTTATTTTGATTAGGTTTTTTTTTTTTTTTTTTGTTTCAAATACTAGATTCTGATAATCCACAACAACAACAACAACAACAAGACGCACCTCCTGAAAACCTCAAACAAAACCCACAAGATACACCTCCAGTTCCTCTTTTTGACCGTACACCTGAAACATAGGAGCAATTGATTGATCAGTTAGGGAAAAACACGTCTAAAATAAATAAACTGGTTAATAAATTGAAAACATCTGATCTTGAGCATCATAAATCCCTCGCTACTAGCCTAGAAATATTAGCTAGTGGTGCCACAGTCGTTTCCACACAAATTAAAAAATGGGGAAACTTTAGGGATATGTGTCGTCAATACTATGCTAGTGGGTTATCATACGAGGGAGTGAAAAAAAAAATATTAGTAAACAACAAATATGTACCCTTTTTGTTAATCCTAAAACTGGTTAGTCATTACCTCTTAATGCAAAAAGGTTTCCCATACATTGGTGTACCAATGTGCAGATGAAGAAGCTTTTTTGGCAGAGGTGGTGGATGGTCTTTGATGATCCACCTTGTAATAATTATGAGGTTCCATTGTATTTTTTGAGAAAAGTATATTGTGAGTTTGTCCTCAATGTTCAACCAGACTATTTTGACATGAGAGAGTTCCATGGTAGAGGTGGCGGCTCTGCCCAAGATAGAGCTGGAGCCCGTAGGTAGTTAGCCCCAGAGAGTCACCGCTCCCTAGCACCCAAACCCAAGGTGCATCAGGTTGTCCCAGTAGAGCTAAAAGAGTTTGATGGAGCTACAAACTCTTCAGGCAGCCACAACATTGACTAGTGTCGTCATCCAACATGGGACACACTTAGCACACCCTCTTGTACTGGATGATGAGCCATCAGTTTCTCTAGGTGGCAACAAAGAGCCCATTTAGCATGTGTGTGTCAGTCGCTTGGGGATATGCTCAGGGATGGATGACAAGGCCGCTGCAGATGGATCTACATCTCATTCATGCATGATTTGCGGGAGTAGATGTATAACCCGCATGACTGAGGATGTGGCACTGACAGAGGAGTTGATGGACATGTTGTTTGGCCATCAACCGCAAACACAAGTGTGTTGATTTGAATTCATAGTATTTTATTTATCAGTCACTTTAAATTTGTAATTACATAAATGAATTTTTATTTATACATCGATTTAAATTGATACAAATAATATGCATTTTAGGATGTAGCAGCGGTATCCCATACTCCTCCCACAGTTACTACAACTGCAACTTCGACACCTGAGGTATAAATTTTGTAACATATTAAAATAGAATAGTACACTTTGAATTCAAAAAATTTACAAGATATACTAACTATCTGTAATGCTTGGTCCAATTTTTGGTTTGTAGGTGTTGACAGGGGACCAAATGTCCCAGACTGATGACATCACGCTCTCAACGATCGATTTTGGCCTACAAGGCTATACGGTATCATATTTTGTACACCCTTTTTTATGTATTGTTTTGATGGAATATGCAAGTCATTTTATTTTATATTTTTAAAATTATGTTTAATATATTATTTGTACTAATATCTCATGTTAATTTTGTTTTTTTAGGGTACTCCCTCCACATCTAGGCCTCATCCTAAGAAAAAGAATTCCTCGAAGACGCCAAAACATGGGAAGAAGGTAATTGAACACATTTTTAGTTGTACAATTGTTTGAAAATGTTGAAATTGTCTTAGTTGGGATTTTTTGTCTATTTTACATGTACATCGGTCATTGAGCTATACGGATTTGTTGAATGCACCTGATTCACCCATGGATCGAGAGAGGGAAGAGGTATGCATCTCTACTTTATTTTCTTTATTTCATGATTATATGCATATGTACATGTGAACTTGTGATAAATTATAATTTTATAATTTTTTCATACAGGAAATATCCATAGCTGCTTCATCAATGACGAGCCCTCCTCCGTGCATTGGAGAATCATCTCAGGATCTGGTACACTTTTGTTTGATATATTACATTAATTGTTTTTAATCTACAATACTTATTATTATATTAATTATATTTAATCTTTGATAATTTTTTGTATAGGTAATAGTGAAAGTTTCTCCATCGATGGTGAGTGATCCTCAGTCCATTGGAGAAGCATCTCAGGCACCGGTATGTCATTGTTCTCTATATTATAGCTTTTCAGTGTTTTTGATGTATTAATGTTAGTACATTGTATTAATTGTACATTTGATCTACAATATCCCCCTTCGCGGTTTGGCCATAACGTGGATCCTTTCAAGTTTGTCTTCAAGAAAACTCCTAAGACTAACAAGGAGAGGAGAGCGAAGACATTAGATTCAACATCAGCTGATGAGGTAATCTACATTTCAATTGCAAAGAAATTATAGTTAAATGCATAGTTATGTTGTTAATTATGAACTATTTTCTATAGAATTCTAACTTGGCTTTTGAAATGTGGTTTTGCAGCCATTTATAGAGTCGCGTACTACATCAAAGAGGCTCGATTTCGATGATCCACACAATTTTAGGATCATATAGTGTTAGTTGTGGTCATAGAATGACTGATACATGTAGATATATTCTACATTTTTATTGTATATCAATTTGGACATGGCATATGTGCCACATTTTTGTAATACTTGTATTGACTTGGCAGGCAAGCCTTTTTTTGATATATATATGTTGATATTCGATCCAATAAATGTGTATTGAGTTTATTATTGTGTATTCGTTGTATTTCATGGTTGCCCTTTTATAAAGTTGATTGATCATTTGCCTATGTAATCAATAATATGAATATAAACAACAAAAATCTATGATATAAAACATTGCAATCGTGGAATATGATTTGATAAAATTTCTAAAATGTTGAATTAACCCTATAAAACTCCTTGTATTAAGTTCATTATTGTGTATTTGTTGTATTTGGTGGTTGCCCTTTTATAAATTTAAATGAATATTTGCCTATGTAATCAACAATATGAATATAAACAACAAAAATTGACAATATGAATATAACAAACAATATGTGTGTGGTGTGAGAGCACCCTCATGCTCGCAATGGTCAAATTTTGGTTATCATGTTTAGGGTCATTTGGATCAAAGATGTAAAAGTTGCTCAATTGTCGTCAAAGTTGTCAAAGTTTGGCTTCATTTAGATAAAAGATGTAAAAGTTGCTCAGTTGCTGTCAAAGTTGCAAGATAAGCTAGAATTGATTGGATTTGTTGTGTGCACAAACTGATGTCATGAGCACGTCTGGGTGGGTAGGTTTATGCTAGGCATGCTCCTCTTGTGCATCCCAAAGCGTCAGAACATCGAGAGTCATACCCTACCGACGCGATCTCTCAAGTGCCCTAAGTCCAAAAAATTGTCAAACTTTGACAAACTATTTCTTCCAATCCAGTAAATATATGATCAATTTGTTTAAACATGTGGGGTCATGTGAGGCTCCTCTACAATGACCTATCTCGGTTTTTGACGATTTAGAGCCATTTTCAATTGGTAGCATTTTTTTGCCTGTTGCAAAAACCGTCAGTTGCATGCAATGCAAAGTTGCAAGATAGGCTATAATTGATTAAGTTTGTTGTGTGCACAAATCCACATCATGAGTGCATCCATGTTGGTAGGTTAATGCTAGGAATGCTCCTCTCATGCATCCCAAAGCATCGGAACGTCGAGAGTCATACCCTACCGACGCGATCTCTCAAGTGCCCTGAGTCCAAAAAATTGTCAAACTTGGACGAACTGTTTCTTCCAATCCAGGACACGTATGATCAATCCATTTACACCTGTGGGGTCGTGTGAGGCTCCTCTACAATGGCCTATCTAGGTTTCTGACGACTCAGAGTCATTTTCAATTGGTAGCATTTTTTTGTGTGCTACAAAAACTGCTAGTTACATGCATTGCAAAGTTGGAAGATAGGCTAGAATTGATTCAGTTTGTCGTGTGCACAAACCAATGTCATGAGGGCATCTGGGTGGACAATTTTACACTAGGAATTCTTATGCATCCCAAAGTGTCAGAACGTCGAGAGTCATACCCTACCGGCATGATCTCTTAAGTGCCCTAAGTCCAAAAAAATGTCAAACTTTGACGAACTGTTTCTTTCAATCCAAGACACATATGACGATTCGTTTGAACCTGTGGAGTTGCATGAGGCTCCTCTACAATGACCTATCTCGGTTTTTTATGAATCAGAGCCATTTTCAATTGGTAGCATTTTTTTGCCTCCTGCAAAAATCATCAGTTGCATGCAATGCAAAGTTGCAAGATAGGGTAGAATTGATTTGGTTTGTCCTGTGCACAAACTGACGTCACGAGCGTGTTCGAGTGGGTAGGTTTACGCTAGGCATGCTCCTTTGATACATCCCAAAGCACCGAAATGTCAAGAGTCGTACCCTACCGGCACGATCTCTTAAGTCCCATAAGTCCAAAAATTTGTCAAACTTTGACGGACTATTTCTTCTAATCCAGGACATATATGATCGATCCGTTTGAACCTATGGGGTTGCGTGGGGCTCTTCTACAATGGCCTATCTTGGTTTTTGACGAATCTAAGCCATTTTCAATTGGTAGCATTTTTTTGCCTGCTGCAAAAATCGTCAGTTGCATGCAATGCAAAGTTGCAAGATAGGCTAGAATTGATTTGATTCATCGTGTGCACAAAACAATGTCATGAGTGTGTTTGAGTGGATAGGTTTACGCTAGGCATGCTCCTCTCATGGATCCCAAAGTACTAGAACATCGAGAGTCATACCCTACCATCGCTATCTCTCAAGTGCCTTGAGTCCAAAAAATTATCAAACTTTGACAGACTGTTTCTTCCAATCTAGGACACATATCATCAATCCGTTTGAACTTGTGGGGTCGTGTGAGGATCCTCTACAATTGCCTATCTTGGTTTCTAATGACTCGGAGCCATTTTCAATTGGTAGCATTTTTTTGCCTGCTGCAAAAATCGTCAGTTGCATGCAATGCAAAGTTGCAAGATAGACTAGAATTGATTATGTTCGTCTTGTGCACAAACCAACATCACGAGTGCATCTAGGTGGGTAGGTTTACGCTAGGCATTCTCCTCTCATGCATCCCAAAGCGCCGAAATGCCAAGAGTCATACCCTACCGACATGATGTACAAGTTGCTTGGCAATTTTTTTGACAACTTTTTTGACAATAATGACAATTTTTGTTCAAATTGTATCTAGACTCAATCTATGACTCTTATGACCCGGCAATGACTCAAATAATTATCCATGATTATACAAGAATCAAGAATTCTCATGATTGACCTTATCAATAATGGTCATGATTGACCTTATCACATCACATAAACTCAAAACATAGTCACAAAACATAGACACACAAAATAGTCACAAAACATTGTCACATATTATTCAAAAATTTGCCTCTAAATATGTTCAAATCAGCTCTTGGCTATTTAAATATAGAAATAAATGTCTTACAAATCATCTCATGGGGTTTTATACAAAATTTGACATTACAATATGTGCGATTCAGCTCATCGCCATTTTAATATACAAAATTTGGCATCTAAATATGTACAAATCAGTTCATTGCCATTTAAATATACAAAATTATGCCCCTAAACATGTACAAATCAGCTCATGGACATTTATATATACAAAAAATGAATATAAAACAATTCATCGACGATATATAAAAAAATCTCAAAATCATTCTACTCTAAACCGTAGAATCAATCAAGTGAGCCTTTAGGATTGACTCTAACCTGTATTGTGTCAAGTATTGCCTCGTGGTCACATTCATGAGCTTTCCATAAAATCTTGTTATGAGGTCTACCACGATACTTCATCAAATAAATATTTGTTGCAACAACAAGGTTAGAGAAATGAAGAATATGTCTGTGTGTTTCAAAGTCCTTGAACAACCAAACATCAAAATTCTTGATAGGGTATCTCCTAAGCCATGTTCTTGTCATGACAACAGACCCTATTGGGTACTCAATACCCTCTCTGTCAATGATTGTGGTTGTCAATTTTCTTTTAGGCTCAACACAATGACACAAATAGTAATTCATTCCTTCTTCATTGTTCTCTTCTACAAAAACTGCATACACATGACCTGCATATTATAAAGTGATAATTAATACCAAAAATAAAGTGTGATGTACAAAAAATGAACCAAAAAAAATACTTGCAAAAAAATTAACTCAAAAAATCACCTGAATCCACTAGGTCGGATACATGGTCAAAATCCATTAATGTCTCCATCTGGATCAATTGTAGTGCTTTGGGAATTTGATATGTATCAATGGGAACCAACAGTCTAGAAGACCATTTGTCAACCCACTCTTGTGATTGGCATTCTTCCCACAAATAATACATGCGTGAAGAGCAAAAACATACCATCTGTCTCGTATAAATTACTAGTGAACTTGCATTTGAACTCATGTCACTCAATCCTACAACTGTACAACAATCTAGATAGTTTTCAATGTTAGATTCAGTGATCAACCAAAAATATCTACGAAGCATTGAAGTACCTAGATACCTAGATCCATCATAGAGTTACACCATCACACAATTGTTTCTGCATCTCTCAACTCAGCACCGCCTTCATATTTCAATTCTTCTCTAGCTAGGGCTCTTTTTACACATGCTCCTGCACCATCGTGCTCTCCCTTACCATATCCATCCTTAGTAAAATTTCAAAAATGTTGTACACTGCTTGTCATATGCATACTTGTCAACCAATCAAACATCCTTGCATTCTTGAATTGTGTGGTGCAATTATCTGACCATATTAAGTGTCAGTTGTATTGTATGTTTCTTTCTTTTAAATTATCATAGAAAACTTTAAAGCATCCTTGTACAAACTCCGATGAATGAGTACGATCATCACTTATGTAGAAGTGATACTCTCTTACAACCTTTCTATCATCCTCTGTGCTATCATCTGCATGCATGAATGTTATGTGTACAAGAATAGAAACTTGTGTAGAATGATAATACATAGATTGCACTTCATTTTGAGGTTGTAGTGTATAATTTTTAGCAAAATCAACAATAGAGACAATGGCGCCAAGAGGAAATGTGTCCTTACATAACTTGAATTGCTCATCTAACCATCGAGCTCTATGTGTATGCATTATGTACTCATAAACTAGTTTCTCTTGAAACATTTTCATAAATTCAGCTACACATATATCATTTTTCACTAACTCACATATCTTCAAATCTTTTCCATCTTTAACTCCATATGTGACTGTCTTGTATTTTCCAAAAGAAACTAGTTTCCTACCAATTTCATGTGTGCTCTCCAAATGTACACATCTTGGTAAACGTTGCAAACCACCATATATAGCACAAGAACCTTCCAAACAAGGCATCTTATAATAAATGCAACCATCATGTCTATTACATAGCACACTTGAAATAAATTCTCTTACTGACTTAGGAGGTGCTTGTATATTGCATTCCTGCAAAACATTGTGTGCAAAGTAGAACAAATATGACGAAAAATATCATAGTGCATGGAAAATTCAAGATGCATCCTACAACAACACGTGGTGCATACATGATTAATCTTAATATAAAAAGGTTTTGCCATTTCAAAAAATCTTTGATAAATTCTTATTTGAGGAAACTTTTCAAGGAATCTTTCATAAAATTTTGTTTGAGTCATATCCAAATAGTGTTTGGCATGTGGCTCATGATTTGTAGACCCGATTCGTCTTCTAACAACATCTCTTTGGTTGGGCGAAACTATTGCCTTGTCATGCCAAAATTTTTTAATTAATGTTCTTAGTGAATCAACAACAACCTTGTCTTTGCGTGGTAGTCTACCCGAGAATGACCAAAGAGAATTATTGTTAGGTTCCTCTATTTTTTCTCACCTCTGTAATGCTTTACTTAATGTTGTTCTACTAACATTTCACGACTTACTTGTTTTTCTTATCAAACGATCTTTTTTTAATTTTCTTGCTCATTATGATTGATGTAATGACACGTCGAGTAACATTAGAATCTTTGGTACGTGATTTTGAACCAATAGCTTGATATGCATCAAATAGATTTCTCACAATAGTTCTTTCCCTGTTACTTTCAGATGATCTTAGGCCTAGAATTTTCATTGTCTCACTAAAATTCAAATTTTTAATCATTTGAATAATTAATTGACATCTTGTGGTTTGATTTAAGTTTTCAAAATAGTTTTGCCATATTCTTTTAACCATTCTCCTACAAGTTCGTTCATTCATTTTATTGGGCATTGGCTTCAATATATTCTCATCAATGTCAATTAGATACTTTGGTCTCCTACGAATGATTCTAGGAGGTGTTAACATCAGTGCATTGTGTACACTCAATTCATCAAATAGAGCAGGTGTATGTTCATCATGTAATTGATTATTCAATGTGGTCTCTTCTTCAATTGCATTAGGTTCATACGGTAAATCAAATGTATCTTCTTCAAATGCATTAGGTGAATTATGTTCGTTTGGTAAATAGAATTGAGATGTTGAGGATGACATACCTTCTTGTCCCATTGTTCTCGTCACGTAATTTTTTCATACACTGCTTTTGTCTTTCCTTTTCAGTCTCTCGTTGTTCCATCTTATCATTGTTTTTTTGAATCAAAACTATTAAACAATCACAATAATATTGACAAAACTAATAAGAACAACAATTCAATCATTTGAAATCATGCAAAAACAAAAAATTTACTTACTTCTATGTATAAAACAGTGATAGAAGTGCAGACACAGTTGCAGTGGGGCCTTCAACGACCTCAAAAACTTCTTTTGAGGTCGTTGAGGCTCTTGGGCAAATAAAACTATGTCTAAGTACCGTGTATGCGTTGTTAGTCCCTAAAATGTTGGCAAGCCCAACGATATATTTTTTTCACCACGCACGCGCTCCTACGCCTTAAAAATGTTATGGTAGGGCAACGAACTAATAGGCCTAAACACTATTTGTAGTAAAGAAAATGTGAAGGAAAAGGGAGGGAGGGAGAGAGGGAGAGAGGGAGAGGGAGAGAGAGAGGGAGAGAGGGAGAGGGGAGAGAAAGAGTGGGGAGAGAGAGAGAGAGAGAGAGAGAGAGAGAGAGAGAGAGATGATGCACAATGGGTTTTGTACATTGAGTCAAATGCTAATTCTATCAAGGAAAGCATAGCCTCTCGGGCTCAAACTGTGGACCTTGGGATTATTTGGTCTACTGTTCTTCCAAATGGTGACCACTACATGGCATACCTTATTGCAATACAACAATATAAAGTAAGGGAGATAAAGGGGGTAGGGAGAGAGAAAGAGTAGGGAGGGAGAGAAGAGAGAGAGGGATGGGGTATGGAGAGAGAGAGAGAGAGAGAGAGAGAGAGAGAGGGAGGGGAGAGGGAGAGAAAGAGAGAAAGAGAGGAACCCTGCACGCACTTGAGAGGGGGAGAGAGGGAGACAATACACATACACACACACATATGTGTGTATATATATACTTAATATATTATATATATTATATATATTATATATTATATGTATATACACATTATATATACAATATCATATTACACATATTATACACACTCCCAAATTTTAAACAAAAGTAGTGTGTACACACTGTTTATAGTAAAGACAATGTGTACACGCTTCTTATACCATATGTACCCCTACGTGCTTTTGACTATTTAGGCTTGGAAATAGGCCTGGATGACAAAGCTATGGGTTGAAAGTTTGATTTCCCTCCATGTCCCTCTTTTTTGACGTGTTTTATTTTATCAACTTGGTTTCTCAACTTTGTCATCATTAGGTTACACTTCATCAAGTGGGTATTTCTAAAATTGCCACCATATTTGCACCCATGTTCTGAGATTTCTAACCATATAATTTTTTAAAAATTTGAACAATAACATATTATTATTGAATTTCTTTTAACAGTATCTCCATAGTTCTCATAGACATATGTGTACCATTTTTTTAATAACTTTTGATCTACTTATCCAAATTTAAAAAACGTTATATATTATTGTAGTGCACTTTATTATTTACAATTTAAAAAAAATAAAATTGTATTTTCAATTTTTTTAGTGCAAGTTATGCTTCGTGCATGAATGGGTACCTAATTTTTCAGGATGTGCTCGATTGGAAAAATCATTAAAAAATAATACTCAACAAAAAATTACAAAAAAATACACAACTTCTAGTGCTCACTCTTAACTATCTTTTTGCCAAAGGATTTTTCAAAATACTAAATCTAACTATGACTTTTTGATGCATACATTAGACACTATGTTATGTTTTTCAGAAAAAAAATTAAGGTATGTTTTTCGTGCGTGAAGGATTTGACCCCCTTAATCTTATCCAATTTTGAAAATATTTAGTAGTTTGGAAACTAGATTCAGAGTACTACAATATTTGATTTTTGATTATCTTTACATCTTGAGTGGATGACTTTCAAATTTCGCCTCCAAGTTCAGGTTCACCTGATTTCTGAAAAAAAAGTGTCCACTTATACCCCCCTTTTTTACCACCATCTTTGTGCACTTACCCGTTACTCAATGTTTTCTTTTCCTCTAGAAGACGACTTTTTTATTTTAAGGATATGACGTGGTCAATGTACAATGTCTATTATTAT
Organism: Cryptomeria japonica; assembly: GCF_030272615.1. Lineage (NCBI taxonomy): Eukaryota > Viridiplantae > Streptophyta > Pinopsida > Cupressales > Cupressaceae > Cryptomeria > Cryptomeria japonica. Next base: position 559,327,270 of record NC_081413.1, read on the forward strand.
GTCTCGGTTGTTTTCCTTTTGGCAACCATAGGGTCTTCTCCTGTAATAATTTAATGTGTGAATAAACATATATTTTACTCCTATGCCTAGTATGCATTGTCATCTCAATTATTAATTCATGTATTTATTTTATCATATAGAGCAGTAAATAGAACACAATTATTCATAGAAATCTATAAAAGGATATTGAAATGAGACTTTAAAGAATATATTGCTTTGGAGATTAGAGAATCAAAGAAATATTGTGCAATTCAATTGTTTGTATAAAAGGAGATAAACAAAAGTACAAGGCAAAATTGAAGTTCCAGTTATTGTAATTATCTTCCCAAGATAATTAAGAAGGTAGCAAGGCCATTACCACTAATGTTGTTGTAAATGTACAATCATGTCTATTATTATGTGTTGGTTGTGTTCCTTTTGGAAATCATTGGGTCTTTTAAATAGATTGTGTATCATCAAGGAAAGAATTATGACTTAGTTGAATCAACTATGATCCTTGGCTAACCATCTTTGAGTTTCTTTTGTATTAATTTCATGTACAAATAAACACATATTTTACTCCTATGTCTAGTATGCATTGTCATTTGCATTATTAATTCATGTGTTTATTTTATCAAATCGAGTAGCAAATAGAATGCAATGTTCATAGAAATCTATACAAGGATATTGAAATGAGGATTAAAAGCATGTATATTTTTGGGGATTAGAGAATCAAATAAACATTTTGAAGTTCAATTGTTTATCTTCCCACTTATTGGAGATAAATAAAAGTGCAAGGTAGAATTGAAGTCCCACTTATTGTAATTATCTTCCCAAGATAATTAAGAAGGTACCATGGCCACTACCACTAACATAAGACTAGTTTTTCCTCCACATTAGGGGTTTCCACGATAAAATGTGAGGTTTGTGTGAATTGTTCCAAGTTTGATTTTTGTTTTATTCACAATATTATATTTGCTTAAGTAGACTTTATTTGCATTAGTAAGTGGCAAGTAATTAAAAACAATTTGTTGACTCTTGAACTCTATTGCAAAGTTTACAAATCAACAAAGTGTGTGTAATGTTCCCTTTCTCCAAGTGAGATCACCTAGAAGAGATTATTCATCTATATTATTCCTAAAAACTAATTAGATTGATGCAAGGGAATAATTTAATTAATTAAATGTTAAATAGTCCTAAGTCCTTTGGATTATTTACATTTAATTAATTATCAGTTGGTCACAATTTATTTTATAAAATGACTTTATGATTTAATGACAAATTAAAGTAAAGTCACTTTTGGAGGGAAAAGAAAAAAATGAAAGAAATAAAATAAAGTATTACTTTTGAAAAGGAAAAGTATTGTAAAAGGAGGAAAAAGTGAAATGAGGATTCATTTTTGAGTTGTTATTTTCAAAGAAACTTTTCCTTGAGAGCTTGAAAGTTTTAGCTTGCAGGTTTAGTAAACCCTAGAATGAAAACCCTAGAGGTTTTGGCTATTAGGATGGAAACCCGGATCAACCTACTTGGTGAATTCATCGCAGGATTCACAAGTGCAGATCATTGATCAATTTTCATGAAGATTCGATGATCTATCTCGCAGATTTTCAAAGGGTTTGTTATTTTATGTATGGAGGCATTTCTAGTATGTGTTTCCTGATGGCATTATGCATTTTCTAATTTGTAAGAACAACAATACATTTCTATATCAAAAGAATATTGCTCGCTTATTTAGATTCTCTATATTTAATTGATTGATTTCCTTGAAAATCTATATTGTTCATCTTGCATGTTCAATTTGCATGTTTGCATGTTATAATATTACATTATGATGAAACAAAACATGAATAAAAATGAATATCTAAATAAGATTTGAAGCATTATCCAAATCCGGGATATTTAAATGAGCTTGAAACTTCTAAATCACTAATTCCAATAAAATATAGATGATAAATGTTTCATATAAATGAATACAAATGAGCTCATGGCAAACTAAATTTGAGCTCCACATCCACAAACTGCCTGCACATCTCCGCATAAAAACTGTTCTCCAACTAATAGCTCCAAGTTTTGAACAAAAATGAATAAAATCCCAAAAGTGTCAGCTCATGAACATTTTATTCCCCCTTTTTCATAAACTAAACACTTCAAATCAATATATTCCATTGAAAAATCATGTTAAAGAGGAAGAGGAATTCTCTATATCCATTAATCTATCCATGAGACAAATTGGCAAAAAATGCTAATTCCAAAATACCAACATTTACAAAACCTCTGAGACAATTGCAAATTGCCTTTTACATGAACCAATTGTTGGAGAAATTGTTAGCATGATTGCAAAAACACTCTTTATTGCAAAGTTAACAATTTCATCGCCAACTATTAAAATACTCTATATCTTCATTTGATCCCCCATTGTTTAGCTTCCCTGAGATGCTCTCGATCATCCAAAGGTCATCTTCATCACTAAATCTAATTGTTAGCTTTGAAACTGTCTTTTCAGAGAATTTTGAGTCTTCAACATTTTTTGATGAAAATTGACTGCTTTGGTTGCTCAAAGCAACTTTCTCAATCCAATTTACAAATCAATTGCTAATATAGTTATCCATGTCTGCACAACCAAATGACATGCAGTTCAAACACAAACTGTAAGTCTTGTAACCTTAAAAACATTCTGCAACATATCATAATATAACTATTTTTCATTCCCTCAATTTTGAGGACACATAACAATGAGAGTTGGTTTTAGCATTGAATTGCAACACAAAAATGGGGAGAGGATGAGCATTAGAGAATACAAAAATATATCTTTGCAGTAGATATAAATATATCATTACAATAGGCTTGAATATATTATTGAGTATATTTGAAAGATAGAATGTGTAGATTTGAGGGAGATATAAATTGAATCTAAGAAGGAACAATGTAATGGAAAGAAGCATCAATCTGAAGTTAGATATTAATCCTGATATGAAACACACATCCAATGATCAATTGGAGCAAACATCAATCCAGATCAGAAAGACATATTAAGTAGCAAGTACGAACCAAGATTAGGCCTATAACAAATTAGATCTAAATTTATTATACAAAGCAGATAATAGCATTAATAATTACCTTTGTGGTATGCCTAAGTATGTGTTTAGCGTATGCACGATAAGTTAGCATTTATGCTATAATCTCTTATACATATGTTGAATGCAAAATACATTTGCATGAAGATAAATCTGTTTGTAACAAGCAATCATATAGGCAAGGGAAGGAGGTGTAAGGAAGGGGAGTAGTTATAAGATCATCATCTAAGTAGGCCACCCTGAGTGGATGTCCAATGTGCCTGCCACTGGGACCAAGAGGGTGAGCATCCACTATTGGGCTTAGATAGGTGGATTACAAGGCCGCCGATTGAATCTCCTCTCCCAACCCTACAAGACTATTGACTTAAATGGATGAGGCATGAATAGGGAAAGAAGATACAAGTGCCCAACTAGGTAGACCATCACGAGTGGATGTCCAATGTGCCTGCCACTAAGGCCAAGAGGGTAAGTGTCCACTCTTGGGCTTAGTGCAGGGATGGCTTTGGGCAGACCTCTCATGCTTCCTCCTCCAAACTCTCCTGTGATTGAATACTAGGTAGTAATATAGATATGGTCTTTTTATTGATTTGAGATAATTACATGTTCTCATCTAACCCTAATGATTGAAAAGTGCATATGTATAGATTGCGTTTGCAGGATTTAAATAAGGTTTTACCTTGTTAAAAGGTAGTTTACTCAGTAAAAGGATATATCTCTAATCATATCCCATCTCTTGCTTTTTATTGAAATTGTAATTCTAGGGCAAATTCTAGGATAAATCTAGAAGGGAACATTAGAGTGTTGAAGGATCAATAGACTTGTGGTGCCATCTAAAGGACGACTGAGGCTAGCTTGAGAAAATAATAATAAGTCTTTATAAAAAAGGATAAATCTAGTCACATGAACTTAGCCAGCAAATGTAGAGTCAATGAAATCAATGAACCCATTGTCAACAATGTACTTGTGGCCGAGAGTTTTCAAGTTCTTCCAGACATGAGAAACAATCCAAAGAAGGCTAGTCAAATTGTTGTAGATAGTGGAATTGACATGAGTGTGACAGAGGAAGCTTCTTGACTCCTATCCTATCCCTTATAGTTGGTTTGTGTTTTTCTGGTGCTTATGTTGTTATTTATCTTTTGGATGATTTCTTGATGATTGAGGCTTGGCTGCTCTTATGGAGCCTAATATTGTGTAATGTATGGCTGAAATTGTTCTTGAAATAAGAACATCTCTATCTGCAAATTATCAACCTATTCAGTTTTTTATGGTGCTACAATTCTTATGATTTGATCTTGGTAGTGGAAGAAGCCATCTCTTTGGTCCTGCATATGAAAATGGGAAGAAAGCATTTTTGTAACGAGTACTCGAGGGCCCAAAAGCAAAGCTTTTAAACAGCCACAATGTGCCAACCTTTTAAGCGCTAACGAATTTTATGCTCCCCCGTCTTAAGTCCAGTCCATGTGCACGACCAATCTAAAAATTACTCATTACATCCCCAGACCTAGCACCCAGGGTCCAATCTCAACCGTTAACACAATTTACTTCTTGGGTTCTGCAGGCTTATTGTGTTTTTCAGAACATGGACTTAAGTTGTTTTATACAATTTATTCCTAAGATCAATGTGAACCTCTTGTCTTCTTCGTGGGAAAAGTTGTTAATCAAAGAGCTTACAATTAGAATGGGATTGTGTATACGACTATAAGATCCATCCACCCATTTTGAAGATGAGGAAATCATATGAATTTTCTTTAAACTCTAAGAAGTATATGGGAATCAACTTTGAAAGAGAACTGGATCTGCATAAGTGGATCACATTTAAGGCTGTTTTTGGATGATACTGTATTTTCGGATGGACTATATAAAATACTTAAATAGACTGCAAGGGGCTAACCAAACCTCATTGGGAATGTGAGCAACTACGGAATTTGTCACCCTGATGATTCCTCTTTTTATGATATGGGCGGGAATGTAGCACCACAGCACCATGATGGAAAGCTTTTCTGGACTGAACCGTACGGGATTCGAACCCCTGGTAATGCCCCGGACATTCCGATCGCTCTTATCATTTCACACAATTTCTAAGTACTCATTAAGTTTTCTTACAAATATTCAAATTTATATGTGAAGAGTACCAATAGATAACATAGTTCTAATAACCGTCACCTTATTGTCATGTTGACCCCCCAATATCCGTCATAGTGAAAACACCATTAATAAATTTGTTTTGTACTAATAGTCAATCATTTTTATAAAAAAATTCATAATTGACCATTTATTTGTGCACCAGTATAATTCACAAAAGTCCAATTTAATCAATATATGATATGCATCTTAGCAATCAATATAAAGGCATTTTTGTTGACTGTAAAGGGTTACCCAAAATCATAGATCAATTAAGGTCAAAGAGTTTAGAAGGGAATATCATGCTAACACACCTTCCACCTCCTTGTAAGAGTAATGTACAAGTTAAAATTTAACCAAACAAAATGTTGAACTCATCTTAAGGGTAGGAGGTAGTCAATCATTCTTTTCAAAACAATTATGTGTAACTTTCTATTTCTCAATGTTGCAATAAGCATGAGGACTTTCCTCATACTTTTCAAATAGATATCATAAAGTATTTTTTTTTAATATTTCAATTCTTTCTTGCTAGTATGTATCATTATTGATCAAATGTATTCTAGACTAAATTTAGTTCTATTTAATTTATATTTATATTGAATTAATTTTTATTTTTTTTAGTTTAAATATTAATTTATAATAAAATAGAATCCTCGCTATTTGTCTTCAGCTAGATTCATATTTTGCATGTAGAACTTTACTGGATTTGAATTCTTGGTATTTAGTATTTTAGAAGAACATTTATTTTATAGATGATTCTTTTCTATTGTAAGATATCTCTCGACATGTTTTACATATTTTAAAGATAGGTATACTAGTTATTATTTTAGTTGAAACTTTTTTTTTGAAGGGTTTATGATTTGTATAGTGGTAAGAAAAAGAATATGACAAATATCCTATCATGAAAATCAAGGACGTTATTAAGGCTAAAATTAAGATCCCCAAAAAGTTAGAGACGAGGAGGACAATAACAAAACTAAAAGATCAATCAAACTTATAAGATCTATTTATATAAAGTTCTTAAACAAATGGATCCCAATATCAATAATTCTAACAAGATCTAAAAATTATGAATAAAATTGCCAACCAGAAAGAAAGAACCACTAAGATGTAAGAGATTCAGACACTTATGAGGCTTTTCCTAGCACTCTTGCAAAGTATGTAATCTCTAAGTAAATCTATAATCCGATGTTAATAATTTGCAAGATGTTGAGGAAGGGAAAGCCCCATAAATGTCTACTTTGCCAGTCGCCTAAATGGAGAAATCGCACTTAAGTAGGCTAAATACCAAAACTGCCAGTCTGTGGACTTTTTGATAGATTTTATCGATTTGAAGAAGCTTCAGACTGGCAGTCATTCTCATAAAGACGCGCATATGTGAAGACAACTATGGTGGGGCTGTTTTATCAAATCAATGTAAAGAGAAAAAGAAGTGATTGATTGATATCAAATGCCAACCTAATCAGCTCATGACATGATGGTTTGTATGGGGATTCCACCCAAGGAATAGCACACTGGTACGTGTCTTTTGTCATCATCAGAGGCCCAGTCTTCTATTTCAACATCATCTAAGAATGGTACGCATCCTTCTTATTTCTTGCCTTTCCAGGATGAGTCTGCCATGCAAAAGATCAAACGTCCATTATTGGCTTTTAAAAAAACACAAATCATAAAAGTTAGAGCAATTGTTAGATGGACTGAACTACCTATGTTAAGGAAATAAACATTTGAAGGCATGGATCACTAATTAAGTGGCGCTTTCAATCAGTCAGATGCACAAAAAGACTTCTCCCTTTTGTTGACAGCAGGAGATGATGCCCAAAAGTTAAGTCTATTCTCTGTGTCAAGGCCAATAATCTTCACAATCTGATTCTATGTAGATGACATGATTTATAATATAACAAATAAGCTGACGGTTGATGATGCTTACTTGGAGAACTGATAAGTGAATTTGAGATAACAGGCTTGGGAGTAATGCATTATTTCCTTAGCATGGCATCTTCGTTTTACAAAGTGAAATGCAAGTAGGAGGAAGATTTGCCCAATAAATTCATGATAGTGAATTGTGAATCCGTTACTATACCCTAATCTTTGAGGGACAATCCAGTGAAAGATAATGGCAGTGCAACAAAGTACATATTGTAGTAATACTGAAGAGTTTTGCGTACTCTTGTGCAATCATTGGTACTACACCTGATACATTGTATGCTGTGAGTTTAGTTTAGGGTATATAGAACCAAAGAATTAGGTAGCCAAAGAGAATTAGGTGTGGATGAGACAAGTAAATTTGGTATATGTTGTCTTCATTGTGATCAGCACACTGGTTGTTTAAATATAAGTACATTAATTGTTCAAGCTCGATATAAAAGATAGTTTAATATAAGTACATTACTAGTTTAAGTTCAATTTAAAGATAGTAAACTATATTAAAATTGAAAATGTGAAAAATTATACAATATCGCCATGAACTATACAAGTGGTCTAATGTGTCCCATCTTCAATTCTTTATTTATCCTTTGAATGAACTCTTTAACATTTACATTTCTAATTCCTTGGATGTTGGGTTTCCTGAGTTGGTTTTGCTGGTTAAAAGAAAACATTCTAAAAGGTTTTCGTCTTCTTTTGATATGACCCTTAGATCTCAAAAGAAGGGATCCAAAGGGAAATCCTAATGTTTTTTGGTTGCTCCTGGTTGGGGTACATGTTGTTCGAACTGCCTGTAGACTTTCCATGCATATGTTCTTAAAGACTTTCCATGCATATGTTCTTATTTATCAGGCAACTTTTCTTTCTGGAGGGGTCCATCTGCTTAGATTCCCTTTTCTTGGTTTTGATTTGTCTCTCTTTGTTTAGATTTGTTTTGTGGATAATCCTAAATATGTTTCGGGTCCCTTAAAAAATTGTTTTTAACTTAATTAAAAACATTTACATGTCTAAGACCAATATAATCAATTAGTAAGTGTGGAGCTGATTTTTAAGATAAAGAAGTAGCCTTTATACTTATAGTTTCATCTCTTTGGATAACGTGGTCTTTGTTGATGAGGTCATAAAGAATAATTGAAAAAAATCAAGAAGCAACCTATTTAAACCTTATATCCAAGAACGAATCTAGGGAAAGGTAGGGCTAAAAAGCATTAAAACAGTTCTGCAAGGGCTAGCAAGTAATCATAGGATGTTAGAGTTTGGCAAATATGGAATAGTTACAAATGTACTTAGAAGGTCTAAAATTTTGAGAGAAAGAAATATTAAAAGAGCAACTATTGAAGATTGTAAAGCATATTAAAATCATATAAAAATTGCTGAGTTTTTAGAGTTCTAAAGTACTAAGCTATGTGAGTGTGGAGTTTCAAATGCAATTTGTAGTTATTAACGCTTGTATGAGCTTCAAAAACCTTTGAAACATAAAGTTATTAGGAATAAAAAAATTAAATGTAGATTACAATAGTAACTCCTAAAGGGAAAAGAGAGTCTAAAATTATGGGAGAAATGGAGATCAATAATTAGGTTTAGAAAGTAGATTGTAATCATATTAAACTACATAGGACCTAGAGACCTTAGAAAGAACATGTATGCAAAAAGGGGATCTCCATTTGCAATTATAGCCATAATGAAGTAAAAATAGACCACAATACATAGATCTACATGCATAGGATAATGAGGGGAATGATATCACTAATTAAGTCAATAAATTCTATTAATAATGTGCATGCATGTGCAATTGTTAAAATCATAGAAAAAACCATAAAGGTATTTTACATGATAACAAGAGTTCAAGAATGCTTTGGAAAAAAGGGTACAAGGGGAATGCATAAATCAAAAGCTACGGTTCAAGTCACAGATATGAATACATGTAAATAGTTAAATCACAATGGAATGGGATTCAAATCTTGAGGATGAAAAATATAGTTGTAATTAATGAAGGTTTGTGGAAATCAAGTACTTCCACTCAAATAGAAACTTTAAACCCTACTAGACCTTGGCTTCTTGATAGATAACAATAAAATGGTAGATGAATGTGTTAAATGTGTAAAGAAGCTTTATGTTGCAATTATCAATTACAAAAGAGAGCAAAAGTCATGAATATAAATTTAGAGTGATTGAAATTATGTAGCAAATGAGTATATAGGTGCTTGTATGCACGAGGGAATATGCACATTTAATCCTTGGCCATCAAAAGTTTAGAGGTCAAATAAAATTTTACAATCTTGCTTGGTTGCATAAGAGTTTAATTTTCTTAATTTTGTTGTACACTCATACAAAAATTTTATATTGTATCAAGTTTCAAAGCTAAAACCTTGTTTTCCTTTATATTAAAACAACATAATGATTTAAGGTCCTAATAATTTATGTTGCTCTTGTTATTTTTTACTAATGGCCATTATAGGATAAAATATCATTTCAAGCTGATCAGGAATGAATGATGATAAAGACTATGTGGGCGATGATTGCAACAATAAATAAGTTCTTAAATAATGATGAAAACTACTTGGAGAATTGAAAAAGAATATATTGGCAAGTAAAAGGACACTACCTAATGAAGGTTCAAAGATAAAAGTTTTGACACAAGTTTTAGAATGCCTGATTTGTATATCAAGTTTGATGATATCTAAAGAAGAATGGGAAGAAAGAGTTTGGATATTTTGCAGAATAGAGATAGTTGAATCAAAGAAGCATTTTATTCTTGAGTGTGAAGCTCACTGTTATATTCAGAACAAATATACAGGGACTTAAAAATCTATTTGATTATAAGATTTGTTCAAAAAAAAAAATTGAAAAAACTAACAAACTCATCATCAAACTTTTTCACGATCATTCATCATTCTGAATGCTAGAAAGATAAAATTTGTTATACATAAATTATCTTTAACTTAAATGAATGTAAAAAGAAGTTAAATGTTGCATACTAGACATTTCTGCACATTTTATTAAGTGTTTTGGCTTTTCTGATTTTTGCTGCTAAAGACAAAGAAGCTTTGGTGAATGAATCGAACCATATGATAACTAAAGGTATTGTCGCCTAATGGCAAAATCGCACCCAATTAAATACCAAATAAAGCGCACTTTCTGAAAGATTTTCTCAGTCTGAAAAAGTGGTAATCATTCTCATAAAATATGGTGGGGAGGTTTTTACCATCACTGTAAGTGTTGAATTCGCGCCATAAGGTAAAGATAGCTCAAGAAAAAGACAAAAGAGGTGATTGATTCAGATATCAAACGCCAAATGATGGTCTGTATGGATATTCCACCCAAGGAATAGCGCACTGTTATGCGTCTTTTGTACCATCTATAATATATTCATCATGTAGGCACAACTGTGGGATGCCTTCTATTTCACCATCTTCTGAAAATGGTACTTATTCTTCTAATTTCTGCCTTCAAAATGTGTCAGCCATGCAAAAGATCAAACGTCAATTTTGGTATTAAAACTAAAAATAAATCATAAAAGTTAGAGCAATTATCAGCTGGATTGAACTATGTTAAGGAAAGAAACATTTGAAGGCATGGAACACTTATCAAGTAGAGCATTCAATCACTCAAGTACACAAACAGACTTCTTCCTGGTGTTCACAGGAGGAGATGTTGCCCAAAGGTGAGTCTATTCCCTGTGTCAAGTCCAATAACCTTCGCAATGTATGTCTATGCAGATGACTTGATTTATAATAAAACAAACAAACTGCCGATTGACGATGTTCACTTGGAGCAATGATAAGTGATTTTGACATAACAGACATGGGAGTACTGCATTATTTCCTTAGCATGGCATCTTCATTTCACAATGTGCAAGTATGTGGCAGATTTGCCTCAGAGATTTATGATGGTAAATTATGAATCAGTTACTATACCCTAGTCTTTGAGTGACAATCCAGTGAAAGATATTGAGAACAAGAAGGTACATGCTGTAGTAATACCGAAGATTAGTGTGTAGTTTTCTGCAACCATTGCTACTACACCTGATATATTGTATGCTGTGAGTTTAGTTTAAGGTTCATGCAGTAAAAGAATGTTTGGTCTATTCAGACATCAGAATATATTTTTGATTGTATTTATTAATTAATTAAAAATCAGATTATAATATATTTTTTATTTTCAATTAATTAATGAATACGGTCAAATATGGATCCTATGTCTGGGGAGATATTGTAATAAAAAATTTAAACAAACAAAGAGAAGTAGATGCAGACGGAACAAACAGTTTTGACACCTGATATAATGCTTTTTTTCATTGATTGGATATATAAATAGTGTCTCTCAATGCACATAATGTTTATATAATATATATAAAACCTGCTCTCACCATAAACATGTTGATTACGATAAATCAATTGTTTAAGATCAACCAATTGTAAATATACATGAACCATAGATAATTGTTATGCATTGTGTTTAAATATTTATACTGATCTCTTGGCCTTCGAAGAAGCTACAGCCTCCTTGTGATCTATAAGGAGGAAAAATGCATTGAAGCTCACTATGATTTTTGGGTTAAATATACAGACATTTTAGATCTACTTCATTATAAGATTTGTTCAAAGAGAATACGATTAAGAAAACTAACAAGCTTATCATTAAACTTTTTAACTGTCATTCTGAAAACTAGAAAGATAAATGAAACCTCATGAATGTTAGATATTGCATACTAAAGATTTCTACACATTTTATGAAGCGTTTTGGCTTTTCTGATTTTTGCAATTTATGGGACCTCATGAATGTTAAACTTCTGAATAGAAATCAGACTTACTTAAAGAAGTTAGATATTGCATACTAAAGATTTCTGCAAGTGTTTTGGCTCTTGCGATTGAATCTTAAACTTCTGAATAGAAATCAAGCTTATTTAAAAGGTTAGATATTGCATACTAAAGATTTCTGCACATTTTATGAAGTGTTTTGGCTTTTCTGATTTTTGCTGCTAAAGACAAAGAAGCTTTAGTGAATGAATCGAACCATATAATAACTAAAAGAAAGCGCACTTCCTGAAAGATTACCATATAATAACTAAAAGAAAGCGCACTTCCTGAAAGATTTTTTCAGTTTGAAAAAGTGGCAATCATTCTCATAAAGACACGCCTATGCGAAGACAAATGTGGTGGGGCGGTTTTTACCATCACTGTATGTGATGAAGTCGCGCAATAAAATAGAAAAAAGAAAGTGATTGATTGATATCAAACGCCTTCATAGTCAGCTCATGAAATGATGGTCTGTATGGGGATTCCACACAAGGAATAGCACACTAATATGCGTATTTTGTCCCATCTATAATATATTCATCATGTAGGCACAACTGTGTGATGACTTCTATTCCACTATTTTCTGAAAATGGTACTTATTCTTCTAATTTCTGCATTTCCAAGATGAGACAGCCATGCAAAAGACCAAACGTCCATTTTTGGTTTTAAAACTAAAAATAAATCATAAAAGTTAGAGCAATGATCAGCTGAATTGAACTATGTTAAGGAAATAAACATTTGAAGGCATATATCATTTATTAAGTGATGCATTCAATCACTCAAGTACACAAACAGATTTCTTCCTGGTGTTCACAGCAGGAAATGTTGCCCAAAAGTGAATCTATTATCTGTCAAATCCAATAACCTTCACAATGTATGTCTAGTAGATGACTTGATTTATAATAAAACAAACAAACTGACGATTGATGATGTTCACTTGGAGCAGTGATAAGTGATTTTGAAATAACAGACTTGGGAGTGTTGCATTATTTCCTTAGCATGGCATCTTCCTTTCACAATGTGCAAGTATGTGGCAGGTTTGCCCCAGAGATTTATGATGGTAAATTATGAATCAGTTACTATACCCTAGTCTTTAAGTGATAATCCAGTGAAAGATAATGAGAACAAGAAGGTACATGCTGTAGTAATACCGGAGATTAGTGTGTAGTTTTCTGCAATCATTGCTACTACACCTGACATATTGTGTGCTATGGATTTAGTTTTAAGATTCATGCAGTAAACGAATGTTTGGTCTATTCAGACATCAGAATATATCTTTGATAAATCAGATTATAATATATTTTTTATTTTCAATTTATTAATAAATACGATCAAATATGCATCCTATGTCTGATCTGAGGAGATATGTAATAAAATAACTGAACAAAAAGAAGTAGATGCAGAGGGGACAAACAATTTTAACACCTGATATAATGTTTTTTTCATTGATTGGGTATATAGATAGTGTCTCTCAATGCACAGAATGTTTATAAAACATATATAAAACCCGCTCTCACCAGAAACAACTGATGTGTTGATTAAAATTAATCAATTGTTTAAGGTCAATCAATTCTAAATATACATGAACCATAGATAATTGTTATGTATAGTGTTTAAAAATTTATGGTGATCTCTTGGCCTTCGAAGTAGCTACAGCCTCCTTGTGATCTATAAGGAGGACGAATGCATTGAAGCCGTCTTGACCCCTAGGGTGCATGCCAATCAGTTTGGTTGCTTGCAGAGTATTGAAAGATTTGAAGCAAAATAAAAAGACCAATAATATTTATTGAGACAACAGTTCTACAATTCCAGTGATGAAAAATTTAGTGTTTATGGCATTATATATAGAGAGAGTGTTTATGATACTATATATATAGAGTGTTTATGATATTATATATATAGAGAGAGAGAGATCAGATTTGGTGAGTTTTAAGACTTAAACATCATAAAGAATATGGTTAAAATAATGTCCTGTGGAGAAATATCCCTTAATCCTATAAGGAAAGAAGACGATTATTCTTACACCGAATGCTTATCTACAGACTGCTACAAATGTTTATATTATCAATTTAAAAAAACTTGTACCCCACAGAAATAATACGATATGCAAAGTCAGAAAATTATACGCATTATGGCCAAGAACTTTCTTCATTCGCAGTCGCACTAATATCTTAACTCCAATTGATTGTTACAAAGAACATTTGGCACATCACAAATAAAAGTGATCTTCAAAAACAAATGCATTGTCATAGTTTGGGGAGGGAAATCCAAAATCAGAAAGTAAAGGTGATAACGTATCACTTGAAGAACAAAAATGTTGTGTGCTTGTGTCTTCCCGAACAGGGCTTTGAATAAAAGCATTGAGATTTGATTCATCTTGGGGGAAAGATGATTCACTTGTCAAAATAGAGGCATCCTGATCCGGGTAGCTTGAAGTTGAATCATGCAACTCCATATTAATGTTCAACTTCGGCTTAGTTCTCTCGCGAGCCCTATCCCTGGCCTTGGCTCTGTGTTCAACTCTTTCTCTGTCATTCTCTTTGTGCTTCCTACACGGCACTGAACGAGACACTCTTCTCTGCAACTTGTTGTCTGTAGGAGACTGTTGATTGGAGTTATGGGTAAGAGGAGAAGAAGAAGATGGAATGTTTTCTTCCGATTCCAGAAATTGGGTCGGTGAAAGATGATTCATTGCAGGCTGGGCCTGCTGCAGAAGCCACTCCACTGACTCGGTAGGCTGCTTGAAGCCAAGCCTATCATGGATGTCATAAAATTTTATGGCCGTTTCAGAGGTCAACCTTATTCTTCGATCTCTCAGCCCTCTGCAAGTCTGCACCTTACTATATCTGTCCCCGTTATTCAACGAGTCCATTGCACCCAAACTGTTTTTTCCAAAAACAATCTGTTTCCAAATGCTGCAAATCTTAGGCTCTTAATTCAGATAACATCGGGTGCAACTCCTTTAACCTCACTCTATTTTAACATTAAACAGTTCAACAACAAATTTAAAATTAAAAAAAAAAAAATTATTTAAAATCTCAGAAAACAAATTTAGTTTTGATGTTCTCACTCTACTTCCTATAAATCTCATCAGATTATTTAGTATGATCTAAACTTTTTACACAATTTAGTCTAGAAATCTACTACTTATCTGCATGGATTGTTGAAACTATTTTACTCTATTTAAAATCTCAAAAAAACAAATTTAGTTTTGATGTTCTCTTGCTCTCTATACATCTAATCCTGATGATGGACCATACAGTATGATCTGAAATATTGATAAAAATATTTGTATACAATTAAATTAAAAAACTACTACTTATCTTCATGAACTGTAGAAACTACATTACTTTAATTTAGCACAGTATTTTCAAATAAAAAGACAGATATTTCAAATAATGACTATTTCTGATAAAATGACAAATGTTAGGCTCTTACTTCAGAAAACAGTTCATGCAACTGTTTTAACTTCACTCTACTTAAACATCAAAAAGTTAACCATAAATTTTATATATATATATATATACAATCACAGAAAACAAATTTTATTTTATTTTTCTGAAATTCAAAACACAAAACGATGTTTTCAAATAACAAAATAGATACATTAAATAAATAACTCTTTCTTACAAGACAACAAATCGTAGATTATTAATTCATCAGTTTAACTTTCCTTTACTTTAAAATCAATGACAAATTAAAAAATAAAATAAAAAAGATATTTTAAAACCACAGAAAACAAACTCAGCTTTCATTCTCTGCAACTCAACATAAAATCTTTAACTAACAAAACAGATACATCAAATAAACGACTCTTTCTTAAAAGAGGACAAACCGAATTTACATCTTTGAAATTGAGTTATTTATAAGCATTCGGATGCAAATAGAAAGAAACTATTTTAAAATCTGTTTTTTTTTTTCATATTTACCTGCACAGATCAGAGTCAAATTTTCGTAGTGGGTAATCATTTACGTAATGTTTACAAGGGTCAAATATCCAGATTTGTAAGGAGATCACCTAAAACAATATTAATCTTCTAAAATATTAAAGAATCTTATTCACAATCAGCCTCAATTTTTACAGGATTTAAAAAACAATATCCCTCTACAAATTTTGTACTTCAGAAACTATTCATTATATACTGCACAACAAAAAAACCGCTTTCATGAAAATTAGATTTACCTGACAAACCATCAACTTCGGAGCCCTTAAACAGCAAGGTGTGAAGCTAGTAAATAAGGTGTAAGAAGCAGAATTATCCAGCCATTAATATTGATAAGGGTTATGAAGATTTACGACGACATCGATTCCACTCTTGGGGGCTGGCGATCCAGCTCAGTCGAATTTTCAACTAACCATACGAACCAGTGTTCCCCTGAACCTGAAAGAAGGTTACCAATTCCACTGTTTAAGAATACAGAACATTTGCCCTCAATGTTAAAGATTTATGTACTGTCAGGGCCGGCCATTGGGCGACGCACTATTAACATAGCGATTCAATGACATTATTACGCATTGGGATTTGGGAGCCCTAAATTTCTTGAGCTCCATCTACATCTTCATACAGACAGGTCAAATAGAATGAATCTGCCCGAAATCCCTCATTTCGTACCCGTTCACGATATTTAAAATGTGTTAGGGCTTTAAATCTCTTGAGCCTTGATTGGTAACCATACTCGAAGCG
The DNA here is from genome assembly GCF_030272615.1 of Cryptomeria japonica. Classification (NCBI taxonomy): domain Eukaryota; kingdom Viridiplantae; phylum Streptophyta; class Pinopsida; order Cupressales; family Cupressaceae; genus Cryptomeria; species Cryptomeria japonica. The sequence continues at coordinate 559,343,854 of NC_081413.1, forward strand.
TACCGTGAGGGGATCTGAAGCCAATAAACGACGACTGGCAGCTTTGATGCGGAAAGCAGAACAAATCTTATGAAAAGTTATTGGCTGCAGCCTGCCCCTTCTGTGCTTCTGGTATGTTGGCATTGGACGACTGCCTGGAATTATTAAGCAATCGTCCTTTTCATTTTCTTCAGCAAATCAATAGCTGGGCATTTCACCGCTGGTTGTCTGGTCAAATACAGATCTAAGATAATTATTTGAGAAGCCGTCCTTTCCATTTAATTCAAGAAAGGAGTAGCGGGAAATTTGACCGCTTGGTGTCTGGTCATATACAGCCTGCTTGGTCACAAGCAAATAATGCGCTGAACAGCTATATTAATAGCACCCTAAAATATATCTAGGTCTAATGAATTCATAATTTTTTTATGATAAGGGTTTGTGTACAAATTCGTTTGTGTTATTTGATATCATTTAGGAGAGTTTCTTTGGTTAAGCATAAGGACTTAGAGGTATCCATTCGACCAAATTCACTTGAGGCACAATCTCGACCTCATCTCTTTTAGTTGTAGGATCCTTGCACTAAGCAAGAGTTGATCCCTCTTGAGCTCATTAAGAACTTTCAATTCACCAATATTGGTCATAGTAATTGGTTAGAGCCTTCAAAGATTTTCTTAAATTTATTTCTTTAGGAATGAAAAACGAGTTTTATTAGACATAGAATTGTTGCTCAAAAAGCCAATAATGCTTGGAAAGAGGTTGGATGGAAAGATAAAGTTCTTATTGCTAAGTACTTCAAACCTCAAGCCTCTAGTCAATTCTTAAGCATATGGAAATCTTGGCGACTAATTTGTCGTCTTCTTCAATGGAAATAGCAAAGTCTTAGTCATGGTATGAGTTTCTTTGCTTCTTCTATTTGGTGGATTAGATTGATCTATTCTCAAGAGCAGCCTCTTACCACTAATTCTCAATTACATAGCAAGGTTCTATTCAAAAAAGGCATTATGGAGTTAAAGGATTTATAGGAGTTCACATTCTTAACTAGAAAAAATGACCAGCAACTTAAGATCGACTTTAAATTGTCCAAAACTCTTATCAATGATATTCACAAGGTGCAAGATATTGTTCCTTTCAATCTACAATTAAAACTTTATAGCCCCATTTCATGCAACTTCTTTAAAGATTGGAGGTGGTGTCTAGGTTATAATATTAACAACTTCTCCGTCAAAATAATTAACCTTAAATCATCCTTGCAATCCAAATCTGACGAAGTGGCATGAATCCAAGTGGTTCAACTTGAACATTGCAATGTGGAAATCTAAAGCCGAGGCCAAAGTTCATTTGCTAGCATGGAATGTTATTCATTATAAAATTGTTATGGGAGAATGTCTCACTTTTCCTCCCAACCATTCCACTAAATACCCTTTTTGTCACAAGCTAGAGACTATCAAACATGCCTTTTTGACTTGCAAGCATACTCGACAAATTTGGCAAGCAAGTATTCCAGCCCTATTTAACAAAAAACTAAAACGGATATCAGCTCTTCTAGTACTACACTTCTCATGAAATATGATCTTAGAAACTTTTCGTCAATGCATTCTTCTATACATTTGGAGGATCTAATATAACACTTTTCTTCCGATGGAAGTAATTTTGCATGGGTTACTTTTTGATATTTATTTCAACAAGCAACATTTGCTAAAGTTTTGAAAGAGAAGCAAATCATCAATTGAGAGCTCCAAACACAATTATACCAGAATACAGTGCCAACTGACAATTATAGCTAATTATCACAATGGGCTTCTACTTAAGAAGTTTAATATCATTACTAAAGATCTTGTGCTTTGTACTCTTGGAGAAAAATAATATTTTCTCTTGTAACTTGTTTCTACTCAGAACTATAGCTTTTACTTGTCTAGTTAGTGTAATATTCCTTAATATTCAACCTATGTTGACTCTTTCAGTCTTTTTGGCTTGGAGAGACCACACTGAACTATTTTATTTTGTATATTCTTTTTCTTTTAATTAATATATGCATCTTTTCAAGAAAAAAAAAAGCTTTTGTGTGAAGGGAGGTTATAGTCACTTAAAATAATAGCAAGTAGATAAAATTTTCAAAAATAAATTATCAATTTTCTTAAATATAGTCTTGCATAGATGGAGAACAATACAGACAAGTAGACTTTATAGTGGCGTGTCATTCCTTTATTAACAAAAAAGTAACTAGTTAGAATAGTATACTTATACTTTTGGAATTTAAGATAGTGATTAATGAAATTTCTATATGAAATATTGTATGATCTTGATTTCGAATATCAAATCAAAATGATATGTAGAAAAAATATGTTTAAAATATTAATTTTATAATACTTTTAAAAACATCAAAGGGATCTATTTAACAACTTTAATAAAAAATAAATTCAATTTTTTTTATCATTATCATATACACACATGCATATATATATGTACATGTATGTATTTAAAAAGAATGTATATATTGCGTACATACATACTGTATATGGTGAAAATGGATAACAATAATAACGATATTGAAAGGCTAAATGAATTCAACCACAAAACCCTAGCCTAACAACAACAAAGATCCACCATAACATATGAAGATTACTTAAGACAATGCAAATCAAATGAAATCACAAAGATTATACCATCACATGTCCAATAGGGTTTGAATCTCCATTCTTCCTATCTCCATTGATCTTGCTTGATATATTTGCTCTTAGATTTTATGTGTGCACAAGAGCTCAACAAAGAACGGAAATGTGGTTGCAAGTAGGATCGTAGTGTAGTCAAGTGTATGAGATTCATTAGAATGTATCCTTAGGGTTTGATAATGAAGTAAGCATCTCCTTATATAGAAGACACTATATGAAATGGAGGGATAAGATTGAGAGGTGTAAAAGGAGGTCGGCTATGATTAGAGGGTAGGTAAAAGAAATAATAAAATAATGAAAGGGGTAGGTAGTGTATGAATTAAGAGATAAATGACATGTGTCATGGGTAGAAAAGGTTAATGAATTAATTAAATAAATAAAGATTTATTTAATTAATAGAAGAAGTGGGATAATTAAATAAATAAAATATTTATTTAATTTAGGAAAAGGATAATTTAAATAAATAAATGTATTTATTTAAATGAGAAATAAGGCTAGAAGAGGATAAATGAATTAATTAAATAAATAAAGATTTATTTAATTAATAGAAGAATTAAGCTTAGATAATTAAATAAATAAAATATTTATTTAATTAGACTGGACAATTTTAGGTGTCTACATTTTGCCCCTCTTTGAGACAATGTGGCTTGTCGTGTTGTTTCAAAGAAAATAAGATGAACTGATACAGAGTTGCCCCAGGATGGAATGATTTGCTCCCTCGAGAGATTGGATGAAAATGTCTGAAAAGATCGTAGACAATATCTCGATAAGAAAGAAAGGCTAGAATGGACTGACCGGATAAAGTGACAAAGTCACGGGATAAAGAAGACTGACTCGGGAAACGAAGGCTAGGGGTAGTCTATAAGATAAACCATGGGGGAAAATACATCCTCATTGTCATCTACACATCCACGAGAGCAGATTGCAAAGCGAAAATAGAGCAGCAGCAGTCAGTAGCGATGGCCTTCATTCATAGATTCGACCGCATTCGCTGATTTCAGAGGCCAGCAGAGGCAGGAGAGCCAGTAAGTACCACCAAACCTCCTCGTACTTTGACGCATTTAATCTTGTCATTAATGCATGGTAGATAGAGCAATAAATGCACTTAGACTAGGGTCCAAAAAGTGTCCAAAAACGTCCAGCGCGTCTGCGTTGGTGCCAGGCGCGTCTATGCTCGCGAGGCGTGTCTGTGTTTGTGCCAGGCGCATCTGCGTTTGAACTCGCGTCTGTGTCAAATGCAACCGCGTTTGTGATGGTCAGTCGCGTTTGTGCCAAGAAGGCACGTCTGTGTCGCCCAAGCGCGTCTGTGCAGAGCATAGGCACGTCTGTGTCAATCAAGCGCATTTGTGCAGTCTGAAAGCGCGTTTATGTCAGGTAAGCGTGTTTGTGTTAAGTTTTGGTCTTCTAGGTCAAATCGGTAGTTCTATGATGAACATACGCTGTCGATTGGATAAGCTGCTGAGAGGATACACTCAAGCAGGTCCTCTAGGGAAGACTAGGATAAATCAAGGCACTTTGTGATGAACAGTGAGTACCAAGATAGAGTACTTTGTGATGAACAGGGAGTACTAAAATATGAGCAGCACTTTGTGATGAACAGGGAGTACCACTAGGATAGAAGCAACACTTTGTGATGAACAATGAGTGTCACTAGGGTAGAATGCCATATGCATTTGGATAAAAAGTAGCATTTTGTGATGAACAGTGAATGCCACTATGACTGACATGAGTGATTTGCTTGACTGTAGGAGTATTTGTCGATGCTGGAGTCACAAGAGAGATTCCCATCGACTCAGAGGTTGCGACCTGAGCTGTCCTTCGAGGACCGAGCAGCTATTAAGGAGATGGGATTGAGACATGTTCTATATGTGCCTGAGTTTCAGGCGAACATGGGACTGTTGACTGCGCTGGCGGAGAGATGGCACTCCGAGACCTGTACGTTTCATTTGCCGATGGGTGAGATGACAGTCACCCTGGAGGATGTATATAGGATATTGAGGATATCGATCGATGGGGAGCTGATCCCATACGATCGAGATGGAGACAAGGAGGCCCTGAGACGAGTATTTCAGGACCTAGGATTGGAGATGAGGGCAGGACATGTGGCATGGGATACCATGACAGCCATAGGATTAGCATTACCAGCAGTGGTAGGAGGAGCGATCAGTGGGTTCCTGTGTCCAGATAGGGCGGCACAGGGGTTGGTTGTGGGGTGGGGAGGAGCACTGGAGACACTGGTGACACAGCACACCAGGTATGCTTGGGGACCATGTGTGCTGGCACACCTCTACTACGAGCCGCATCAGTTTGTGTACCACGGATCTGTGGGTTTGGGCTGCAGAGTGACATTGCTGCAGGTATGGGCTTACCAGCATCTGCCAGTGACGAGGCCGATACACTTCAGAGGTGGGGTTCATGGACGCAGTTTTGTTCATTTGTATGACATGATCACATCACAGCCACAGATTGGCAGGCTAGAGCGTTGGCGGCGAGTGATAGATGATATCGACATGGTCATATGGAGACCATACCTGGGCTGCGAGCAGTGGGAGGATGATGCAGTTGAGCTTCCCTACACCTTCCGGAGCAGGTATTTGATTGGGCGGACGCCCTATGTGCTGGAGAGGCAGCTAGTGGACAGGGTTGGCCGACAGTTTGGCAGGATTTAGAGGATGCCATGGGGCTCAGGCATGTATGCACGGATAGTCAGAGATCAGGCACAGTTTGGGCTCTTGTTGTCATATAATCAAGTAGTGACACAGCTGGTAGAGATGATGCCCCTACCCTGGGACATGTGGCCAGAGATTGAGGATGTCGGCATGGATGCCGAGTACACAACATACTGGGCAGAGCATCCCTTCCCACGCTTGACGAATCTGGGAGAGCCATTGGATGGAGATGGGGGTGGGGATGATGATGATGGTGGAGGTGATGGGGGCAGAGGCCGACGGAGGAGGAGGAGAGCAGTTGGAGAGAGGAAGGTTGCACCTCGGAGGGAGGGTGGTGACGAGAGGCAGGCTCGGGTGGTGAGGGGTCGCGGTGGATTGCCGCTATAGGTGCCAGCAACACAAGGTCCCAGACAGGTACAGGTGCAGGGACAGGGACAGAGACAGGTACTAGTACAGGCACCAGTACAGGTACAGGCACAGGCACAGGGGCAGGCACCCGTATAGGGGGAGCCACAAGTAGAGGTGGAGGGGGCTGACCCGGTGGAGGATGAGCTGCTAGAGCTGAGGGAGATCTGCTAGGGCCAGGCAGATGAGATCCAAGAGCTGGAGAGGGAGAGGGATCGGCTCAGGATGAGGCTCAGAGATACTAAGCGGGAGCGAGATCAGGCTATTCAGTGCTATACAGAGGCTGAGACAGCACTGAGGGCCGGGAGATAGGCAGCGGAGGACATAGGGGCAGGATATGCTTATGTCCTGCGGGCAGGGGAGGAGATTGCCTACTAGCGAGATCTCTACTATGGTGCAGTGCCAGCAGATCAGCGGGCGAGGAGCTTCCATAGACCATCGCGTACAGCGACAGCTACGGGAGGGAGCCGGAGGAGATAGGCATCGAGTGGTGGGGTTATGGGTCCTCCACCACCATCAGATAGAGGAGACAGGAGGGATGATCTTGGGGTGGGTCCTTTAGGGGCTCAGATTGCATCGAGGCTAGGCGGCTCCGAGGGAGGGAGTTCATCATAGCCATAGAGGGCTCCCTATGTATCAGTTTTGTACCATTTTTGTATTGTAGACACCTATGGGTGCTTTTGTAGCCATATGATTTTGACATCATTGTATCATGACACTTTATGATATGGATGCAAATATGTACATGATGCAATGCAATATATTTTTTTGTTCTTTTATGTTTGATATGTGTATGCCAATGCAATTGTAAATGTATGTAATGCAGATGAATATGATAATACAAATGTAAATTGTGCTAACGGGTGTTGTGTGCAGGATGTGATGCAGTTGGGATATCTATATGTATGTATGAAATGCTTATATGTGGTAATGCAGGTGCAACTACATGAAATGCAAATGTTTTTGGTGTGTCATTATACTCAGTCATGTGATAGCAGGCTATGCAGACTCGAGAAGGATGATGGAAGTCAATCAAGAAAGGGGGATGAAAGACAGAAGATATGAAAGTGAAAGAGCTTCTGGTGCGTTATCATCATTGAGCTTTATTATGGCAAGTAGGTTATGACAATCGAGGCATATGTTCGACCCAGAAAGTCATTGTACCTGTTTGCATGGAGATAAGACAGTCACAAACAAAGAATGCCCCAATTCACACTAGACTCACAGTGTCCTCATATCCTTGGACAAGTCATAGCATTACTAAGAGACAATCCACAGACAAAAAATACAAATAGGTGACGATACCCCATCCCCGCCTTTCTAGTCAAAGACATCTTGGAGATAGAATCTCTAGTCAAAGACATCCCGAAAAAGCTAAAAGACATGTCACCAAAAAAAAGATGAAATCAAAAGAAAACCAAGACTCGACACCAACATCCATTGTAGTCCTCAAGTTTAGTGTCTCTTGTCACTTGTATAAGTCTTATTTGATTGTGGTCACAATGTTTACTTTCACAGAAAGGATAGATAGCATTGAACCATATGTTGTCTGAGTATGTTGAAAGATTTGATTTGTTGAAGCCCATTGTTGTTGCTGTGTCTCATCTGAAACTGACTGAATCCATGAAACTGATACTTTATTGCGGAGAAGATGAAACTTTATTGCGGATTTGTGATGCAAATGCTGCTTTATTGTGGATTGTGCGTAGATAGACTGAAGGAAGCTGGAAGAAACTGTACTCCTTGAAACATGTGATGCTCTCAGTTCCACACCCATCACTAGACATAGGATTTTCCTTAGCCACAGATAGGATCTGATTTATTATGGATGGAAAGGAAGGTGAAAAGGAAGGTTTATTATGAATGGCTAACCAATCTTGGGTAGATCAATAACAAGCCATGATGGGAATGTGTAAGTTTATTATGAATGAATAGGTTTTGAGTGTGTGCAAAGTGAAAGGATGAAAGTGAATCTTGAAGGAGGAAGGAGCAATGTCTCTACACATGGCGCTGGTGACCCAGTTTTCACCATGGTACTTGCCCAGGGCGCCACCAAAGTGGTTTTCACCGTTGGATGAAATTATTTCTCTTTACTTTTTTTGATTTTTCAATGTTTTTTGTGTCACAAGGTGCCTGTTTGCCAGGTTTTCACCAAGTAACGATTTTTTTTGTTTTATAATTTTTTTTGTATTTTTTGAATTTTTTGAATTTTTTTTGTATTTTTGAAATTTTTGATTTTTTTTTGTATTTTTGAATTAGGATATTCCGAAGAGCTATGTGTAAAACCTGCGAAGGTGCATGTTGTTGATAGGGTCCTCCAAAGGTTAACCTTCTGTAGTTGAGAGCTGATATGCCCCAGATCCATATGCTGCTGTAATGATGTAAGGACCAAGCCAATTTGGTTCGAACTTGCCCTTCTTCTCTCTGTCTTGTTGATTTTTAGGATTTTCTCTGAGAACTAAGTCCCCTACCTCAAATGTGTGAGGCTTGACCTTGTGATTGTAGCTGCGACTCATTCATTGTTGGTAAGCCTTGAGATGACTAAAAGCAGTTTGTCTTCGTTCATCCAGTAGTTCCAGCTCTTGTAAGCGAGACACCCTATAGTCTTCGTCACTGATGATGTTTTGCAAAGAGACTCGTAAAGAGGGTAGCTCGACCTCAATAGGCAAGATGGCTTCAGTACCACAGACAAGTGAATAGGGTGTAGCTCCTGTAGGTGTGCAGACACTTGTGCGGTAGGCCCAAAGTGCAGGATTAAGTTGAATATGCCAATTACGACCAACATCGTCGACTGTCTTCTTTAGGATTTTAAGGATTGTTTTATTAGACGCCTCAACTTGGCCATTACCTTGGGGGTAATATGGTGTGGAGAAACGATGAGAAATATGGAAGCGGTCACAGAGTTCACGAACATCTTGATTTTTGAAGGGACGCCCGTTATCAGTGATAATGGAAATAGGAATACCGTATCGGCAAATGATATAGTTGAGGATGAATGTAGCAATCTGTTTTCCTGTGACTTGTGTGAGAGGCACGACTTCAATCCATTTTGTAAAATATTCTGTGGCAGTGATAATGAATTTATGACCATTGGAAGAAGGAGGGTGAATCTTGCCTATGAGATCAAGTCCCCACTGACAAAAGGGCCAAGGAGACACAAGTGGTTGAAGTTCTTGTGCTGGCGCATGTATGAGGTCTCCATGAATTTGGCATTGCTTACATTTCTTGACAAACTGATATGAATCTTTTTCCATATTGGGCCAGTAATATTCAGTCCTGATGAGTTTCTTGGCCAAGGTAGGACCACTAGCATGTGGACCACATATCCCTTCATGCACTTCCCATAACGCAATCTGAGCTTCGTCACTTTCTAAACATCTAAGAAGAGTGCCATCTAGACCTCACCGGTATAGGATATCAGCTAAAATGACATATCGAGAAGATTGGCGAATGAAAGTGCGACGTTGGTTATTTGATAGATCAGGAGGTAGAGTATTGTCGCGTAGGTATGTGAAAATGGAACCATATAACTGGGATTTGGGACCGACAATGCATATCGTCTTAGTAGGCATGATCTCATATGAAGGAACAAAAAGGTTATCCACCAAGAACTCATAGCGGGTCTCGTTTGGAGGTAAATCAATCAGGGAAGCAATTGTAGCCATGGCATCTGCGGCACGATTCTGCTCTCTTGGTATCTGCTCAAAGTCTATCTTTGTGAAGTGTTGTTTCAGGTTGTCCACCATTTGTTTATAAGGCATTAATTTTTCATCTTTTGTTTGGTAATCATCAGTTGCTTGACGGATGACAAGTTGGGAGTCCCCAAAAACACGAAGTTCCTGGATCTTCCATTGAACTGCAATTCGTAATCCTGTTGTTAACGCCTCATATTCCGCTATATTGTTAGTGCAAGGAAATGATAAGTGGTATGATTTTGGTATAGAATCTCCTTGAGGAGTTATAAAGAGGATGCCAGCTCCTGCCCCATGCTGTGTGTATGAGCCATCGAAGTACAGTTGCCATGGCTTTGCATGTGACATTGTCAAAATGGATTCATCTGGAAATTCTGAACTTAGAGGAACATCATCTATCATGGGAGCATCTGCTAATTGATCTGCAATGGCTTGTCCTTTTATTACTTTTCTATACACATACTTGATGTCGAATTCACTCAGGATCATTACCCATTTGGCCAGTCGCCCAGTAAGTGTTGCTTTATTGAGAAGGTATTTCAATGGGTCTATCCTTGCAACTAACTTAGTCTTATGAGTAAGCATGTAATGTCATAATTTCTGCGAAGCAAAGACCACGGTGAGACATGCACGCTCAATTGGTGTGTAGTTTAGCTCATATCCCACCAATGTGCAACTGATATAGTATACTGCTTTTTCTTTGCCCTCAGCAATTTGTTGTGCTAAGAGTGCCCCCAGTACTGTTGGAGTAGCTGATATGTATAGTAACAGTGGTTGATCTGGAACTGGTGGCATCAGAACTGGCGGATTTAGAAGATAATCTTTGAGCGTCTGGAAAGCCTGTTGACAGTTATCATCCCATTTGAATTTGATGTTTTTATGTACCAGATGTTGAAAAGGATTACACTTATCTGCCAGTTGTGCTATGAATTTTTGAATGGACTGGAGTCTACCTTGTAGGGATTGAAGTTGACTAATATTTCTTGGTGGTTGCATTTCCAAGATGGCCTTAACTTTTGCTGGATCAGCTTCAATTCCCCTTTTGGATACAATGAATCCTAGGAGCTTCCTGGAGGTTACTCCAAAGACACATTTCTTGGGGTTTAATCTTACTTTGTATTTTTCCAACCGATCAAAGACGACTGAAAGTATGTCCAAATATGTATTTCTGTCTATTGATTTGCCCAAGAGGTCGTCAACATAATCTTCCACGGTGACGTGCATGAGATCATGAAAGATAGTAGTCATGGCTCTTTGATATGTAGCACCTGCATTCTTTAGTCCGAAAGGCATGACATTCCAGCAAAAAGTTCCCCACGGACAAGTAAATGATGTTTTGTGTTGATCCTTGGGCGCGATCCTTATTTGATTATAACTAGAGAATCCATCCATCAATGATAACATTTCATGACCCGCGGTGATATCAACAATCAAGTCAATATTTGGCAATGGGAAGTCATCCTTTGGACAAGCTTTGTTGATGTCTCTGAAATCTATGCAAATTCTGATGCTGCGATCTGGTTTACTAACAGGTACCAAGTTGGAGATCCATTTGGGATAATCAATTGGGCATATGAATCCGACGTCGAGTAATTTCTCAAGTTCTGCTTTGACTAGTAATGCCACTTGTGGATGCATTTTTCTTAATTTCTGTTTTACTGGTTTTGCCCCCGGTTTGACTGTCAAATGATGCATTACCAAATCCGGATCTAATCCAGGCATATCAGCGTATGACCAGGCAAAGTTGATTTGTCGTTCTTTGAAGAAACTTATGAATTTTGACCTTTCAGACTCTATCAGTGACTGAGCTAGGAATATGTTGTGTGGAACCTCTTCTGTACCAATGTTTGTTTTGATAGTCTCTTCTACCAACATGGATGACTTTTCCTCATATGATGCTGGGAGAATATCGAGCCTTCCATCTTCAGGTGCCTCGGAGAGGTTTTCACCCTCAGATACGTCCTTTCTTTTTACTTTTTTGGGGTTAGACAACGCCACAGTGTGGTTTTCGCCATAAGACCCTTGATTTGTTCTTATTTTCACATTTTTGCGACTGGAAGGTCCGACACCCTCACCAAAATATGCCACGCTATTGAGTTCTATAGTGTATCCCGCTTTATGGTCTCCAGGAGGAAGATCAGCCCGTATCCCCAGATAGTCTATAAAAGCTTCATCGTTTTGGAATGTGTCAAACTGTGCAGGTCCTTCATGATCCCAGTCAATGAGTTGGTGGTGAACAAGGGGAAGGCTGTTAATGTCTTCGAAGTTAGCAGGGCTAAGAGTGAAGATGCAGTTATATTCGGGTATGTCAAGGTAATTATCGAGGTCATCGATGGCACTCTCCTCAACAGTCTCGATCACGAGCGAATCCAAATTATCCTCACTAGTAGTGCATTCTGGGACAGGTGTTCTCATCCTATGTGATTTCAACCTAGAACCTTGAGACAAGGACTGTGTGGAATCCTCATGGGTTGTTTCTTGACCAACTCTGAACTTGTTATAAAACTCCTCTTCTTCTGTGGGTTCATCTGGCTCTCTGAATGTCTCAGTGAGCTCGTAGTCACTGGAAGACTTGTCGGAACCCCATTCCCATTCGTTGGAATCTGTGGAATAGCGATCCTCTTGTTGAATTTTGGCAGCTTTGATTTGTAAGGCTTCTTCTGTCCTTTGGGTGTGGACCTTGGAAGTTAAGAAACCAAGTCCTTTCGAGCATTCCTTCTTGAGAGTCAATTCATGTTGTAAAGGTTCAATGATGCCTTCCTTTCGTAATCCTAGAGGGCTTTTTCCATCATACCCGAATTTTTGTAGAATTTTGAAGCCTTTGCCATATTTCTCACATGGTAGATTGATGTGATCTTGTGTTTCCTCTTCATTGTCTCTGAAAAACATTTTGTATAAATCTTCCTCTTCTAGTTCACCCCATCTTTGAAAGGTAGTAGGGTGCCATTTGAGCATCATGATGGAGATTTGTTTGTTAGGGTGTGGTCTTCCATATTCTTTTGGGGAACTCATGACTTGTCATAAGTACATGGTCTGATTTAAAGTATATTCCCCCATGCCTTTGTCCTGAAACTTGCCTTTAAGCTCACCTTGTTTTGATGCCGAAGGTTTTAATGACTTCGGATCAATGTATGCCGACGAAGGAACAGCCTCACGATTACTAGGAATGATGGTCTCATTTTTTGATTTCAGGTTATTGCAGTATATGAATGGATTAGGATCACCGTTAACTGTTACTTCCACCCCATTATGAGGAAACTTAATGCATTGCTGATATGTGGATGGGACTGCCCTCATTTCATGAATCCAAGGACGTCCTAGCAATATGTTATAAGTGAGATTTAAATCCAGGACTTGACAAACCACATCCTTTGTAACTGGCCCAACTTTGAGACGTAAGATGACTGTACCTTTGGATGAACGCTCTTCATCATCATATGCCTTGATAGTAATTTTGTTTGTAGAATTCACAGCTTTGTCAGAATATCCCAATTGTTTAATTGTGCTCAATGTACAAATGTTTAGACCAGCTCCTCCATCTATCAAGACTCGTTTTATTCGATGTTTGTGTATGAAGGCTTCAATGTGTAGTGGTGCATTATGTGGTTGGCTCACGGAGGCGTTGTTGGCTTCTGTGAATGTAAGCGAGTGTGGAACGGAAAGGTATCCCACCATGGCTTGAAACTGGTCCACGTTTAGATTAATAGGAACGACAGTATCTCTCAAGATTTTGTCAAGAATGGCTTTATGAGCAGGGGATATGCGTAGGAGCTCAAGAATGGAGATGAGCGTGGGTGTCTTCCCTAACTGTTCTACAAGATCATACTCAGGTTTGGTTGATGAAGAAGTGGTGTTTTTAGTTGGAGCACCTTGCAAAGTGATTTTACCTCGGCGAGTTGTAACATGACATTTAGAGGTAGGTTCAGAAGAAGATCCAATAGCTTTTAGGACAATCCTAGGGCTTCGAGCAGAATTCTCAGACGCTTTGTCCTTGATGATAATGGTAGAGACATGATTGTCCATTGAGATGTGATTGATGGTTGAATCATAGTTGTAAGATGTTCTGGTATAGTTGGGTTGATCCTTTGTGGCTTTAGCTTTTCCCTTGTCATGCTTTGGGAATGGTTCCTTAAACATCTCATGTTCTTGATTAGACGAATGTCCCTCAATCTCAATGTCACCTCTATCAATGAGATCTTGTATGATGCTCTTCAGTCAATGACAATTTCCTATCTTATGACCTTTTCTCTTATGAAATTCACAATACTCATCATCATTCCACCAATTTGGTTTAACCTTTGGTTCATATGAAGGAAAATCTGGAACTGTGATTACCTTGTTTGCCACTAGCTTCCTGAAAACTGACTCAAGTGGTTCTCCCAATGGAGTGTACTTCCTTCATGATCTGGAAGTTGTTTGAGTATTCACTTGATTGTTTGTAGAACTTGATCCTGAAAAGATGACTTTGGGTCGCACTGTGTTGGCATAAACAACACCATCATTGACCATGTTCTTGTTTTTATTCCAAAATCTTGGCTTGTCTATTCCTTTAAAGTCATCTTTGTTTTCCTTGAATATCTTGATGACTCCTTGTTCAATTAGGACCTTTTCTGTAGCTAAGCCTTTTTCAATAACGTCCTTGAAGGTGGACAAGCAAGCTTTTTTTAGATCATAGCCAATGTCTTTGTTAACATTCTGGGTGAACATTTCTACCATTTGTTTTTGTGGAATTTCACAAGAGCATCTGCTGGCTAGATTTCTCCATCTTTGTAAGAATGATGCAAAAGATTCTCCCTCTTTTTGCTTGGTGTTGCACAAAGTAGTGACTGATATGTCTGTCTCTATGTTGTAGGAGAAATGTTGGATAAATGCCTCTGCTAGATCACCCCATGACTTAATTCCAGGTGGTAGTTGGGAGAACCATTCCATAGCTTGATCACCTAAGCTTTGTGGGAATAATCTCATCAAATATGTCTCTTCTACTGCTATCTCAATGCAAGCCATGAAAAACTATCTTATGTGTGCCTTAGGATCCCCTTTTCCTCTATACTTATCAAATTTAGGTGTCACAAAGTGTGTAGGAAAAGGAGGCATTGGAACGCTCTTGTCAAATGGATAAGGACATATGTCTCTCATTGTGTATGTTGGCTTCGGTGTATTTATATACTCCATTTTCTTTTGTAAGTCCCTAATTTGTTGCTCCAAATTGTTCTTAGGTGGAGATCGACTTCTTGGACCATATCCTATGTTTGAGGTACCCATTGGAGGAGGAGCATGTTACATACATGGATGATATTGATCATACACATGTTCATATGGAGGAGGTCTGTAATGATGTTGCGTATATGGACCACTTGGTATAGATTCATGTTGAGGAACACCATATCTATTTTGTGTATGTATACCATACTCTGCAGGCATGTCATGTTCTATTGTATTGCCCCCAAATTTGACACGGGGTTTCCTTGTGTCCAAATTTTGAGCATGCCTTTGAATATCCCATTGCTTTGGTAGTTGATCCTTAGCATTGATATATGATTGAGCATATTTTTCTCCATAAGACTTCCATAATGGTCTGCGAAGGTGAGTATCATATGTTTGACCATGTGTATGTGGGACCTCTGGTTTTTGAAGCAAAGCTGATGGTGATTCAGGTACCATATATGGTCCTCTATTTCCTCCACTATTAGGTCTCCTTTGATCCATGTTGGAGTGAGGTTGTTGCAAAGGTTGATTTTCCATTATTTGAGACATGTCAAAATCATGAGGTATCTTGGCTCCACTTTGTGCCATCATTTGTAAAAAGTATTGTCTATCCCTCCTCATTATTTCCTCAACCAATCGATTGAAATGGGGATTCATAATGGATTCTTCCACATCTGCTGAATGTACTGAAAATTTGTCCATATTGTCATTATGTATAGCATTGTTCTTTATAGTGTCCATGTTCTCAACATTTGGAAGGTTTCTATAGGCATCCATGTCAGGTAATGTAGTATGATCAGAATTGAAAAAGATCTCATTGTCATACTCATAAGAACTCATGTTTGCGGACTCTTGAGCCTCTTTAGTTTCTCTCCTAGATTTTTTGAAGGCGGGTTTCAACCATGAACTAGGTATTGACCAAGATGTGTGAGACTAGATGAAAAATGGAAAGAGTATGGAAGACCAAGAGTTGGATGAAATGTAAATGAATCTGAAGTGTACTTGCAATGTCCAAAGTGTAAGACCAAGTATGTGTGTAGTAGAGTAGGTGTGACTTCCAAAGAGAGGATAGTTTCTCTTGATGAGGTAAGTTGACCTTGACTCTAAGTAGGACCAAATGAGACCCAAAGGTAAGAAACCTTGATGAGGGACCACTTAGCAAAGTGTAGTTGTATGTAGTGTGTTGACAAAGTATAGTGAGGACAAGAAAGTGACCTTTTGACTCAAGTTTAGACAAGTGTGAATGTAAAGCGAAATGTGAAGCAATGATGGATTTTGTGAGACCCAAAGACAGGTTGAATGCTAAATGAAACCCTGGAGAAATGACCTAGGAAGCTCAAGAATTCCGAAACTGACTGTGTTTGTTTCCTGGACTGTAACAGTTTTTTAATTCTGAACACAGATGCGCCTGTATACTTCACAGACGCGGTTTCCTGACGCAGACGCAGCTCTATTTAACACAGACGCGTTTCTGAGATTTTTTTGCAAAGTGTAATGTTGACTGTTGGAACACAGACGCGATTCTGCCCTTCACAGACGCGGTTATACCACACAGACGCTATTATGTCCGACACAAACGCATTTTTGTAAAATTTGTGCAATTTTTTCCAATCTGTGAAGTCGTTTTGTTGTGACCAAATCTGACTGTTTGACTAATTTTCGTGACAAGAGGACACAGTGTTAATGAGGACTCAATGTTTGCAAGTGTCTAGACTCAAAATGACTCCAAGAAAAGTGTGTTGTTTGATGTAAAAATGTTTTGCATACACTTGAAGACACAAAAGACACAATGTTTTACTGTTTGGTCTTGAATGTTTTGAATGTTTAAAATAAGTCAAGCACAATTCTTATGGCTGGCCAAGACAATAGTTGTTGATCCCACATGAGGTTTTACCCCCGAGGCTATGCTATTCGGAGCGGATACTTAGATGCTTGACCTCACTGGCTCCACCCTCGGCACTCACTTCTCGGGTCAGCCAAGCATCAGTCCCCACAAAAACTCCCCGTGGTGAACTTTGTATCTCTACTAAGAACCGTATGTGTGTGGGCCGCTACCAGAGGTCCAACCTCCTGCCCCAACAACTAGAAGGATTTGGGATTCTAAAACAAAAAGGTGTTAGTAAGGGCATCCGCTCGTGTGGCCATACATGCGGCACTTTTAGCTCTGTAAATACAGAAGGCTCCCAGCCGGTAGGGGTTACGCCCTACAACTGATCAAATAAATTTGATCAAACGGGTTTATGGGGAGACATAGTGTCGGTATGAACTAATCAGCACACGTTATTCATAGTTTTCACCATGAATACATTTGTTTATAGTGGTTCGGAAGAGGTGGGTTTTCCTCGCTACCACTTGGGTCGTTCTCTTCTCACTAGTAGTCCTAATGACCACACGGGAAGACAGGCCCTCTAAAGATTAAACAAAAAGAGCCTATTGCTCAAAACACAAAAGACAATGATTCAATTTTAGTGCACCAATTGAGGTGTTTGCTAGTCTATGAAAACAAGGCACACAATAAAAATCTAAAAACCCTTGCCAAGGACCTGCAACAAAGAGTTCTTAGTAGTTTGGATTGTTTCAAATGATTACCCCTTCCTGCAAGCACACAAATTAGGTAAATTTTAAACCCAAAAGACTTTGTGAAAATAGGGGCCTTCAACCAAACGAGTTAGCCTTCAAGACAAGCTGCACCAATTTTGTTAGCTAGATCTGAAAATGTTAGCTCAAAATAAACCAGATCTGAAACCCTAAATGCAAAATCCAAAAAACTGAATCAATAAAAACCCAAAATTTGAAACTGGTGAACACAGACGCGATTACCCTCAACACAGATGCGACTTCGTGATACAGATGCGGTTCTGTGAGACACAGACGCGACTATAGAACACAGACGCGTTTTCTGAACATAGACGCGGCTAAAAACATCGCAGACGCGCTTTCCTGGAACTTGCAAAATAAAATATTGCCAATAACAAAGACGCGACTCCAGATGTCACAGACGCGCCAAAAAATCAAAAACGCGATCCGAAAGTACGCAGACGAGGAAATATCAAAATGTTGCCGAAAACATCAGATCTGCAACTTCAAAATACAAAATCTGCAACAAGGAAGTTAAATGCAAAAGGGACAAGAGTCCCACTGGGCGTGCCAAAATGTATATGGTGAAAATGGATAACAATAATAATGATATTGAAAGGCTAAATGAATTCAACCACAAAACCCTAGCCTAACAACAACAAAGATCCACCATAATATATGAAGATTACCTAAGACAATGCAAATCAAATGAAATCACAAAGATTATACCATCAAATGTCCAATAGGGTTTGAATCTCCATTCTTCCTATCTCCATTGATCTTGCTTGATATATTTGCTCTCAGATTTTATGTGTGCACAAGAGCTCAACAAAGAACGGAAATGTGGTTGCAAGTAGGATCGTAGTGTAGTCAAGTGTATGAAATTCATTAGAATGTATCCTTAGGGTTTAATAATGAAGTAAGCATCTCCTTATATAGAAGACACTATATGAAATGAAGGGATAAGATTGAGAGGTGTAAAAGGAGGTCGGCTATGATTAGAGGGTAAGTAAAAGAAATAATAAAATAATGAAAGGGGTCGGTAGTGTATGAATTAAGAGATGAATGACATGTGTCATGGGTAGAAAAGGTTAATGAATTAATTAAATAAATAAAGATTTATTTAATTAATAGAAGAAGTGGGATAATTAAATAAATAAAATATTTATTTAATTTAGGAAAAGGATAATTTAAATAAATAAATGTATTTATTTAAATGAGAAATAAGGCTAGAAGAGGATAAATGAATTAATTAAATAAATAAAGATTTATTTAATTAATAGAAGAATTAAGCTTAGATAATTAAATAAATAAAATATTTATTTAATTAGATTGGACAATTTTAGGTGTCTACACATACCTCTGTGTGTGCGCACAAAAACACACACATACAGATAATTTTAAATTATGTTTTTAAAAAAGAAATTTGTTTTAAAAATTCTCTAAATCAAAATATTCTTTCTAAAAAGGGAAAATTTGGGGAGGAGACATTTAAAATGTAGTTTTGTTTTGTGCTTGACGGTTTTCACACACACAAAAGTAAAATTAATTTTGTACAATTGTATTTGATAGTTATAATTGCAACAACTTAGATACTTTGTGTTGTATATGGACAAGGTCACAACAATAAATTTAAATCTATGTCAAGATTGTAATGTCCCCATTTTTCCGCCATCTTTCTCTACGAATGTTGGCCAATATTAAAGGTTTTTTTTAGGATTCCAGATGTGTTGAGAGAGTTCTAATCTTCTTGATGAGATCAATTCTCAGTTTCAATGAGTTTTGATAGCAATTGTCATTTATAGTAAGTGCTTACATGATACTGATCTTTTTGTGTTCTCCCTAGTCCCTCAGAGAACACTACTATTTATAATAAGTGCTTTCATTGCACCAATATTTATGGGGTTTTATGGGTTTGTTCTCTTTGGTCCTTATAGAGCATTGCTATCTATAATAAGTTCTTGCATGGCATCGATCTTTTGAGGTTTTTTTTTTGGTTTGTTCTCTTTAGTTCTTAGAGAACATTACTATTTATAATGTGTGCTCATGTCAGCATCAATTATCATCTTTTAGCTTCAGTTGGTTATAGCATGTCTCGTTCTCCATTTCTACTGTCTTGGTAGATTCTCATAAGGTGATTGAAATTATTTTATATTTTCTCTTAAGTATTTTAAACGCGTGTCTCTAAGTTGAACTCCTAGGCCAAGAGGGACATAAGTTTTTTTTTAAAGTTATATAGGGGGCCTTTTTTGAGGGAATAATGTATTTAAATATTTGAAATGCCCCAAATTTTCCCTCTAAGATCTATATATTAGGGTTTGTGATCTCATTAAATATTTGAAATGCCCTAATTTTTTCCTTTAAGATCTATACATTGGGGTTTGGGATCTCATTTTGGCATTTTGAGTTTGCACACATATCAAAATACTATTAAAACAATCTTTGAGAGTTCTTCTTGGGATTATTGGGGATGAAAACCCTCTAGAATTTGTTTGGTTTCAATGGTGGAAGATCCACCCTAGCTAGTTATTGGTTTCAACTAGAGAATGCATTGATTTGTTGAGTTTTGGTGATGTGGGTTTTGGTGAAAATAAAAATTTATGAGGATTTTGATTGGTCTATTTAGTGTTTTTTGAAGTGTTGTTCAAATTCAGAGAGTTTTGAGTGAATTTCTCTAGTTTGGTAGTACACTTTTTGCTACCTCAAAACCCTCATTTTTTTTCATATCTCTTGAAGGAATTGGTTTTGACTTCTAGGTATTGTTTTAAAATATTTTGTATAGCTGGGTGATAAGAATCCATATATCATTTACATTTTTTGGTGGAGATTTGAATTTTTGGATGAGAAAAGGCAAATTGAAGTTCTATAGTATTTTGGGGATGAATAGAGCATGTTAGAAGCATTTGTTGAATTACAGTGTGTTTTCTGATTGCATTAGCTAGAGTAGAAAATATGAGCATCAATTTTAGTTAATTAAGTTCCTAAACAATCCTCGAAACATGATTTTCCAAGTTTGAAAACTATTCAAGGAGATTGGCTTTGTTTTGAGGGCATTTATAACTCATCAGCCTTGGTATTTGTGTAAGGATCAACCTAAAAGGGAGCTTCATATCATAGTTGGTTGCTAAACAATAGTGGTACTATTGATACAAGTTTGTCATATCTAAAATTTATTTCATTTATGTATTAAGCCAAGTGAACAGTAAATAAACAATCTTATTGTTGAATGCTTAATGAATTTGTTTATCATTACTTTATGCATTGTGATTATTAATGCACGCAAATAAAATCAATGAACTCTAAAAATAACCAATCAACGAACTATTTGTTATCTATTTACTATCATCACACAAATTGCAAGCAATCTTAGAACAAAAAAATAGGGGTATACATTAGAATGGTATAAGAGTTTGTCTTTTCCTGCCAAGTTATTGGGTTGTGATTGTTTGTTCTATTCTTCGATTGCACATTAGAGTTTTAGTGATTGTTTGTCACTTTAAGTGGCTTCATATCTTTTGTGTTTTGGTAACTAGCACATGGATGTCCATTTCAATAACTTTTTCAGTTTGATAGTGACTAGAATAGAGTTGAAAAGATGTCTACAACTGATAACTCTATGTTTGAGTTGGTGCAATAATTGTTTAATCTAATGAAGGATCCAAAAATTAAAATTGAGCTTGAATACATTTTTGCAAAACTCAAACATATGAAGCTAAGAATACAAGAAGATGAGCATAAGACTTTGCATCAGAGAACTTAGGAGGATCTTGAAACTACAACAATTAAACAAACTAACAAAAATAAACTCAAAGGAGATTAAATTTGTTTCCTATATAAGTAACTTTGGTAAACCAGACACCAATGGAAGGGGAAATAATTGGGAATGCTGAAGGAAGAGGTGGAGGCATCCACTATAGAAGAGGGGATAGAAAAGAAGATGGAACAAAGAGATTCAAGTGATGCATTCACAAGTGAAGAAGAGTGCATGAGTCTTCCTAATATTACAGAACTCGGTAGGTATGTTTATTAGGAGTTTGCTAAATCAACGACTATTGTTATGACATAGGAAGATGAAGGCATGAAAGTATCCAATGTCAAGGAAAAATTCTTAATCAAGGGGAATGCCATAATGCCCTTCATGAGATTTCAACCAAAAAGAATGTTATGACTTGGATAATATTGTAATTTATAAATCAACAATTATAATAAATATATTAATAATTTTGATGATGAAAGTTCATAATATGTTTGGGAAATACCCAAGTAAGATTTGAAGCCAATGGGTTTTCAAAACAAAATGTTGACGATATGGTTGATTGTAGTTTGTGGTCAAGGCATGATGTAGATAAACATATGTTGAAGAAACCAACAATCCATAAAGAATTAATTAAGCATCTAATTTCATATCAAGGTCAACTATTCTTAATTCCATGGGATTTAGATTTGTTGTTATCAATATTCCATGATGATTAGATTAATGAAGATTCTTTGTTCAAGCATAGAGTTATCATATCTTCATTTCAATAATTTTTCAAGGAGAAGTTTAGATAATTAGATGATTTAAATGAACATGTCATTAAAGCCAAATATAAAAATATGATGAGTGTGTAATTGTTTTGCTAATTTTGATCAAGGGCCTAAAGAGCTATAAGTTTTTAAGGATTAATTATTTGATTCAAAAGAGAATGTTGTGAAGACTTTGAAAAAGTTTAATAATGGACACAACTTCATTGAAGACCCCTTATGGAAGGCTCAAGTCAAGGAGAGATAGTGTTGGATTTTGCCAAGATCAAGGGCACAATGAAAAGCATAAAAGAGACAATAGAATGACAAGAACAAATTGTATTCTCATCAATATAAAAATGATCAACTAGATTAACCAATACAATGAATAGAGGCCTGCTTATATAGGCAAGGCCATATGGATGTATGAGCACACAAATATGACATGTGGCTCAATGAGAAACAAGGGTAGGTAGGAAATAGGTGTGGGTAGGTAGGAGAAATAATATAATATTCCACATGAGGTGGATCACCCACCGAAGGTGAATTATCACTCCACAATAAGTGGATATGATAGTGTAATAACAAGATCAACACCATAAGAGGTGGAATTTCTCCTACACACACTATCCCAACGTGACACAAATACCCAAGTGTCTCATATCCAAACTACTATAAAATGCATTATCCTAAGTTAACTTAAGTAAGTGTAATAATATCCATAATGAATATTTATTTACACCAACACCCCCCCTTAAGTGCAACTTAGGGGAATGAAGACTCAAGCCAACAATGCAAGATGGGTCCCGGCTACAAGGCCGTGATAGGTACCCATGTACAACATGCAAATGCAAGCAAAACAATGCAATGCAATCTCTCACAAATGGAGAAAGGGAGAAAACCCAGTGGGAAAAAACTCCCCCCCAAAAGAGAGATGAATGTACAAAAGAATCTCAAAGAAGAAGGACAAAACCTCAAAGAGGAAAAAGTCCCCCCCATAAGAGAGGAAGGAGAAGTCAGCTGACCCCCACTAATGACACATCCCGCACCCCCAAGAGAGCTCGCAACTGCTGGAACTTACTCTCGGTGAAAGGTTTGGTGAATATGTCAGCAACCTGCTCTGCTGTAGGACAATACTGCAAATCAATGACCTGCTCCTGGATGAGCTCTCGGATATAGTGCATATGAATCTCGATGTGTTTGGTCCGCTGGTGCTGGACCGGGTTCTTCGAGATGGCAATGGCACTCTGATTGTCGCAATGTAGGACTATCGGCCGTGGAGTAGTGAATCCAAACTCTGTGAGAATCTGCTGGAGCCAAATGGTCTCAGTCGCTACGTTAACAGCGCCTCGATACTCAGCCTCAGTCGAAGAGAGAGCAATAGCATGTTGCTTCTTGCTCTGCCAACAAATGGGGCCCGAACCAAGGTGAAAACTGTAACCAGAAGTAGACTTACGATCAACTAGATCGCCAGCCCAATCGGAGTCTGTGTAACCAACCAAGCGAAGTCTTGTGCCTGTTGCATAGTGAATCCCATAGTGATGTGTACCCTGGATGTAATGTAGAATGTGTTTGGCGGCTTTCCAATGAAGCTCATGTGGTTCCTGCATGAAGTGGGAAACCATGCCAACTGCAAATGAAATATCAGGGCGTGTATGAGTCAAGTAGATGAGACTACCCACAAGATGACGATACAAAGTGGCATCAACTAGTGGAGAAGAACACTGAGCCTCAAGCTTGACTCCTGAAAGAAAGGGAGTCGGGGCAGGCTTACAATCAGCCATATGAAAGCGTGCAAGTAGATCAAGAGCATACTTGGGCTGCGATAGAGTAATCCCAGAAGGTGACTGTGAAATCTCTATCCCGAGAAAGTAGTGCAAAAGACCCAAGTCAGTCATAGAAAATCTGTCATGCAAAGCAGATTTGACCCTGCTAATGATGGATGAAGTACTCCCTGTAATGATCAAGTCATCAACATAGAGCACAAGTATCAAGTGAGAGTCATCCTGTCTCAAAATGTAGACATTTGGATCGGAATGACACCTGGTGAAACCGGCGGAGAGAAGAAAGGAATCCATCTTGGCATACCAAGCCCTGGGGGCCTGCTTAAGGCCATAGAGAGATTTCCTTAGTCTGCAAACCAAGGAAGTATCCTGGATGAAACCCTGTGGCTGCTCCATATAAATCTCCTCATCAAGATCACCATGAAGAAAGGCACTCTTCACATCCATCTGATGTACAGCCCAACCATGAGCTGCAGCAATAGCAAGTGTCAAACAAATGGAGTTCATCTTGGCTACGGGTGCAAAGGTCTCAGTATAGTCAACACCTGCAACCTGCGAGAAACCTTTTGCAACAAGCCGAGCCTTATACTTATCCACACTGCCATCCGCTACAAACTTGGTCCGATAGATCCACTTACATCGAACCATCTTTCTCCCCTTAGGGAGATGGACTAGATCCCATGTGTTGTTCCTCATCAAGGAACTATACTCTTCCTCCATAGCTTGGTCCCACTCAGGAACCCCTGATGCTTCCCTAAATGTCTGTGGATCGGAAGCGGTAGCAATGAATGCATGTGGAAGATCCTGATGTTGTGATCGAGTTCTCCGTGTATCCGAAGGATCCCCAACAAGAGAACCCGCGGACTCAAGTGTCTGTCGAGCCCAACGAGGTCTAGGTGGAGGTGGAGAACGAGGCTCCTCAACTGCAAGTGGACCCTGCGGAGGTGTAACCCTGCGAGTCGGAGTTGAGGGAGTCTCATCATTGGAATCACTAACATCACTATCCACGATGGAGGAAGGTGGAGGAGGTAGAGAGGCTAAGCTAGGAGAGCTTTCCTCAAAGTGAACACTCCTCTCAATGAATACATCATGTGTCTCTGGATCCATCAATCTGTATGCCTTAACACCCTCAGGATATCCAACAAATATGCAAGGCCGACTCTGTGGTTCCAATGCCTTGCGTTTCTGTGGAGGTATGCGAGCCCATGCTGGACACCCAAAGACTCTGAAATGTCTCACAATCGGTTTCCTACCAGCCCAAGCTTCAAAAGGAGTAATACCTTGTAAAGCTTTGTGAGGAACCCGATTCTGGATGTGTGTGGCACAACTGATAGCCTCAGCCCAAAAGGTGGGATCAAGAGAACGTGCATGAATCATACAACTAGCCATTTCTTTGAGAGTTCAATTCTTGCGTTCTGCAACCCCGTTCTGCTGTGGAGTGTATGCAACAGAATGCTGAAGATCAATCCCCTCAAATGTACAAAAATCCTCAAGTCTCTTGTTCACATATTCCCTGCCATTATCTGTACGAAGAATCTTGACCACTTTCCCTGATTGCTTCTCCACATGAGTCTTGAAGTCCTGAAATCTGTCAAATACTTCACTCTTATGAATGAGAAAGTAGACCCAAGTGAAGCGGGAGTAGTCATCAATGAAGGTAAGAACATAGCGGGCCTTACTAAATGAAGGTGCTGGAAATGGACCTGCTACATCACTGTGAACAAGTTGAAGAACTTCCAAAGCTCTCCAAGTTTTCTCTTTATTAAATTTCTCTTCGGGATGCTTGCCCATGGAACAACCTGAACATACACCCTCTGAAAAGCTGATTCGAGGAAGACCTGTGACCATGTCTTTAGTGCTGAGCTGCTGAAGATAGCGGTAGTTGAGGTGACCAAACCACTCATGCCATAGCTTACTTTCTGAATTTGAATGAGTAAGCAAGGCCCTAGAAGGTGAACTTGGCACAAAGTGGGAGAATGAATAAAGCCTTGAGTTGTCATTGACTTGTCCCACTGCTACCAAGGCATCATCATCAAGTTCCTTTACCACAACTGAATCTGGTGTAAACTCAACCTTTTTCCCATTCCCATAGTGAGTGATTTGGTAGATGGAGAGAAGGTTGGTAGACAAGTTAGGAACATAGAGAACATTCTCAAATGTTCCATCATCCATGTCAACTGAACCTTTCCCTTCAACCTCTACTTGTGTATCATCACCTATGTAAATGTGAGGTACCTTAGATGGCTCCAATGAAGAAAACTGCTCCTTTGTAGAACCCATGTGATATGAGGCACCCGAGTCAAGTATCCATTGCTGTGAAGAACCTGTTGTAGCCACAAATGCTTGCTCTTTTCCCTTAGATTGTGAGGAAGAAGAAGAAGATGAATCCTTCTTTGTGTAGGCGGATGGCAAGTTGATGTTGTTTTTCTTGAGAAGATTGGTTAACTCATCAACTTGCTTTGCGTAGCATCGATGCTCATCATGACCATACTTTTTGCAATATGCACAAGTTGGTTTATCCTTCTTGGAAGAGGATTGAAGATTGCCTTGTGATGGAGAGGATGATTGTCCCTTTTCGTGGTGTGGTTGAGACTTAGATTGCTTCTTCTTCTTGTTGGAATTTTTGCCTTGACTTCCTTGATTTCCTTGATTTGCTACCAAAGCCTTGGACTTTGAAGACTTGAGAAACCCCATGTTCAACAACTTAGATTGTTCCAATATCAACATTTCTGTGAAAGTATCAAAAGAAGGCATAACATAGGAACTCCCCACTGTCAAATGATGAGTTTGGAAGCTAGATACAAATGCTGCATATTCTGGTGCAAGCTTGTCCAACAAGTTGAATATCAATTGAGCATCCTTTTTGTCAATTCCACAATCCTTTAGCTTTGCTCTTAGCTCATTTGCTTTGGTTACATAATCTTGGATTGTATCAAAATTCTTGGGATCTAAGTTGGTGAGCTCATTATCAATCTGATAGCCTCTGATTTCATCAACTTGTCCATACAATTTCTGAAACATATCCCAAGCCTCTTTAATTGTTTTACACTTCTCAATGTGGAAAATGAGGTCATCTGATACATACTTGCGTAAGGTTCCAAGAGCCATGCAATTCTTTGTGAGCCATTCTAATTGAGCATTTGGATCAGCCTTAGGATCAGGTGGTGCTGTTATTGTTCCATCTATGTAGTGTGTGAGACCCTTTTCCATTAGTTTACTCCATACTTTAATTTTCCATGATGCATAATTATGTGGAGTTAATGGTGGAAACTTATTAGGACTCATTGCAACAAGAATGGAAAGAGCACAAAGAGAGGCACAATCACACAAGACACCCCCCCAAATTCACTCAATCAAAGAACCCCCCCCCCCCAAATGTGATGATTTTGGCACTTTATAAGTAGTGCGTATACAATGGGCCACTTGCAAAAAATGGCAAAGTGGACTTCTGATTTAAAATTTTACAACTGCCTCAATAAGGCCAAAAGAGACTCAAACTGATAATGCAAGAGATCTAACTAAGATCCAAGCAATTTACAAGTACCTAATAGGCCAAATAAGACCAATATCTGAAAGTACAATTTTCACTCAAAATCTCTAAAATCTGATCATAGATTCTGAAAGTAGACGAAAAAATAAGCACTTTAAAAAAAAACGGCACCTGAAAAGGAGGTCGTATGAGCTCAAACGAGGCCTTTGAAGTTGCAGAATTGAGGATTGGACAAGTACAGATGAGAGAATCTGAAAATTATGAAAAACCTGTGCATCAAAATCAGAAGATAACCACACCACTGCGAAGATCATGAAATTTTAGCCCATTTAAAAAAAAATTGCACCAAAAAAGGAGCAAAAATGAGCAAGATATGGCCTTCCAAAGTTGGACTGCAAAACTGAAAAGCTCAATGGAGAGGGGTTAAATTTTTTTCAAAAAATGCTGATGTGGCGCTGACATCATCAAAACACTGTGTTAAATTTGACGGCCGTATGATCGTCACGAAAACTTCGCCTCCCTGCTGACTAGGCGTCCGTACTGTACGGACATCTGACTGTGTGTCTGACTGTACAGTTCGTACAGATGATGTGGCACTGTACGGATGCTTACGCGGGCCTGTGACTGGGCAGTACGGAATGTACGCGTGGCTCTGTACGGAGGACTGTTTTCGGGCTAGGTGGCGGGTACTGTGGCTGACGTGGTGCTGGAGGCGGAGGCCGTCGGGTTCGTGTCTCGGCGTCGCCGGAAGTCTTAGGCCGGCGGAGGAGGTACCGGAGCCGTGGAGCGGCCGGAACAGGTGGTGCGGCGGTGGACTTCGACGGCGGGAGGTGTTTCACGGCGGCAGGAGGAGAAACCGAGGTGGCTGGGAGAACCTGTGGCGTGGGCGCGGCGTTCGGCGACGGTTTGCGCTGCTCGGAGGTACGACGCTGCAGACGGCAGGTACAACGCACAGAGTACGGCGGCGCCCGCAGACCTGTAGGGTACGGAGTCACGGGGGGGGGGGTCTGCGGACCCCCAAACAAATTTTTTTTTTTCCTTTTTTTTTTTCGAAATTTTTTATTTTTTCCGAAATTTTTTTTGATTTTTCCAAATTTTTGAAAAAGAAATTTTTTTTTTGAAAAATAACAATAAATCCAAAAATCCGTACTATGTAGCAAAATTGGGGAAAAAAATTTTCCTCACCAAAATAGGTCGACTTTATATTCGAAATTTATGGAAATGGCCTCCCAGATTCAACGGTGATGTCCAAATTGTTGTATGATGCCTCCAAAAAATGAAGATCCCCAAATCCGAAAATAGAAGCCTTCCACGATGTCTCCAAAAACTGATCAACGAAGCCCCAATAGCTCTGATACCATGTTGGATTTTGCCAAGATCAAGGGCACAATGAAAAGCAGAAAAGAGACAATAGAATGACAAGAACAAACTGTATTCTCATCAATATAAAAATGATCAACTGGGTTAACCAATACAATGAATAGAGGCCTGCTTATATAGGCAAGGCCATATGGATGTATGAGCACACAAATATGACATGTGGCTCAATGAGAAACAAGGGTAGGTAGGAAATAGGTGTGGGTAGGTAGGAGAAATAATATATTATTCCACATGAGGTGGATCACCCACCGAAGGTGGAATTATCACTCCACAATAAGTGGATATGATAGTGTAATAACAAGATCAACACCATAAGAGATAAAATTTCTCCTACACACACTATCCCAATGTGACACAAATACCCAAGTGTCTCATATCCAAACTACTATAAAATGCATTATCCTAAGTTAACTTAAGTAAGTGTAATAATATCCATAATGAATATTTATTTACACCAACAGATAGAACAAAATTAGGAAGGTTCTACCCTTGCAAATTCACAAACCATAAAAGAAGCTTTATAGATAATGAAATCAAATTATTTATAATTTCTTGTTGATGGAGGTAATGCCATTAGGTTTACTTGGGAAATCTATGATACCTACCAATGGAAGGAGAAAGAGGTTAATAGGCTTAGCGTAGCTCATCACTTTATTTATCAAGTTTAAAATTAGTCAATAGTTGTAACCTTAAACAAGGAGCAAGAAGTAGATACTATATTTATGGAGATCAAGCAATTGGTTGAAGACAAGAGGAAGGAAGGACAATGTAAGTTGGGCATGATGCAAGATATGAAGAAAAATGTTAATTTTATAATTACAAACAATAATTTGTTATCTTTGTATGATAATATTATGGAGATGAACATGATCCATGTGGATGAATTTGGTAAGAGACACTATCTTTTGGATGTTCATGATTTTATAGTTAAGCATGAGATTATGTTTGAGGAACCAAGCTACATACAATGCCGCAAGGAAAGAAAAGGTTTTAATATCATTGATAATGTAAGAATTTTGAACTTACATTAGTTACATCTTATTGAAGATTTGATTATAGGAAACGAGATTATTCCTAGGAAAGATACTTCATTTTTTGAATGTGAGGTTTGTCATGGAAATATCACTCTTGTGCTCATTATCAAAAAAGACATTGATGATTCCCAACTTTAATCCTATTGTTCACCATTCATTATTAGTCAATGAAATGATATTTAAAACCATAAGATTGTTGATTTGGTTGAATTTCATAGATATGCAACAAGTTTGGGAAGATATTTCAAATTTAGTTCAATGGATTTTAACTTACACATTGATGTTTAGTAGTTTCTCTATAATGCCAACCAAAAATATTTCAAACATATTATTGTTCTTTGCAACTAATTGCATAAAAATGTGTGCATGGAATGGGCGTTGTAGCATTGGGAGAGAGCCTCAAGAGTGTTCAATCTTAAATCTAAAGAAAGGTTTTCATCATGAAAATAAGTTTCTAAATTTGAATCAGAATGGCATTGTAATGAGCTTTGTATATTTGGAAATTATACAAAGTTATAAATGTTATCAAGGGATTGAGAATAGTTGTGTGGGAAGTTTTCTTCCTATGATGGATGTAGAGCTAGCATATCATATCCCTCTTTTTGACATGCATGTTGAAAGTGTTGGAAAATAAAAATTTTCTTTTGATGGTTTTCTTCCTATGGTCGTGGATGGTATATGATAGATTGGACTATTTTGATACGAGGATTCACCGCAAGGAGATGAGTATTATGGTGATCTATTGGGTGATGGGTTGGAGAGACTTTATTTTGAGACTTCAAGCATTTCCAAATTCAATTTGGATGAGACTCATATGATAAATACAATAGCATAGTGGAAGTATGATGGAGCCACTTTGAGGGATATTTTCTATACCTAGGATCGCATGCATGGGTTGTTGGAGATTAAAGGTGATGAAAGAGGCATACCATGGGAGGTTATTGATTATAAAGGTGGAAAGAATATTGTTATCACTACTTTTTATAGTCATCTTATGAGTTTACTTGTTTTCATACAAATGGATTGGAGAGGGATTTTAAGAAAGTTTTGGAGTTATTTTTTGTTGGTGAGTATTAGAAGGGTGTTTTCAGCCAAGGGAATGAAAAAAAAATCATTTTAGCCAAGGTTTTTTTAGTATTGCAGCAAATAATCTTCTTCTCAAGTGATGATTTTTTAGAAATTGGTCTTGAACAATTACAAATTGTGTATTTTTAGATCAATCAAACTCTCGAAAGGATTAATTTTTTGTTTCACATGAAGGGAATGAGTGTTGCAACTAACCACGATCATTGTTGGATGGGTGTTTGGGAATCAATTAGTGATTCTTTCTTGCTTTTATCTTGCACATATAGTTGGAACAACATGTTACTTTACCATGACAATCATTATGTTGGACTTCATGATATTTAGAATGAGAGAGTTAGTATTTACTTCCATTATTTTACCCCTATTGTGCATTGAATTTGTGATTATGGGGAGTCATTTTCTGATTTGATTGAGACCATGGAGTGTTTATTTTATCTTCTTATAAGAGGATTTCGAGAAGTATATTTTTTTAATTATTTTGTTAGTCTATAATATATAATATAGTATAATATCATATATAATAAATGAAATTAATATATAATATATATTAAATATCATGTATATGCTTGATATAACATTTTATTTTACAAATATCTCTTTATCTCTAAACCTTTCTCCCCCAAACACTCTCTTTCTTTGGTCTCTATATCCCTCCCTGACTCTATTAGGTCTCTCTCTCTCTCTCTCTCTCTCTCTCTCTCTCTCTCTCTCACTCACTCACACACACACACACACACACACACACACACACACACACACACACACACACATTATTGATCCTCCTCTTTCCCTTTCTTTCTCTTCTCTCTATATTATCTCTCTTCCATCCCTCCCTCTAGACTAGTCACCTGTCCCCATCTATCTCTCTCACCTCTCTACCTCTACCCCTTATGTACCTCTCAAGCGATCCTCCTCTGCCATCCCCCCTCCTCTCTCTCTCTTTCTCCCTCTTAGGTCTCTCTTAGGTCTATATGTATTATTAATATATTAAAATATTACTATATATTAACAATACTATGTAGGGGAAAAGGCGAGACTAGGCTAACATGTCCTAATCCTACCTTTTGACACACATTGTGGAATACGAAAGAGCCTAGAGGTATCACACAATTGGCTACTTCTTTTTGTGGAAGAGAGAGCCACGGGCTACCTATTAGGATTTCTATTCCTTTGTTGCAAATGATGGATAAAATGGTGCAAGTTCAACTACTAGCCCTAGAGTGCAAGTATGAACTAGTAACAAGATTGCAAGATTGAGATTAAGTGATGAAAAGCTGTAAACACAAGGACAAGACAAGAATGCAAATGCGTACCTGGAGTTAAAATCTGAGTGAAAATGTTCGGGACGGGGGCGCAAGCGCCACTGTCCTGATATTGCCTCTAAAACTGTTGTTCTACAACCTGAAAAGCTGTTTGAAACTTGCTGTCTGACAGAAGGACTAGGGCGCCCAGCGCCCCTGTCCTAGGGACCAAGGCACCCAGCGCCCCTGTCCCAGGGACCAGGGTGCCCCACGCCCCTATCCTGGTCTTTTGCTCTGAAATTTGGTGTGTTGTTTTGTCTCAGTCCGCTTCCGTCGAATCTGCAACTTGCGGCGTCGTCCGAATCCCGAAACCTGCACTTATATCTGAAAAGGTATGGTGGGCGGCTATATAGGGTTTTGCCTTAATCAAACCCCCGCTTTGGTGATTTCCACCTCCATGAATAGCCAAGTTGTATTGTAAAAGTAGTGTGTGCAGACCTTGTGTGTGTGCAAGATCCTAAAATGCAAGTAAGCAAACTAGAGCAACCTAGAAAGTAAACCCTAATTGCTTGTACATGATAATGTAAATACTCCAAATCAAGATGCAAAGTGATCTAAAGCATGAATACAAATGATATAATGAGGCTCATGCAAAGACATGAAAACAACATGAAATCATACCCAACCCCAAGGGAGGGCTACAAGCCAATCTTCAGTCGGTGATCCCTTATTGTTCTTCAATGCCTTCAAAGCCCTAAATGGATGAATGAAATTGATAAATGCTTGATGGATGGATGTTGAATGTTGTTGAAGTCTTCAAAGATCTGCTCTTTCGCTGCGTAAAAGGCCCTTGAAACCAAAAATTCCCATCCTTTCAAATGAAGAAAGAGAGCTCTTATATATGAAACCCTAGGTCTTAATTTCAACTTTTGGCCGACCTAGAGATTGAATCTCCTCCCAATTTCTTGGGGTCAAGCTTTATTTTATGATTGGATCGTGCTCCTAAATTTCGGGAAAAATGTCTGGGACCATGTGCACGCCAGGCGCCATGGTCCCGACAACTTTTCACCAAATTTTCAGGGCCGTTGGATATGATGATTTTAGAGAGAATCCCGAAGTTACAGCTGATTTAGAGCTGTTTTGACCCCCGAAATCAAGCCCCCAAGTTCAAAATAGGACCTAATTAGGGTTTTCGATTAAATGATGTATTAGAGGAATAAAATGAAAGGGGCACACTTTAGTGAAAAGGGCCCAACTTTATGATATGGGAGATGATAAAATAGAACCTTAGACCTAATTAATTTAATTAATTAAGTGCTAAAGGAGAAATGCAATGCAAAATGCAAAATGCGCCAAGGCGGGTGCTAAACTAGGTGTGAAATTGTACCACCCTAGCAAGTGCATACAATTTACGACGCTACATTTAGCCCCCACTTTAGCGGTCATATGAACACTACGTGCATATGCAAGCTAAAGTACAGAAAAGTAAACATTATTTGAAAAAGGATATATCCACAAGTCTGTCGAACGAAGCCCCCAATGGTATCTGCAGTACACAGTTAGGAACCGCACCCTACAAAACACACGTTAGATCACAAAATCACCTAATGCTTACTAAGGAAGGTGATGAAAATTCGAGGGTAGCTATATGCCCCCCCCTGTTTCGGCTTGCTAATTTTAGTGAGTTGAAACAGGGTATCATGTTTACCACTTCGAATTGTTAAAGAATATTGATGACAAATGCTCACAAGAAGATTTGATATGAGATCAAAAACTAATGGAGAATCATTTGGTAAGAAAGAGGACTAAATCTCAATTCCAACACAACAAAGAGTGTGAAGATTTAAGAGTTCTCTAACACAAGATGAAGGATGTAAATGGAAACAAAATTCAAAGAGAAGAAAAGAAAGGAAAAAAGCATGAATACACACATTGGTGATCCATGAGAAGAATAGTGAGAGAGAAAACATGGACTTCTCACCCCTAGATCTTGTCTAGGTGATCCATGGAAAAAGGGACATGGAAAACTAGCCCCTAGAGTTTGTCTAGGTGATCAATGTAAGGGAGGAGAGTGAGAAAGTCTAGCCTTATGCCGCTAGTTCCACTCAACCTCGTGCATGTGTGTGTAAGGGAGGTTAGAAGCACCTCATAGGAGTCTATGCCCGAGTATGCTACAACCTATATATGTATAGTACAAAAGCGTGACATCTCGCTCTAAGAGTCTGTGCTCTAGTTCCGAGAATAATCACCTTGCATAAAAGAAAAATGGAGACATCTTGCTCTAAGAGTCTGTGCTCTGGTTCTGAGAATGACCCATTGCTCAAAAAGTGTAATGTTTATGTCATAAGCAAAGTAGAACAAGGATACCTACCTTCATCACAAAAGAAGATACCCCAAAAATGAAACAATGTCATAGATCCAAGCAAGAGAGTTTTGCACTCTTTAAGCAAGGATAAGATAGTTGAAAAGGGATATCTTGTAGTATGTGTAAAGGAGATCCTTAGAGGAGAAGAGATCTTTGTACAAAAGACACCTATCCCCGAGAGGAATTGTCTTAGACAAGTATAACATCTTCTAGAATAAGACAAAGAAGAGAATAAGAATGCAATACTTCCTTCTTTTGCGAGGTGAAAGTGATTCTTAATGAAGGATGACGCTCTTTTTAACCCAATTGGGAGAGTGAATTCATTATGGATATATTTTACCAAGTGCAAAAGAGGTTGTAGTCAAGGACTTACACCTTTTGTAAGAGAGAATCCTTGAACAAACAACAACAAATGCATACAAGGAATAACATCAAGTAATAAAGTTCACACCATCCACAAAATAGGAAAAAGTGGATCCTTAGATAAAAATAAGAAAAGATCATTGCCTCCCAAGGATAAGGTCAATGAGAAGGACTTACACAATCTTCTAGGGAGAGATTTAGACATAAGCAAAATGTACTACATACTCACATGAGTTCATGCAAGCAAGACATTAGTGTATGTAAAATGCTCCTCATAAGAAGTGGGTAGGATAAGAAAGAGAATACACATCTTCTCCCATATCTAGCAAAGATGATCAATATTTCCACACTATTACCTCACAGGAACAAGAGATAACATAGAAAAATTAGGATATTATGTTGCTTCAAAAATATGATTGCACTTGAAATTGTACCATCATGAATGACAATGAGCCCCCAGTAAATGAGCTACCAATGTCACATAATGATGAGCAACATAATAGCCATTAATGTTATTTAAAGACATGATAGACTAAATGAGGTATTTGAATATGACATGCTAAATGCTCAACTATAAGTGAGATCAAAAACATGTATAAAGTGATAAAAATTGAAGAAGAAAAGTCACAAGAAATCTTAGAAGAAGGATGAGTGTAATTTATTAGAGCCTTATCCTTAGAGGAAAGGACTTTATGATGAATAGGAGATAAAGATTCATAAGTGGATTTAGAAATTTGAGGGGAGTCATAAAGAGATTTGTTCATCGCCAAGATTTCCTTATGGGGGGAATGAGAGTTGATAGAAGTAGAAGATGATTTAGTTGAAGTGAGATCATCATCACCACTAAATATAGCATTCACATTGAGAGATGGTTTTTTAGATGCTTTGGTGGGCTTAGAAAAATTATATCCAAGTCCAAATGAATATTCATGCATGTTATGTTCTAAAGGAACTTTAATTCCTTGTTCATTTGTGCCACAACCATTTCCACTATAGCCACTCTTAGCCAAAATATGAAAACCACGACCATAACGATTAGCCATTTCAGAAAGAAAAGGTGGTTTTTCATAAGACAAAGAATCAAATTCTTCAGAATTAGAGGTGTGAGGAGAAGAAGTTTGAGAAGCAGCCACAAAATTATTCCTCATAGGTTCAAGTAAGACTGATTGATCTCTAGTTTCTTCCTTCTTTTTAACTTTAAGCTCTCTAAGAGGAACCCTATACTCACCTACAAAGGTGGGATTAAAATCAAGAGATCCCCAATCATCTTCTGCGAGGACCTTCTCAGGATCAAAAGCCTTTTCATGTGTAGGTTCAAGTTGAGAAGAATCTTCTTCAGGAACTTCAGACTCATCCAAAGAATTTTGATTATCGGAGGGTGATGATTCATCCATAGGTATCTTGTTTAACGAGTCATCACTAGAAGAGGAAGGCCTAAAAGAACTCCCTTTGGAAGTAGATGTTTGCAAACAAGCTTGGAAATTAGTATCACCTATCAAGGTATATGTCTTATTATTATAAATAAATTTAACTTGTCTATGCAATGTAGAGGGGACAACTTGCATACTGTGAATCCAAGGTCTCCCTAATAGCAAGTTGTATGTTAGATTTCCCGACATAAGATGGATAGGAGTAGGCAAAGTAACAGGTCCCACTGTGATGGGTAAAGTGATAATACCTAATGAAGACTTAGCCACATTATCAAAGCCTCGAATGGGACGAGAGTCAAGCTCAATAAGGGATGTATCCACATTCATCTTATGCAATAGATTAATGCTACACACATTAAGGCTAGAACCATTATCTACCAGTGTTCGTCTTATAGCAGTGTCATTTATGATAACCACAATCATCAAGGGATCATATTGATGTTGAATTTCACTAGTAGGCAACTCATCTTGAGTAAACAAAATTTGAGCTTTAGGATTCATCACAGGGTTAACCAAAGACACTATATGACTAGATGTATTAGGTGGCAGAACATTCAAATCTTTCAAGGCATCTTGTAACATTCCATGATGAGCAGAAGAAGTTTGGATCAAATCCCAAAGGGATATCTTAGCAGGGGTAGCCTTAAGTTGTTCTATGAGATCATAGTCCTTACTAAGCATTTGTGAAATACGAGGAGCTTGAGGAAGAATAGGTTGGGAAGGAGGAAGTGAAGTTGGGCTAACTGGAGGAGGATTAGGTTGCCTATTGTTTCTTGTGTTATAAGTATGGGCAACCGCATGATAACTCTCTCTAGTCAGTTGCTTAGCATACTCATAAGGGCTCTTAGTAGAATAACCTCCTTGCACAGTAATAATAGGTTTCTTAGGAGTGCAAAAAGAATCATCAGCATAAGCACCTTGGACCACTAAGATAGGCTTATTTAAAGGTTGAGAATTTTGAGAAGGACAAGCACCTTGGACAGTGAAGAGAGGTTTGTTAGGTGTTTCATTCACATGCATCAAATTGATTGAGGATGGTTTAGAGGAATGAACAAAAGTGTTGGAAGAATTATTGATAGTCTTCTCTTGCACTAAAATTTTATCATGGATTAAATCAATTGTAGGGGAGAGACAAGGGGTAGGCATTGATGTTCTAGTAGGAAGAGTACTAGGAAAGGTCATATCATCCTCTATCATCAAAGGATCTACATGGGGAATAAACTCTCTAGGAGAAGGATCAACATTACTCTCTAAAGTCTCACTTTTGAGAGGGAGATCTTTGAAAGAGATGTTAACCATCTTGCTTTGAACTAGGGTTTCCTTATGAGTAGAACCAAGTTGAGGAGAGGGAGATGCTTTATTTTTAGAGGGAGAATAATTGAGATTCAAGGAAGGTGAGAAACTATCAAGGGAGTTTTCAATCTTGATTTCATCCTCTTTGGCTAGGGGTAGAGAATAATCTATACCTTCTTCTAATGGTTCATCCCAAATAGTGAGGTTGTTGAAAGGAATGTTTGAAGTATTGTCAATTTCGGGAGAGGAGATAACATTGTTTATTAATTCCTCATCCTTAGGAGGGAGAGCATCAACAGATGTGTTAAACTCATCCTCTTTCCTCAAAATATGTTCAATATGATCTTTAGGGGAGAGAGAATTAAGGAAATTGCTTTTTATTTCATCTTCTTTCTCTAAGGGATGCTTATGGGTAAGACGAACTTTAGGAGAAGGGTAAGCATTTATCATTAATTCATCATCTCTAGTGGGAATTTTGTTGGAAAAGGAAATGCCATCACTAGGAAATGTAGGGATAATGTCATCTTCTTGCACAAAAGGATCCTCATGAAGGGAGTGTTTTTTAGGAGCCACAAAGTCATCAAGGGCATCATCCAACAAAGCATGATCATATCTATTAAAAGGTTTATCTTTTGATTCAAAAGGAGATATCTCTTCATAGAGGGGATCATTGAAAACAACCATGTTACTAGATTTAGTGGAAGAGTTGATAGGAATGTACCCTTGAGAGGAATCATTCGACTTATCTTTCTCATCACAACGAAATGGCATAGTAACAATGTTTATGAGTTTTTGGTAAAATGAAGGTTTGGTATCTTTAGGGTTGAAAAACTCATCTAAAGCTTCATCTAACTCATAATCAACATAATTGCATACATCATCACAAATATGAACATCTTGCAAATAAAAATCTAACATTTTGAAAAAAAATTGCATAAAACTTAAACACATAATGCAAATAAACAAAACACACTCTTTCTTTTCCTTCTTTTTTTTTTTTTTTTTTATGAAAATGAAACACGCTAAATCTAGATTTAGATCTAACAAATGTAAGGCAAGAGAAAGCAATAATAAGATTCACATCGGGTTCACCAAAATGTGTAGGGGAAAAAGCGAGACTAGGCTAACATGTCCTAATCCTACCTTTTGACACACATTGTGGAATACGAAAGACCCTAGAGGTATCACACAATTGGCTACTTCTTTTTGTGGAAGAGAGAGCCACGGGCTACCTATTAGGATTTCTATTCCTTTGTTGCAAATGATGGATAAAATGGTGCAAGTTCAACTACTAGCCCTAGAGTGCAAGTATGAACTAGTAACAAGATTGCAAGATTGAGATTAAGTGATTAAAAGCTATAAACACAAGGACAAGACAAGAATGCAGATGCGTACCTGGAGTTAAAATCTGAGTGAAAATGTTCGGGACGGGGGTGCAAGCGCCACTGTCCTGATACTGCCTCTAAAACTGCTGTTCTGCAACCTGAAAAGCTGTTTGAAATTTGTTGTCTGACAGAAGGACTAGGGCGCCCAGCGCCCCTGTCCCAAGGACTAGGGCGCCCAGCGCCCCTGTCCCAAGGACTAGGGCACCCAGCGCCCCTGTCCTGGTCTTTTGCTCTGAAACAGGACCTAATTAGGGTTTTTGATTAAATGATGTATTAGAGGAATAAAATGAAAGGGGCACACTTTAGTGAAAAGGGCCCAACTTTATGATATGGGAGATGATAAAATAGAACCTTAGACCTAATTAATTTAATTAATTAAGTGCTAAAGGGGAAATGCAATGCAAAATACAAAATGTGCCAAGGCGGGTGCTAAACTAGGTGTGAAATTGTACCACCCTAGCAAGTGCGTACAATTTACGATGCTACAAATACAAAATACAATATATTTATAATGTGAAATAACAAATATCCATTAGTAACAGATATAAATTAGTAAGGAATATCCATTACTAATGGACATCTGTAGTTTCATTTTTTGGGGCAAAAAAACCTTTGGCACTAATATTTGTTAGTAATGGATACCCGTTACTAACATATATCTATTATTTCATTTTTTTGAGGCAAAAAAACCTTTGGTGCCCTCCGTGTAGGCTTCGGAACCAAATTTGATTAATAACAGATATATGTTTAGTGCTCCCTATAAAAACAAGCAAACCGACTATTTTGAGCATTCCAATGGTCCCCACACTCTTTTCTCTATCGGAAAACTTGTGATCTTTGTCTATATCAAACAAGATTCACCTTTTGGACCACTTGTTCACACAAAAATCAAGCTTTCAATCATTTTTTGAATCTTTTTGGCAAGTGTAATGGGGGGCAATAGTCATCGGAAATGAAAATGTAAGAAAAAACCTACAATAGAAGAAAGTGAATCTTATATAGAAAAGGATAGAGAAAGGCATAGGAAGAAAAGACAAGCTGTATTAAATACTCATCAAGGTGCTCAATCTTCTTTTTTACCCATAAATGTTATTTCAAGTGAAGATGAAATTAAAATTTTAAATGTGGAGCATGATATTCGAATTGAAAATGAAAATGTTGAAATTGGTTTTGGAAATGCTGATATTGAAAATGAAAAAGGTTGAAATTGTTAATGAAAATGTTGATATTGAAAATGAAAATGTTGAGATTGATATTGAAAATGAAAATGTTGAAATTTTAATGAAAATGAAAATTCTCAACGCTATGTATGATTGAATTACATGAGAAGAGAAGATATTTGTGTGAAAGAAAGAGAAATTGAAAATTAAAAACATTCATGAACCCCTAAATGGTTAGTTGAAATTGATGAGAACATAATTGAAATTTTTGAAGGAAAGAGGTCAACTCGAACCATTTAGTTGTGGGCTACAAAAAGTTTTGGTGAACAATTTAGCAATAAGACATTGACTGAACAATGTCAACTTTGTACAATTGCGAAAGAAACACAAAATGAGAACTTTGCTAAACAACTTGAAGATTCATGTGAATAAAAACTCTAAGAAAAAATCTATTATTGTAAAAAATCTTTTCAATGCACTCAATTCTATTGGAAAGACTAGTAAGGGAAAAGATAAGAAATTTTCCTAAAGAGTAATCACAACCTCACTAGTAAGCCATCATTTGAGGAAGGCCTATTTATTGAGGAAAACTTGTCTTGATATGAACCTAAATCGTAAAAAAAAAAATTAGAGCACTCAGAAGAAGAACAAGACTAGATAGTCCTCTTCAAAATGATACATGGGCTTTTAGTGGGAGGATCCTGCATGTTGACAAGAAGCTAACCAAGAATATAAAGGATGAAAAATAATTTTGACACTCTATTTTGAGAGTATCACCCAATATGAAGGATGTTTTAAAGTTGAGAATTGGTAAGAAAGACTGCACACCACATCCTAAACATTTCTTGGAATGTAGCCAAACAATTTTGTGAAAAACATCCAACCTTGCAAATC
This sequence comes from Cryptomeria japonica, assembly GCF_030272615.1. Lineage (NCBI taxonomy): Eukaryota > Viridiplantae > Streptophyta > Pinopsida > Cupressales > Cupressaceae > Cryptomeria > Cryptomeria japonica. The sequence continues at coordinate 559,384,458 of NC_081413.1, forward strand.
TCTTAAAGGGGTTTTGAATCTCAAGTATGTCATTTTATAGTGTACCTCTTCAAATTCGTAATACATGTTGTAAATACCATGTAGAGTAAATTCAATGTATCATGATCTATTATGCTATATTTGTTCTACTTTGCATACTAATGAAATGTTGCACCTGAGTGTGGTGCAATGTTATTCCTTAAGTCATCCAAGGACTTGCTAGACTTATTTTTATGTGCTAGAGGTGATGGTTTTTTTTTTTATAAAAATGATTGTTGAAATGAGAAGTGTTGACGATGTGGCGGGTTGTCAAATTTTATATCATGTTTTCATGAGGGAAGTGAACATGAATTTAGAAATCAAATGGTTAAAAAAAGAGGAACGAGACGATGAAATGCAACTTCAAAACTGGAGTTGAGGGTTCTCGATGTGAGTTGGTAACAAGGGAAATCTATGTTGTCAATTTTATATGATATTTTAAGAAAAATATTTTCTGCAAGTATGCAAAGTATTGTCATAGGTCTTGGTGGTTGGGTGAGAAATTCAAGATGTGTAAGGACTCTTTTTCAATTTCTACTATTATATTTGTGGTTGGTTTTGCTAAAAAGTACACATTGCAACCACAAAATGAGGTACAGTCTTAATCTTACAATTCTACTCAAGTTGTTATTTTTGTGCACATGACATATAGACATGCCCATGATAGTAAATAAGAGGACAAGATGATAATCAGGGAGTACCATTATTACATTAGTGATGATAGGTCTCATTCATCTAAGTATGTGCAACATTTTTTTATTTTTTTCAAGTTCTTGCAAGAAAAAGATATTGCATTGAGTCAACATCTCATTTGGTCAAATAACTACAAAGGTCAATTCAAGAATGTTGATATGTTTTATTGGTTGAGTATAATGCAATCTGAGATGGGTGTACCTCATATATGAAGTTTTTTTTTTTTTAATCTAGGAATGAAAAACGGAAGCATGATGGAGCAAGTGCATGTGGGAAGAGAGCTCTAGCTAAGGAACAACTAAAGATTAATGGTGGTTCTACATTCAAAGATAAACATTCTATTTTTGACTGGTGTAACCATGCATTGTCACAAGGAGGGACACGTGATTCACAAGTGCATAGGTTCTTTTGGTTGGATGATGAGGGCATAGTGGGAGATAGATATTTGTGTCAGAGAATTAGAGAATCTTCAAAGATGCATTCATTTTGAAACTCAAATGCAAGTACATGAACCATTTGGACACGAGATTTGGCTTGTTTTTATCAAAATTATATTCAATTTGAGTGGGATCGATGCAAGTCAAGTGAGTTGATAAATACATAGATTCCATAGTATCTAACTCCTTTATCTCAAGTAGAATCCTCTTTACATGATGACATAGAAAGTTCACTTGACTCTGGCCGTCTTTTAGATCTTGTATAGCCAGGACATGTTTATGTAGTTGTTGCACCACAAGGGAATGAAAAGAGATCAAAATATTGGTTGGTACGATGTGTAAGAGGAAAGAATAAGCTAACTAAACCAACAACATATGATGATGGCTTCATTTATCCTACAAGATTTTTTGTTGCTGTTGGAATATGGTTGTAAACATATATGATTAGGAAGAATGGTATTTATGCATTTGAAGACTATAAGAGACACAAAACCATTCTCACTTATTCACACCTTGTTATACCAACAAATGGTATGTTATTTAAGCATCATGTCAAACCAATAATAAAAGAACTATGGACAATTAGTAGTGTCGATCATGAAGCAATACTGGATATGCTAAGGGTAAGAGATGACCCTTCAAGCACACTTGAGTAGCATATGAAACTCTTACTATATGGGATGGGTATGATAATTATAATGATTATGAATTGTAAATATTAAGAAGATTCATATTCATGTTCATGTTTCATTTTAACCATGGTTTCTCTAAGTGAAATGAATGTTGGCGTTTATGTTTTTGTTAACAAGTCTTAACAAGCGTAGGTCTTTTTGGTGGACAATATTATTGGGTCAACATTTTGCTTCAACATTGTGGGTACATTCGATGTAATTCACAAGGAGGTATATTCATGGTATTCTCCTTATTATCATGCATTTCATTTTAAATAATGATCATAAAACTTTATTGCTCATGTTGTTTATGTTTCTTAGCAATTCTTTAAAAATGTAGGTCTTTTTGATGGACAATATTGTATCGGTTTTTTCTTGAACATTACAGCTACAAGCTTGGAGTAGGACATGAGGTAATGAAGGTTGTCATATGTTCATTATGGTTGTTTAGATATTTTCATTTGTGTGTATTGTGAAGTTTAATAAAATTCTTTCAAACTAAAGCAATCCAATTATTTGTTTGGTTAAGAAACTTAGTTTTGTCATAGCTTGGGAATGTAGGGGTTAGGAAAATCATGGTAAAATATGATTCAACTACCAAATCAAAGAAGTGAGTTTGTTATTTTGGTTGGAGACTCTAAGGGATGGAAGGTACACTGCTCTATTTTCATTTCAAAGAGTGATAATAAAACTGTGTTGTTCATGTTGCTTATGTAGGTCTTCATTTCCATGTAGGCATTGCTCTACACAAGCTTGGAGTAGGACATGAGGATATCAAAGGAACATGCATTAGTTCTATATCTAGGATAACTTGATAGTAGGATGCATTGATATATAATTGTATATGATGATATTGATGTAGTTGTCTTGATGATATACAATGTATTTGTACATGAGTACAGTGATGTAGCTGTATTAATGATATATACAATATATTTGTACACGAGTCCAATGATGTAGTTGTATTGATGATATATATAATGTATTTCTACATGAGTATAGTGATGTATTTGTATTAATGATATATAAAATATATTTATACATTATTACATTGATGTATTGTATTGATGATATATACAATGTATTTGTACACGAGTACATTGATGTAGTTATGAATTTTCATGGATGTTAAAATTATGTGTAATGGTAAAAATGTGTCTAGAATTTATGAAAAATATGATGATTATGATTAAATTGATGCATACAGTAACAAATGAAAAATGATAATTATGATCATTGGGATTGGCCCATATTTATCCTTTTCATCCTTATTATCATTTCATTGCATGGCTTCCCTACATTCATTAGGGTTATCTTAGGTTAATTATGTCTTAATATGGATTGTTAATCTATATTTATCATTTTTATCCTCATTATCATTTCGTTACCTAGCTACCCTACATTCATTAGGGTTATCATAGGCTCGTTACGACTTAACATAAGCTTGTTAGTCTATATTTATCATTTTCATCCTCATCATCATTTTGTTACTTGGTTGTCCTACATTCATTAGGGTTGTCCTAAGTTAATTAGAATTTAAGTAGGTTCATTAGGGTTGTCCTAGGTTAATTAGAACTGACAGTTAGGTGTCATGACAAATAGAGCAAAAATTAGGATACCTTGCAACTTTGCATTGCATGCATCTAACAATTTTTGTATCAACATAGAAATTGTTTCCCTAGGAAAATGGTTTTGAGTATTGAAAATATGAGATAGTTTATTGTAGAGGGTTATCATGTGACCTTGTAGGTTCAAGCAGATCATTTGTATGTGCCTCCGATTCTGAGAAATAACCTATCAAAGTTTGACAATTTTTTGAACTTAGGACACTTAGAGACAATGCCACTACTGTATGGCACCAAAACATCCTAAATTGTACTCCCTTACAATGTGTTCCATATTTTATCCCTCCTCTTAGTGTTCATGTCTCAAAGCCAAACTAGGACCTAAATCTTCTCATATCATGCAATTCTAGCCTTATTTTCACTTTACACATCACATGGTCCCTTGATTCTGGCCCTTAAATGGGGTAGGACTACGGCATGGTGGCATGGTCCTCAATGGGACCAAAGCATGGTGCCTTGGTCCTCTCAAAAAAGACCTTAATTTGGCCCCTCTTGAAATGGTCACAATGAGCTATTGGGATTGTGATCTCCTTGTTGGCCTATGTCAAAAAATTAAGATGTTTTTCGATGGGAAAGTATATAAGGAGGTCCATACCTCTTATTTGATCATCACGGAGAATAATAGGAGAATCATAAGGCATCCATTCAAGAAATCTATCATTCAAGCATTGAAGCATTCATCATTAAGCATTTCTAGAGATCTTCAAGGTTGTATGTTCTTCATTTATCCATTGTGGAGAAACATTACATCATTCATATGTAAGCATGCGTATGTGATTAAGGTTTTGTCATGTTCACACCATTTCATATAATATATATGATTAGGTTCAAGAATCAAAGCATCATTATCAATCATTGCAGATATGAGGTATATCTTTCCATTATTTATTTCAGTATTTGCAATATTTCATTCAAGGTTAATTCCTAAATTAGGGTTTGACTTTGGAAAACCCTTATTCCCAACCTATTTTCCCCTTTTTTCTGTGTGTAGGAAACAAGTATGAAACCACGATCTCTAGAATAAGCAGTATTTATAGTGATGAATCGATCCCCCTATAGCATCATAAATTATACACCCTTAATTGGGTGGTACAATTCCATGCTTAGGTTAGCACCCTCCTTAGTGTGTTTGCATCTTGCAGTTCAAATTCCCTTAAAGCATTTAATTAATTAATTTAATTAAATATAAAGTCTTCTTTCATCACTCTACACATGATAAAATTGGGCCCTTAATCCTAAGTGTGCCCCTTTTTATTTTATTCTTCCAATTAATTATTTCATCAAAAGCCCTAATTATGTCCTATTTCGACTTTCAAGGCCCAATTTCACATATCTAAACACCTTGAATCTTCACATACTCTTGGAATTGACTTTAGAATCACAATATCATGCTTCCCCAAAAATTTAGAATAAAGTTGGTCGGACCAAGAGGCGGCCTATTGGTCCCAACTTTTTCTCCTCAAATATCAGGAGCGTGATTTGGTGGTATTTTAATGTTTGAATCTAGATAATTGATAAATTATATTTATTCTAGGTTGGTCTATGATCAAAAAAAAAATTAGAGTTTCATGCATATAGCCTTTCCTTTCCTCATTTGAAGGATCCAAATCTAACAATTAAGAAGGAGCCTCTTGTGAAGTGAAAATGCAAGTTGTGTGAAGTCTTCATTAGTAAATCAAGCATCTATCGAGCCTACATCAATCATCTTCAACATCAATTAGGAGATTTGAAGATATTGAAGAATAATAGGAGATCATCAACTGTCAATTGGCTTGTATCTCTTCCTAGGGTTTGGTATGGTTTCATGTTATTTTCATGTCTTTGTATGAGCTTCACAATATTCATTTTTAGATTTAAATTCATGTTTTAGATCCATTATTTTATTTTTTATTTGAAGCATTTACATTTACAATCATTTAGGGTTTACTCACCAAAGTGTAAGGTAGAACTCTAGATTCACTTTCTTGTTCATTTAGGATCTTGCATACACACAATATTCTTGCACACACATTTTCAATACATCATCAACTATTTGTGGATATGGAAATCACCAAAACAATGGTTTTGACTAAGGTGAAACCCTATGTAGCCATCTAGACACCATTTTACAAGTTGCAGATGCAGGTACAAGAATCTGACAAACGCATGATTTTCGGAACCTACAAAATACACAGGTGCAGACTCAGTCCTAGAGTTAGATCTCATTTTTCTAAGATCAAGGTGTGGCACCTTGGTCCAGGACTAGGGTGCACCTTGGTCCTTTGATTTTTACAACTTTCCCTAGCAATTCAACATTTCAGAGTCTCGGGACCCAAATTCCAAAAGTTCAACTCCCTGTGGTATCAAGGACTAGAGCGTCACGCCTTGGTCCTATACAGTCAGCATCAAATTTTAGAGATAGATGCACATCTAAGATCCTCTTCTAGTTATGTACTCAGTCTCTCAGTTTCAAATCTATGAATTTCTGCATTTTTAGTTTATGTTTGCATCTTTGTTGATCTCCTAGCATAGTTGATCATTGCATTGCATTTTACATATATCCTCTTCATTGCAACAAAGGAATAGAAACCCTAAAGATATTCCTTGACTCTCTCTTGTGAGAAGCATTCAAAGTGGATCATCTCCTTAGGATATTTTGTATTCCAATGTGTGCATGGGAGTGGGATCAAGTCTTAGCTACTTGATTCCATTTTCAAACTACACATCCCCATTGGAGTTGAAAAGTTTGGAGGACCAGGTTGATTGGTGACATAGTATCAAAATTTAATGGGCTCCTTTTGGGACCAGGTTTGAATCTTCTTACTTTACTTAGATCCAGGTTCGTGGCTCAATCTGACAACTATAACTAGGCATTTTCGCATTTTTACCTTCATTTTCAGCACTTTAACCCTAATTTCTTCAATTTAGCTTACAAAAGAGGTCTAACCAATCCAATAAAAATTCTCAATCGTAATCCTTGTTATTTTATGACTAGATCTATTGGATTGGAACCTTCTTTTAAATGTAGTGGACTTTAAGCCATAAAATTGTGGTTTTCATCCTCCTTGTGGTGGAAACCCTAATTTTTCACCATTACACATTTTGGTGAACCCAACTCCTTAAACATTTATTTCATATTTATGTTCTCAAATCTGAGTGTTTATGCAATTTAAAATTTAAATTTAAATTTACAAATTTAATTTCCAATTGAATTTTAAAAATTTAGAGGTTGATTTCACAAAAACACATAATTTTTATTTCTAAAATTGAGCTTGTGGATTGTTTAAATTGGATTAATTGCTTCAGGTTTGATTTAGGAACATTTCAAAATTTAAATTCAAATTCATAGATCTCATTTTAATCAAATTATATAAATTTAGAGGTTTCATTCATCAAAACCCTAATTTATTTTGGTTAATTTAATTTGTAAGTTGTTTCATTTTTCATCAATTTTCAAATCTCATTTTAAAACATTCATAATGTCATTTAATAGATCTGATTTATTTTCTATTTCACATATGATTACTTTTCTTTTCACTTATATGTACCAAAATCATGTGTTGGATAATAGCTTCTTTCATTTCACATTGCTTATTTTCATTCATAACATTTTGGCAAATTGTGTTTTTAGAGTTTCAAAATTCCCCCCTTTAAATCAATTTGATCTCAAAAGCTTTTATTTATAGTGCATGTTATTTTATTATTCTATTTTGGGGAAAATGTATTTCATATGTAGATTACCTCAAAGCTTTTGTAGATCCCAATTCTATAGATGCTAATGAAAAACCTAATACTTGTACCTCTCCTAGGGTATATAATGTGAATGAATAAAAATCTAATACTCATATCAATGATCTATCTAATGGAGATCAAGCATTGAAGAGTAAAATGGCACCATCTTCTTTTCATATGCATACCCTTGCGCAAGGGGGGGAAGATCAAAATATTGGTGTTTTCATCTCTCTAGATCCTCCTTATTCTCCTAGAGCCTATCTTAGTCATCAAAACATTTATAGAGAAAATGATTTTATGCATTTCATTCATGATCTATCTCCCAACATAACATTAATTAAAGATGAGGCCTTAGATGATAAGGATCTTCCTTCCCAATCTACCAAAGAGGTTATGCATGATGAAAGAAAGGAAAATCCTCCTCTGCAAGATATTCCCTCTTCATTTGTGGGTCCCATTGTCCCTTCTAAACACACTTACTCTAAAAAATTCTTAGAAATTTATTAGAATTTTTCTCCACCTTTTCAATTAAAAGATACTTATAGGAGTGGCTTTAACATAATATCAAAACAATGTTTTAGAGGACGAGGACTTGAAAATTTTGAACAAGGAATTCGAGTCCCTATAAACCTTCCTATGCAAGCTAGCATAGAAGGCCTGGGAAATGATCACAAATCTCTTATGGATGAACTCCTTAGGATTAAAGACTTTAAAGACCATTTTTTAAGACAAAAAGACATTTGTGCAATTAAAAGTTCATCTTCAAAACCCCCTTTTTGTTCATATTACCAAAGTAATGATCACACTACCAATGATTGTCCTAATTTTTAGAATGGAATGCAAGGACTCATTGATAGAGGCAAAGTTAAAATCATAGATGACAATCCTTCTTTTTCTAGCAATTTTAATTTTATATCATGAGAGACAAAGTCTATTCCTATTGATGATCAAGAAAGGTTAGCAACTAGAATCATTTGGAAGTTAAAGTATGACAAGAATGTTGTTTTTCCTTTTGTAAAATTTATCAATAAGCATAAATAAGGTGATGAGCATTGTATTTTTCATCATAGCTATTGCAATTCTCTTGGAAAATGTGAAGTATTTAAGGAATTTGTGCAAGAACAATTTGATAAGGCTTAAATAAATCTTTCAACTGATATTGCTCTCTTTCTTGGTGAGAAGGTAGTGCCTTAGCACTCCTCTCACCCTCCATATTGATCCTCACCCTATGGCACATGTAGTTAACTTAACTGGGGGCTATTTTTTATAAGAGGTGATTCTTTTTTAATATCAAACATGTTGAGGCAACAATGTGGTTCATTCTTGCCTCTATACTTCGGGGGCTAGAACCTTATCCTTCTCTATCTCTATCTAAAGCATCACTATTCCCTTTAGGGGTTGCATTTTTCATGTTTTGATATCTTTATTGCATGAAATGGTATGTCTCTTATGATAAATCCCTCCTTAGGGGAATTTGTGATCATTCATTCTTTTTCTCTCTTTCTCTTTAAAGATTACCTCTTCTTTAGAGTTGCATTTTACATATATTGATGTCTTTTCTTGCATTGGATATTTATTCATGTGAGTACATTGTACATTTTCTTATGTTTAATCTCTCCTTAGAAGTTGTATAATTCTTCTCATTGTCCTTACACTTGGGGGGCAATGATTTCTTTCTCTCTCTCCTTTCTAAGGATCCACTTTTTTTGTTGGGTGGTGTTTGTTTATGATTTGATGTCATTCCTTGTGTGAAGTTGTTGTTTGCTCAAGGAATCTCTCTTATGAAAGAGGTGTAAATCCTTGGCTACAACCTCTTTTTCACTTGGCAATATATATCCTATTATAAACTTATCCCTCAAATTGGGTCAACAGTGTGTCATCCTTCATCAAAAATCCCTTTCACCCAGCAATAGGGGAAAGGTGTGGATTTTTGTTATCCTTCTCCTCTTTGATTAGAATATATTATGTTTGTTCAAGAACTCCTCTTGGAGGTAGATGTCTTTTGAGCAAAGATCTTTTCTCCTCCAAGGATCCCCTTTACACTTGTTGCAAGATATCTCTTTTACAACTATCTTATCATTTCTTTTAAGAGTATTTTCTCTTTAGATTGGATTTATGACATTGTTGCCTAAAGGATATCACCTTGGTGTTGAAGGTGGGTATCCTTGTTTCTAGATTCCTTAAGACATTAACATAGGACTATGTTGACATCTTAGGGGGGGCATCCATATTTCCTTCTTTGTACCATACTGTACCATATATTTTCATATCATTTTTGCATGTCTTAAATAGGGTGTTCATTTTTGAAACCGGAGAAAACAAACTCTTATACGAGATGCTTCACGCCCGAAACCAGAAACAACATTTGATATATGTTTTAGATAGGGTGCACGTTCTTGAAACCAGAGAAAAAAAACTCTTACATGGGATGTCCTCGAAACCAAGCATGTATCTATCTTAGATGGGGTTACACATTATTGAATCCAGAGCAAAACTCTTAAACAAGATGTTCCCGAAAGAATACATTCACCACTTGGCATTTGCATTATATGTCTTAAATAGGTTGAAGCACGCTCGAAACCAAAGGAAAAAACTCAAGTATACAAGCTGCTATACACTTGAAACTGGATATCACTCGCAGACACGCATGAGGATGAGTGGATTTAGGGGAACATGGCTAGAATATTCCTACTCTCATCCCCAACATGGACCACCTAGAAAAACACATCTAGGGGTAAGTATCCATGTCCTTTCTCATCATTCCTCTCAGGGGTCACCTAGAAACATACATTTAGCGCGTATCTATGTTCTCTCTTTCCTTCTTCTCATGAACTGATATCTTTGCTATTGGTGGTTCATACATGATGTGTGCTTTTATCTTTTATGTGATCACTTGTGTTCTTGAGATGGCAATTTTCAAGAATGATATTAGTGGCTGAGACATTTTGATATTGAGGTCTCTTCAACTAGTTGACTTGAGGTCTCATTTTTGGTTTTTAGCTTTTGTGTTTTGCGTCTTTTGTCTTTTTGTTTGCCTTTTTTTTTTAATCTTGTTTTGTGTGCCCTTGTATATATTTGAGCAAGTTAAGATCCTAAGATTGAGGGTTTGATCTGTCAAAATTAGTGATGTCTTATACTCCTTGTGATCATGCTCCTCATTGCTCCACTTCATCTCTTTGTCATCTACTTTACCATGAGTATTTTCTTAGTCTCATAATCTTACTAAAGTAGGGGCTAAATGTAGCATCCTAAATTATACTCCCTTACAATTTGGTCCACATTCTAGCCCTCCTCTAAGAGTTCATGTTGTGAAGCTGGACTAGGACCTAATCCTGCTCATATCATGCAATTCTAGCCTTATTTTCACTTTACACATCACATGGCCCCTTGATTCTGGCCCTAAAATGGGGTAGGACCAGGGTGTGGCACCTTGGTCCTCTTAAATAGGACCTTAATCTAGCCCCTCTCAACAGTCACAATGAGCTATTGGGATTGTGAATTCTATGTTGGCCAATGTCAGAAAATTAAGGTGTTTTTTGACGGGCAAGTATATAAGGAGGTCCATACCTCTCATTTGATCAACACAAAGAATAATAGGAGAATCATAAGGCATCTATTCAAGCAATCTATCATCAAGCATTTCTAGAGATCTTCAAGGTTGTTTATTCTTCATTTATCCATTATGGAGCAACAATACATCATTCATATGCAAACATGTGTGTATGATTAGGATTTTGCCATGTTCATTCCATTTCATACAACATATGTGGTTATATTCAAGAAGAAAAGAATAATTATCAATCATTGTAGATCTGAAGTATATCTTTCCATTATTTATTTTAGTATTTGCAATATTTCAATCAAGGTTAATTCCTAAACCAGGGTTTGACTTAGACAAACCCCTATTCCCAACCTATTTCCCCTTCTTTTTGTATGTAGGAAACGAGTATGGAGTTGCAATCTTCATAATAAGCATTACTTACATTGATGAATCGATCCCCCATTGGAGCGCGAAAAGTTTGAAGGACCAGGGTGACTCGCGAGATGGTCCCGACATTTTAAGGGCTCCTTCTAGGAACAGGTCTGAATTTGCTTACTCTACTAAGATCCAAGTTTGTGGCTCAATCTGATTGTAGTTAGCTATTTCCGCATTTTAACCTTCATTTTCCACACTTTTACCCTAATTTTAGCAATTCAACTTACAAAAGAGGTCTAACCAATCCAATCATAATTATCAGTCCTAATCCTTGTTGGTTTGTGACTAGATCTATTGGATTGAAACCTTCTTTTGAATGTAGTGGTCATTAAGCCATAAAATTAGTGGTTTTCATCCTCCTTGTGGTAGAAACCCTAATTTTTCACCATTTTAGGCCCTAAACGTTTGAGTGAGTTGGGAAAAAAAATGGAAGCATGCCTAGCATAAACCTTCCTACCTAGACTTGTTCATGTTGATGGTTCATGCCCACGATAAACAAAATAAAAATTAGGCTACCTTGCAACTTTGCATTGCATGCATCATATGATTTTTGCATCAACAAAAAAAAAATTGTTGTAGAAAAATGGTTTCAAGTCTTGAAAATACAAGATATGTTATTGTAGAGGATCCTCTCGTGACCTTACCTATTCAAATAGATCATTTGTATGTATGTTGAATTATGAGAAATGGCCTATCAATGTTTTACAAGTTTTGAACTTAGGGCACTTAAGAGACAATTCTACTATAGTATGGCTTTGAACGTTTGAGTGAGTTGAGAAGAAAAAAAGGAGCATGTCTAGCATCAACCCATCTACTAGGACTTGTTCATGCTAATGGTTTCTTCCTACAAAGAACTGAACATAAATTAGGCTACCTTGGAATTTTGTATTGTGCTTTTGACAATTTTTGCATTCAAAAAAATGCCCTAGGAAAATGGTTTCAAGTCTTGAAAATATGAAATAGGTTATTGGAGAGGGTCCTCATGTGACCCCATAGGTTTAAATGGATTATTTTTGTGTGCCTCAAATTTTGAGAAACAACTAATTAAAGTTTGATGTTTTTTGAACTTAGGGCACTTAAGAGATAGTGTTGCTGAAGTATGGTTATAAATGTTCGAGAAATTTGGGAAGAGAAATAAGAGCATGCCTAGCATAAGCCTAGCTATATAAACATGTTTGCATTCATGCTTCATGCGCATGATGAACAAAATAAAAGTTAGGCTACCTTTCAACTTTGCATTGCATGCATTAGACGATTTTTGCAACAACAAAAAAATTGATGTCTTAAGAAAATGGTTTCAAGTCTTAAAAATATTTGATAGGTTATTAGAGAGGGTCCTCATGTGACCTCCCATGTTCAAATATATTATTTGTATGTTCCTCAAATTCCAAGAAACAACTCATCAAAGTTTGACAATTTTTTGAACTTAGGGAAATTAAGAGACAACACTGCTATGTTATGACTATGAATGTTCAAGCGAGTTAGAAAGAAAAATAGGAGCATTCCTAACATAAACTTGCCTACCTAGACATGTTCACATTGATGATTCATGCCCACGACAAATGAAACAAAAATTAGGCTACCTTGCAACTTTGCATTGCATGCATCTAAGGATTTTTGCATTGACAACAAAAGTGATGCCCTAGGAAAATGGTTTAAAGTATTGAAAATATGAGATAGGTTAGGAGAGTATCCTCACGTGACATTGTAGGTTCAAACGAATTGTTTGCATTTGCCTCATATTTCAAAAAATAACCCATCAAAGTTTGACAAAATTTTGAACTTAAGGCACTTAAGAGATAGCACTGCTACAACATGGCTTTGAATATTCAAGCATGTTGGGAAGAAAAATAGGAGTATTCCTTGCATAAACCTGCCTACTCAGATGTGTTTGTGCTAATGGTTTGTTACCACAATATTTTTTGAAACTTTTGCAACTTTTTGTGCACTCTCTATGCATTACTATTTTGCAACTTTTTTTGAATTCTTGATGAATATTCTTGATATGTTCTTTTTGTTTATTTTTTTGATGCAAGGCACAATTTTATGATGTTATTGGGTTCATAATTTCTAGGTTTTATGGTCCTATTGGCTAAAGTATCGCCTGTCTCCTTGGCGACACCTAGAGTAAAGGTAAAATCATAACTTTTTTTTATGTCTTATCACACCCATGCATGTTCAATAGTTAGGTGATCATAGAAGAAGTAAGTAATCTTTATAATCATAGGCATACTAAGTAATTTGTTTGATAACGTCATGAAAATTTAGAAAAAGTAAAGGAAGTAGAACATGAAATTGAATCCAATTTTGATTAATTGTTATCTATTATTATTGAGCATCCATGTTGTCATAAAGTTTGGTGAGGTTTTCCAAGGCAACTAAATTTAACTCTTATTATATATATATATATATATATGAATTACCATTTTAATTTATAAGTTGTATTGAAGTGCAATATCATTAAGATTCTATAGCATTCTATTGTTCATAACTAAATCGTTTGAAATTGATTATACATTCAAAATATGTTTTAAAGTAGGAAGACTTGCACATGAAGAACAAATTAGATCTAATATCAACTTTTTTATATCAGAATGTATAATAATTATGCATGTACATATACAAAAATGGCATATATATGTCAACTCAATAAAAGTTATACAAAATGTGACTTATCCGATAGAGATCTAAATACAAAATGTGGCATATGTCATATAGATCCAAATACAAAATGTGGCATATGTCATATAGATCTAAATACAATATATGGTATATGTCATATAGATCCAAATTTCATGCTATACATCTCTAGAAAATCCTATATTGCTTGTGAATCGTCAAAATAAAACCTCTTTGAAGTACGTTGTGCCTCTAGAGATGGCTGCACAATAACAATGCAAATCACAAATTAGATTATTTTTGTATTAGATAATTTATAATTGGACCAAATTAACATCAAAATCAATATGTATGCTAAATTATAATTTATCTGAAATTCAATTTTGTTTACCTCATTTATCGGTCTTTTCCCTGAAAGACAATCCACATATGGTGCTCCCCTATGATGATTAGGAGTCCTAGTATACATTATTAGTAGATTCTCCATGACAATTTGAACTTGGGTAAAAAACTATAACATGAACAAAACAAAATTGATACAAATTAGTATCTAATTTAAATCATAATGAATCTTAAACTAAACATATATCTAGATACTTATGTCTAAACATGTTGAGAATATAAAAATAAACACATACCTCTTGCATTGTGAAGTCAACTATGTCAGGAGCATTTGACATTGATGTAAAGCCAAATGGTTGTTGTATAAAAATGACAAGAATGTGAGACAATCAATCTATGCACATGTACAATCATTTAATACAATTTAAAAGTTGGCATTTAAATTGAATACTACAATAAGCTATGTAAATTACATGTAAGCTCTTGAAACTAATAATTCAACAAAAGTTGTGTTCAATTACCTTTCCTCGGTCAATAGTTGTGGTGTCGAAGGTTGGGAAATGTGGCACCTCACCCACACTAGGAGTTTCCTACAAGAGTAAAATGAGAGATCAACATATGTAAATTAATGTATATTTTATTTAATGACAGTTTAAATGAATATATATATATATATATATATATATATATACACACACACAATATAAAATATGTAAACATGTATGTGCAAAAAACTATACCATGTAATTCTCTATATGCCAAATGAAATGGACGATATGGTGCCCTGATGCACCTGTCTCAAATCATCCTCAAACATCAACTGTTAAATTCCACATAAATATACATGTTAGTAGTTATAACTCTTATAAATATTAATTATTAATATAATTTAGTGTATTGTTAAATTACAAGTTAAGTCTTACCATTGTTTCATCTCTCGCACCTAATGACTCTCCAACATATGCTCTTGCGCTTGTTGTCTCATCTCCTACATGTGACATGTAATGGACCTTGTACTCAATTGTGTCGATGGGAGGATCAATAGGAATTCCAAGTGGGCCCAAACACGTGTGCTTGCACTATGCAAGTATGTGGCACACAATTATGTGGAGATGACCTCCATCAACCGATCCACCTAGCATATCAAGGTCAACTAGTTAAGCTACTTAAGAGAATTGGGTGACCAAATTGTAGGTCAAATAGTGTATGGTCTTGATGCTCTCTAAAGTTGTGTCGCCAACAATGGGTAGATGTTTTATAGGAGGTGGGGGAGGAATAGGAGGGGAAACATATAAACCATGTACCACTCGAATTTCCCCAAGTCTATTATGAGGCATACTATGTGTGTGAAAAAGTGAAATAAGTTTGATAGCTGCAGGCACAACACTTCAATTAAGTCATTACATGTATGGTTAGACATATATAAGCATGAATAAATAAAACCACAACCAATCGACTAATTGCCTTCTAAAAGATGCGAGTATAAGATTGCTCTCAGATTTTTATAAGCAATACCAGTGAGTAGACTACACCAAGACGAAGGATTTAATCTATATGAGCATGATATTAAGATAAAATGAATGCACAATGGATGAATAATTCAAGCAATAATGAATTCAAGCAATATGGATTCAAACAATATGGAGTAAACTAAACATGGAAAAAGCTAAGCTAATATGCAAATAATCTCAAAAAGAAAACAAGCACAATATATTCAATGACTCTAGAGTGAAAATCAGCATAATAATAATCTCCAAGCGTGTTCTTCAAAAATCTCTGGGGTGATTTGAATGAGAGCTAAAGGCTGAATTTATAGAGAATTACAAGAGAGATGATAAAAAAGCTCAATTTAGGATTAATTGAAATAATTGAGAAATTAGGTTCAGTTAACCTTGAGATAGATTCCAATTATAGTTTAATTGAAATGCATTTAACTAAGAAGTTCAAGTTGCATTGGAAATAAGATTTAATTAATTCCATGCATTTGTGATAAAAATAGATAATTCTTTGATTTATTCAAGAAAAGAGTCTTTTCAATGCAACTGAACTTATTTTATGAAAAGCTTCGAGTTCCAATTTTAGAGAATGATTAAATTCCTTTTATTTGCTTTTCTGATTACAAGTTAATCTCAATTTAGAAAAAGAAAAAATATCTCAAGTTTGATCTCTCTTTCAATTCTTTTATTTTATTTTATTTTCAATTTAACTATTGCTTTGTGACTAATTCCTCTGTTGTGATAAATTAATTCCTTTTTTATGATTAAATGGCAAATTTATTAATTAATTAAATATGCAAGGATATTTAATAAATTAAATAGGATAATTGATCAAAATGATATTCTTGGAATGATTCAATTAATTAAATAAATATTTAATTAATATAGAATTATTGACTTGCCATGTGACATTTGATGATTGAAGAATTAATTAATGTGCTCAAGATTGATTTAATTGCATTTGGTTAGGATCTTGGTGATGTTTTCGAGATTAGGGGCCCATGGTTTAGATGACCAATTTTAGGGTATTACATTTACCTCTCTTTGAATTAATGTGCAAGCAACGTGTTGGTTCAAACAATAGTTGATGTCTAGGAGATACCAATTCTGAACTTGATTGATCACAAACCAGATAAAGAGCAAGGTGTTTGGCTTGATTTGAAACGATGAAACTGAACATAATTTGATTAAAGCAATATCGATCTTGAACTTGATTGAACTAGGAACGATGGAGAGCAAAGATACCGAACTTGAACTTGATTGATCAAGAAGCGGATCTTACTGATCTAAAACTTGATTGAACTAGACACAATGAGCAAAGATAAAATCGATCTTGAACTTGATTGATCAAGATACGATGAGCGAAGATAAACTGTCCATCTTGATTTGATGTGATGAAACTCAACACCTGCTTAGATTGAGCTTGTGATCAAAGATACTCTTTAAACTTTTGATTGAGTTTAAATAAATAATCAGCTAGATGAAAAATGATGAAACTGGTTAACGTTAAGAGATTGATTCAGATGAAGACAAATAATAACTTGATTTAAAGCAATGAAACTGACATGCCCCTAGCGTTTGATTTGATTAAGATGATCGAGAGATCTCAACTTGATATGAAGCGATGAAGCTGAGATGCCCCTTAGTGATAAGAATCTGATTTTCTTTAGTTGAAAAGTTTTTTTTCTCGACTTTTGATGAAAATTTCTCGACTTTGAAGATGTGAGGTCATAAGGTCATGAGTATGCCCCCTCGGGAGCAAAATTGAAAGATAGCGAGGGTACATTATTTTAGGCAATTTTTGGCGATGATAAGTTATTTGAGCACAAATGATTCAGAGGAATTTTTGAAAATTTGGCGTTGATTGATGAGAAATTGAGCGCAAAGTTGATTTGTAGAATAAAATTAAGATACAACATTGATTCATGAGAAATTGAGCACAATTTGAAGAAATAATGAGTTTTTGATGAAAAGCACTAAGTGGTTGAAATTGTGAAATTGACTAGGAAAACAATCTTGGATTTTGATTTCGATCCTAAAAATGGAATTAGAATGGGCAAATTAGCTAAGGGTACAATTTTCATGTCCATCGGAGCAAGTTGAAAAATTAGGGTTTTAGCTATATATGGGGTAAAAGTGTCATTTTCAATTCATTTTAACCCTCCAAGTTTGAAAATTCAAAAAGCCTTATGTGAAGAAAAATGGTGGTTCCCACATAGGAGCATCGATTCGAGCGCTAGAGACGAAATAATCGACCGCGAAACTACGAGCTAGCAATAAGTGATCTATCTTAAGCCAGTTATTCATTTCAAATTTGAATTTTTTTATTGATTTTTCAATTTTTGGCACGTTTTAAGTTGGACATTTTCATTTTGTCATGCGAGATAGGATCCTGTCTCGTACGAAAAACTGATGAAGTTTGTTTTGTCATTTAAGCCTACTAGTTTTGTCATTTGAGGCCTACCCTTGTATCGCACGACAACATTCAAAAGATCCCCTTTTGTCATCTTAGGTCTAGTCCTGTATCATATGGGAGTCTTTTGTCGTACTAGGCCTATTCTTGAATCGTACGATTTTCTACCCTTGTGTGGAAAACAGTGAGCATTTTTTAAAGTGTAAACTTGAAATTTTGATTTTGCAATTGACGTAGTTGAATTTGCGTGATGTTTTACTTCTCTTGTAGGCTTATTTGGAATGTTTTCTGATGCTTCGTTATTTGACTTTTTACAGATTCGATTGCCTCATGTTCTCTTTAGATGTGTCTATCCACCTACTATGACATTAGTGCGACAGTTGTCTAATATTGACTGGGCACATCTTGATTTGTGCAGATTCATACACCTTCTTGATTTACCTGATATCCGTGTGAATCACGGTATGCTCACTGCACTAGTTGAGAGATTTCATTCTGAGCATAACATGTTCCACTTTCCAGTTGGGGAGATGACCATCACTCCCAAGGACATTTACATAATTCTTCGTATCCCTTTTGCTGGGGGTAAGGTAGATTATGATGCAGACTATCAGACATGTGTTCAGTGATCCAGACATTTTGAAGTGTTCTATCAGTTGCGATGTGATGACGAGTAGGTACAGTGAGGACTTTCCACTTGCTTGCGTCTTGGCAGGGTTTATCGATTGCTTTCTGATGTTGGATAGGGGACAACAAGGATTTTTGTGTGGATGGGGCAGGATACTGGAGAGGCTTATTGAGACCCCTCAGATATTAGGCTGGAGTTCATGTATATTGGCCCATATGTATCACAAGATGCACGAGATTGTATATAGGGAGGGCAAGAGCATGGCTGCCAGAGTTTTGATCTTACAGGTATGGGCTTGGGAGCACCTCCCAGTATGCAGGCCGATTGTAGATGACGACAGGGATCCTGGTCAGCCCATTGTGTATAGATATTTAGGACATATTACTCAATCCCATCTGGGCAAGACATACTTCTGGAGATGACAGCTAGATGATTTGATAGTCGTTATATGGAGACCATACAGGGGTCTAGAGTCATGGGATGATTGGAGGATTGTTCACAGAGATCTGTTTGTCACTCACCCACTCATTGGCAGATCACAGACTGTGGTAGTGAAATTCATGGTTTCTTGAGTGATGAGGCAGTATGGTAGACCTCAGGGGATCTCGCATGAGTTCACTGCATACACACGATATGCTGATGAGGAGAGGCGAGGATGGGCACCAAGGTTATCTTATGCCTTGGGTATGCAACAGTTGACTGGGTTACAACGACTCGGGTGGGATTACATGGATGATGTTTATGGTGAAAATGGATAACAACAATGTTGAAAGACTAAATAGATTCAACCACAAAACCCTAGCCTAACAACAACAAAAATCCACCATAACATATGAAGATTACCTAAGACAATGCAAATCAAATGAAATCACAATGATTATACCATCACATGTCCAATAGGGTTTGGATCTCCATTCTTCCTATCTCCATTGATGGTTTTCACCGTTGGATGAAATTATTTCTCTTTACTTTTTTTGATTTTTCAATGTTTTTTGTGTCACAAGGCGCCTGTTTGCCAGGTTTTCACCAAGTAACGATTTTTTTGTTTTATAATTTTTTTTGTATTTTTGAAATTTTTGAATTTTTTTGTATTTTTTGAATTAGGATACTCTGAAGAGCTATGTGTAAAACCTGCGAAGGTGCATGCTGTTGATAGGATCCTCCAAAGGTTCACCTTTTGTAGTTGAGAGCTGATATGCCCCAGATCCATATGATGCTATAATGATGTAAGGACCAAACCAATTTGGTTCAAACTTGCCCTTCTCTCTCTGTCTTGCTGATTTTTAGGATTTTCTCTAAGAACCAAGTCACCCACCTCAAGTGTGCGAGGCTTTACCTTGTGATTGTAGCTGCATTATTCCTTGACTGAATGATATGTTGCTCGAGTGATTGTCTTCCTTGATAAGGGAACTGAGATAGAATTACTAGCGTGTGGACTACACAAGCCCGTATGCATGTCACCTAAAGAAGTTTGGGCATCACTGATAACAAAGTCCTTCAAGGAAGCTCCATTAAAGGTCCATGATGTATCACCAAAAGGGGATGGATGTATGGAACAAGTGGATGAGTTATGAAGGCTTATGATTGCAAAAAGAAGTGAAAGTATGATAGCATGATGGAGACTTAGGATCAACAAGTGTTCTTTTTTACTTGAAATTGTAGAAATTTCTCAACTTTTGCCCCCAGTTATTTTTATATTAGGGGAGATCATCTCTTGCTCTTTTTGCTTCATAGGATTTTTATCCTTGACTTTGATTTTTGTGGAGTCCAGTAGCTTTTGATGTTGATTTGGACTAAAGGACTTCTCTCTATTTTTGACTTTTAGATTTTTCTTTTCAAATCTTGATTTTTGATCCCCAATAAGTGAAAGATTTTGTGATTCTTGTTGATCCAAGTCTAGAAGTGGAGTGGAAATGGAATGAGTGGATGATATGGTAAAGCTATGTGAGTTCTCAAGAGGGATAGCGATACATTCAATAGATTCTTTGTTGGAACCACTCTTAGGACTGTTGATATCAAGAGGTGCTTGCACCACTAGAGGAGATTTGCATTTAGACTTAGTAGCCACAACACTAGGTGGCTCACACCCAATTCCTTGGCATTGCAAATTGTTTGTAGGTTGTTCTTGTTGACTGAATACCTTAGGAGATAGTGGGAGTTGATCAACATGAAAGATATACTCACCACATCCCATGTCTTTAATCTTGAATTCTTCTTTTAGCTCTGATTGTTTGGATGTAGAAGCTTTCAATGATTCTGGATCCACATATGTTGATGATGGAATTGCTTCTCAATTGACTGGGATTGTTATTTCTGATCAAGGTCACAGATTGTTGCAATATATGAATGGGTCTGGGTCAGCTTTGACGGTCACTTCAACTCCATTGTGTGGAAATTTGATACACCGATGATATGTAGAAGGGACTACGTTCATCTCATGAATCCATGGACATCCTAGCAATATGTTGTATGTGAGATCGAGGTCTAGGACTTGACAAACCACATCTTTTGTAACTGGCCCAACTCTGAGAGGCAAGGTGACTGTGCCTTTAGATGAACGCTCTTCGTCATCATATGCTTTGATAGTAATTTTGTTTGTAGAATTCACAACTTTGTCAGAATATCCCAATTGTTTAATAGTGCTCAATGTACAAATGTTTAGACCTGCTCCTCCATCTATTAGGTCTCGTTTGATTCTATGTTTGTGTATGAAGGCTTCAATGTGTAAAGGTGCATTATGTGGCTGACTTACGGAGGCGTCATCAGCTTCTGTGAATGTAAGGGAGTGTGGAATGGAAAGGTATCCCACCATGGCTTGAAATTGGTCCACGTTTAGATCAGTGGGGACAACAGTGTCTCTCAAGATTTTGTCAAGAATAGCTTTATGTGCAGGGGATATGCGTAAGAGCTCAAGGATTGAGATAAGCGCGAGTGTCTTCCCTAACTGTTCTACAAGGTCATACTCAGGTTTGGTTGATGAGGAAGCAGTGTTCTTGGCTGGAGCACCTTGCAAAGTGATTTTACCTCGACGGGTTGTAACATAACATTTAGAGGTAGGTTCGGAAGAAGATCCAACACCTTTTAGGACAATCTTGGGTCTCCGGGTAGAATTCTCAGGGTTTTTGTCCTTGATGATAATGGTAGAGACGTAATTGTCCATTGAAATGTGATTGATAGTTGAATCATAGTAATAGGTTGCTCTGGTATAGTTGGTTTGGTCATCTGTGGCTTTAGCTTTTCCCTTGTCATGCTTTGGGAATGGTTCCTTAAACATCTCATGTTCTTGATTGGATGAGTGCCCTTCAATCTCAATGTCACCCCTATCAATGAGATCTTGTATGATGTTCTTTAGTCGATGACAATTTCCTATCTTATGACCCTTGCTCTTATGAAATTCACAATATTCATCATCATTCCACCAATTTGGTTTGACCTTTGGCTCATATGGAGGAAAATCTGGAATAGTGATTACCTTGTTTGCCACTAGCTTTTTGAAAACTGACTCAAGTGGTTCTCCCAATGGGGTGTACTTCCTTCATGATCTGGAAGTTGTTTGAGTATTCACTTGATTGTTTATAGAACTTGATCCTTAGCTTGTCTTTTCCTTTAAAGTCATCTTTGTTTTCCTTCAATATCTTAATAACTCCTTGTTCAATTAGGACCTTCTCTGTTGCTAAGCCTTTTTCAATGACATCCTTGAAGGTGGACAAACAAGCTTTCCTTAGATCATAGCCAATGTCTTTGTTAACATTCTGGGTGAACATTTCTACCATTTGTTTTTGTGGAATTTCACAAGAGCATCTGCTACCTAGATTCCTCCATCTTTGTAAAAATGATGAAAAAGACTCTCCATCTTTTTGCTTGGTGTTGCACAAAGTAGTGACTGATATGTCTGTCTCTATGTTGTGGGAGAAATGTTGGATAAATGCCTCTGCTAAGTCACCCCATGACTTAATACCAGGTGGGAGTTGGGAGAACCATTCCATAGCTTGATCACCTAGGCTTTGTGGGAATAATCTCATCAAATATGTCTCTTCTGCTGCTACCTCAATGCAAGTTGTGAAAAACTATCTTATGTGTGCCTTAGGATCCCCTTTTCCTCTATACTTATCAAACTTAGGCGTCACAAAGTGTGTAGGAAATGGAGGCATTGGAATGCTTTTGTCAAATGGATAGGGACATATGTCTCTCATTGTGTATGTTGGCTTTGGTGTATTTATGTCTTACATTTTCTTTTGTAAGTCCCTGATTTGTTGCTCCAAATTGCTCTTAGGTGGAGATCGACTTCTTGGACCATACCCCATGCTTGAGGCACCAATTGGAGGAGGAGCATGTTGCATATATGGATGATATTGATCATACACATGTTCATATGGAGGAGGTCTATAGTGATGCTGCATATATGGACCACTTGGTATAGATTCATGTTGAGGAATGAAATATCTATTTTGTCCATGTATACCATACTCTACAGGCATGTCATGTTCTAATGTGTTGCCCCCAAATTTGACACAGGGTTTCCTTGTGTCCAAATTTTGAGCATGCCTTTGAATATCCAATTGCTTTGGTGGTTGGTCCTTAGCATTGGTATGTGATTGAGCATATCTTTCTGCATAAGACTTCCATAATGGTCTGCGAAGGTGAGTATCATATGCTTGACCATGTGTATGTGGGACCTCTGGTTTTTGAAACAAAGACGATGGTGATTCAGGCACCATATGTGGTCCTCTATTGCCTCCACTATTAGGTCTCCTTTGATCCATGTTGGAGTGAGGTTGTTGCAAAGGTCGATTTTCCATTATTTGAGACATGTCAAAATCATGAGGTATCTTGGCTCCACTTTGTGCCATCATTTGTAAGAAGTATTGTCGATCCCTCTTCATTATTTCCTCAACCAATCGATTGAAATGGGGATCCTTAATGGATTCTTCCACATCTGCTGAATGTACTAAAAAGTTGTCCATATCATCATTGTGTGTATCATTGTTGTTTGTAGTGTCCATGTTCTCAACATTTGGAATGTTTCTATAGGCATCCATGTCAGGTAATGTAGTATGATCAGAATTGAAAAAGATATCATTGTCATACTCATAAGAACTCATGTTTGCAGACTCTTGAGCCTCTTTAGTTTCTCTCCTAGATTTTTGAAGACGGGTTTCAACCATGAACTAGGTATTGACCGAGATGTGTGAGACTAGATGAAAAATGGAAAAAGTATGGAAGACTAAGAGTTGGATGGAATGTAAATGAATCTGAGGTGTACTTGCAATGTCCAAAGTGTAAGACCAAGTATGTATGTAGTAGAGTAGGTGTGACTTCCAAAGAGAGGATAGTTTCTCTTGATGAGGTAAGTTGACCTTGACTCTAAGTAAGACCAAATGAGACCCAAAGGTGATAGACCTTGATGAGGGACCACTTAGCAAAATGTTGTTGTATGGAGTGTGTTGACAAAGTATGATGAGGACAGGCAAGTGACCTTTTGACTCAAGTTTAGACAAATGTAAATTTAATGCAAGATGTAAAGCAATGATGGACTTTGTGAGACCCAAAGACAAGTTGAATGCTAGATGAAAACCCGGAGAAACAACCTAGGAAGCTCAAGAATTTCGAAACTGATTGCTCTTGTTTGCTAGACTGTAAAATTTTTCCAATTTGTGAAGTTGTTGGTTGTGACCAAATCTAAATGTTTGACTGTTTTTCGTGACAAGAGGACACAATGTTGATGAGGACTCAATGTTTGCAAGTGCTTAGACTCAAAATGACTCCAGGAAAAGTATGTTGTTTGATGTAAAAATGTTTTGCATACACTTGAAGACACAAAAGACACAATGTTTTGCTACTTGGTCTTGAATGTTTTGAATGTTTAAAATAAGTCAAGCACAATTCTTATGGCTGGCCAAGACAATAGTTGTTGATCCCACATGAGGTTTTACCCCCGAGGCTACGCTATTCAGAGCGGATACTGAGATGCTTGACCTCATTGGCTCCACCCTCGGCACTCACTTCTCGGGTCAGCCAAGCATCAGTCCCTACGAAAACTCCCCGTGGCAAACTTTGTATCTCTACTAAGAACCGTATGTGTGTGGGCCGCTACCATAGGTCCGACCTCCTGCCTCAACAACTAGAAGGATTTTGGCTTCTAAAATAAAAAGGTGCTAGTAAGGGCATCGGCTCGTGTGGCCATACATGCGACACTTTCAGCTCTGTAAATATAGAAGGCTCCTAGCCGGTAGGGGTTACGCCCTACAGCTAATCAAATAAATTTGGTCAAACGGATTTATGGGGAGACATAGTGTCGGTATGAACTAATCAACACACGTTATCCATAGTTTTCACCATGAATACAGTTGTTTATAGTGGTTTGGAAGAGGTGGGTTTTCCTCGCTACCACTTGGGTCATTCTCTTCTCACTAGTAGTCCTAATGACCACACGGGAAGACAGACCCTCTAAAGATTAAACAAAAAGAGCCTATTGCTCAAGACACAAAAGACAATGATTCAATTTTAGTGCACCATTCAATTTTAGTGCACCAATTGAAGTGTTTGCTAGTCTATGAAAACAAGGCACACAATAAAAATCCAAAAACCCTTACCAAGGACCTACAATAAAGATTTATTAGTAGTTTGGATTGTTTCAAATGATCAACCCTTCCTACAAGCACACAAGTTAGGTAAATTTTAGATCCAAAAGACTTTGTGAAATAGGGGCCTTCAACAATGTGTTTTGTTGACCAATTCAAAGATCTGATTCATCATAAAAAAAGACCACCTGTAAAATTTCAAGAGATTTTCAGAAATGTAAGAAAATCCAAAAATTTTGCTAATTTTCTCCAAAAATTAATTTTTTATCAAAAATCATAAAAAATTCATATAAAATGCAAAATCAATCAAAAAAATCTAAAATTTTTACTGGAGAGTCCTGACAGTCTTCCAAACTTTCATAAAAAAATTTCTACAACAAATCCAAGTAGTTTGTGAGATATGAGTAAAATAATGCAAAACCCTAATTTTTAAAGATCTGATTTTTGAGGAATTATTTTGCATCAAATTTAAAATCACAAAGACTAGATCCTATGTATAATTTTTAGAAATTTCCAAAAATGTAAGAAAATCCAAAAAATTTGCTAATTTTCTCTGAAAATTAATTTTTTATGAAAAATCATAAAAAAATAATATAAATTGAACAAGTAATCCAAAAAATCTAAAATATTTACTGAATCCTTCTGATACTTTTCCTGACTTGTAAAAAAAATTTGATGCCAAAATTCGAAGCTGTTTGTGAGATCTAATCAAAATAAGGAAAACCCCTAATTTTTAAAGATCCGAATTTTAGGGAAATATTTTGCATCAAAATTAAAATCACAAAGAACAAATCCTATGTATAATTCTGAGTGATTTCCAAAAATGTAAGAAAATCCAAAAAATTCTCTCATTTTCTCTCAAAATTATTTTTTATGAAAAATCATAAAAAATTCATAGAAAATGAAAATGTGCTCCAAAAATTCTAAATTTTGGAATGAGAGCTCCTGATACTTTCTTCAACTTGCAAAAAATATTTGGTGCAAAATTTCCAATCCGTTTGTGATATATGATCAAATCTCTCCAAGATCTTGATTTTTTGTCCAAAACCCTAGCTGCACAAGGTTATTCTCCAAATTGTTTTACAAAACAACAATATAGGGTTAGAAAAATCTGCAAAAAACATAGATCTAACAAAAATCCATGTCCCAGCGGGCGTGCCAAAATTTTTATGGTGAAAATGGATAACAACAATGTTGAAAGACTAAATAGATTCAACCACAAAACCCTAGCCTAACAACAACAAAAATCCACCATAACATATGAAGATTACCTAAGACAATGCAAATCAAATGAAATCACAAAGATTATACCATCACATGTCCAATAGGGTTTGGATCTCCATTCTTCCTATCTCCATTGATCTTGCTTGATATATTTGCTCTCAGATTTTATGTGCACAAGAGCTCAACAAAGAACAGAATGTGGTTGCAAGTAGGATCACCTATGTTCAAAAGCGTAGTGTAGTCAAGTAGTCAACGGGGGGTATAGATTGATTAGAATGATTGATTAGGGTTTGATAATGAAGGAAGTATCTCCTTATATAGAAGACACTATAAGAAATAGAGGGATAAGATTGAGAGGTGTAAAAGGAGGTCGGCTATGATTAGAGGGTAGGTAAAAGAAATAATAAAATAATGAAAGGGGTAGGTAGTGTATGAATTAAGAGATGAATGACATGTGTCATGGGTGGAAAAGGTTAATGAATTAATTAAATAAATAAAGATTTATTTAATTAAAGGAGGAAGTGGGATCAATTAAATAAATAAGATATTTATTTAATTTAGGAAAAGGATAATTTAAATAAATAAATGTATTTATTTAAATGAGAAATAAGGCTAGAAGAGGATAAATGAATAAATTAAATAAATAAAGAATTATTTAATTAATAGAAGAATTAAGCTTAGATAATTAAATAAATAAAATATTTATTTAATTAGACTGGACAATTTTGGGTGTCTACAGATGATATTGCAGATGTGGGGGTATTTCCCCAATACAGGGATTGGTTCCAGCAACATCCATTCCCTAGATTTACAGATCAAGCTGAGCAGACAACTCGTATTGAGGAGATTGAGGATGATGCCCCCACACAGAGATAGGGACAGAGACAAGGACAAAGATTCAAGGCTCTAAGGTGGGTAGGTGGCGATCCTGGTGCTAGCAGCAGCAGGGTCCGAGCTGGTGGTAGACAACATAGAGGAGAGGGTGAATCCCTAGGTACAGTTGGAGTGAGACTTGGTGGAGTGAGAGTGCCGAAGGGTGGAGGAGAGGAGGAGAGAGAAGCACCACGACAGGTTCGGCAGAGGAGAGAGGAGAAGGGGGGAGCCAGAGGCGGAGATGGAGGAGGAGATCAAGGCGGAGAGCCTGCGAGGGATGAGGGGACCGACACAACATGGTCGATGAGAGCACGCCTAGCGAGGTTACAATCACAATTAATAGTGTCATAGACTCAGCTGACAGAGCGAGACCATCAGTTAGCAGAGATGAGAGAAGAGTGAGACTATTTGCGATAGGAGGTTCTTCATCAGACAAGTCAGGCAACCTATTATATTGCGGCTTACAGTGTAGCAGTTCCATTAGCGCAATAGGTTGTTCTGTACTCACAGTACATGGAATGGTTAGAGGAAGCTCGAGCACATCGTCAGGACCTTGGAGAGCAGGCTTCTCCTCCTCCACCACCTGGCAATGAGGGAGAAGCAGAGAGATATATATTCTTTTTGTAGCTCTGAGATTTTTTTTTTTGTAGCCCTTACGATTCTTGCTCCGATGGGAGTTTGTATATGCCAGTTGACATCATTTTGTACTCTGAGACATTATACGATATATATATATATATATATATACACACACACACACACACATATATATATATATATGTGTGTGTGTGTGTATATATATATGTATATATATATATATATGTATATATATATATATATATATGTATATATATATATATATATACGAGATCTGATTTGACTTCATTATACTTGTCTTGATTCGATTATGAAATGTTTTCCATATGCTTTATTCTATATGTATGCATATCTTTTGAGTATGAATGTATGCAAAACAAGTAATTATGGATGTCTACTTTTGTTTCTTTTCTTATGCAAATAAATGAATGCACATGAGTAATGACTAATGCAAAAAAAATTACTTTTCTATGCAATAAGGTGAATGTAAATGAGTAATAATGAAATGTATGGATCTATATAAGATGCTTATGTATGCAGCTAACATCTCAAAACACAAGTACTTGATCAGAGAAATGATGAAAAAGAGACCACTTAGCTGAGAAATGATGATGCTTTCAACTCTCATAAAATAAAGAGATCATTATTATCATACTGAAATCACTCTAAATTCACAAAATACAAAATGTAATGCAAAATGAGATGCAAAATGAAATGCAACCTTAACCTAGTCATTGGATTTAAAATGCTTAAGTTTAATTACTGAGCATAACAAACATAACAAGTAGATTAGAGTTCCTTTCTTCTCAATGTGCAATTTTAATTATCTTGTCCGCAATGACCCTTTTTCATTCATATCCTTGGACAGATTTCACAAGGACCCGAATTGCATGATAAAGAAAATCCCTCAAAACGGACAAAGAAATTATGTGAACCTTCCTGTAGCATTCAAATAAGCGGAGTCAAGGTATGTGTGGTGATTTCACCTTGATGTGAAGACTCTTATCACAGACACCTAGTTGATTAGATGTTTCCAGATCATCAGAATCATTCCTACAAGCAGAAAACAAAGAAAAATATTATGCCCACAATTCTTGCTCCTCTTAGTCAAGATACACTTCCTCGAGTTACTCAGAGGGATAATAATCGAAAACCAATATAAAAGATAACACACAAAGAAAATTTTCATGCATAGCTCAAACTGTTTAATGATTGTTTTCTGTTATGTTGTTTTGCTTGTTTACTCGGTTATAAAACTCTTTAGTATTCGGGAGACAGGTGAGTGACTCGGAGTGGACGACCAGGTTTCACTGATGAAAAGATGACTTGGTTGATAATGCTTAGGACATGTAATGTGCTCTATCGTTTAACCTAAGACTAGGACATTGATCAGTTTCAAGCCATGAGCGTTCCAATGAACCAGGATGTCACAAAAGTGATTGAAATATATGTACAAGCGATAATAAAGATGCGTGAAAGTGGGAAATACCAACATTGCATTGATAGATGGAGCGTTGAGTACAAGAGGCACCTGTTTGCCAATTTTTCACCTACTTGGCAGAGATATTTTTTTAATTTTTTTTAGGACATTTTTCAATTGTACAAGTTGTTGGAGCAGAGAATGCTAGGTGAAGAATTTCTTCAAGTGGATGGTGTTGATCGGTTCACGGAGCTTTTCTCCTTCTAATGTTGAGAGCTAATAGGCACCAGAGCCGAAGACTGCAATAACGATGTAGGGCCCCAAGCAGTTGGGTTCAAACTTCCCTTTGTTGTCTCGAAACTATTGATTTTTAGGATTTTCTTTCAGAACTAGGTCACCAACCTGAAATTCTCTTTGTCGAACCTTCTTGTTATATCCTTTGGACATTCTCTTTTGATATACTCTGAGATGATCAAATGCCACTTGTTGACGCTCATCCAACAATTCGAGCTCTTGCAATCTAGATATTTTATAGTCTTCATCAGTAACAAGACCTTGCAAAGAAACTCTTAGAGATGATATTTCCATTTCAATAGGTAATACTGCTTTGGACCCATACACCAAAAAAAAGGGTGTAGCCCCAGTAGGTGTTTTGATACCTGTTTTATAAGCCCACAATGTAGGATTGAGCTACAGATGCCAATCTTTCCCAGATTTGTTCACTGTTCTGTGCAAGATAGTCAGTAGGTTTTTGTTGGATGCCTCAGCTTATCCATTACCTTGAGGGTAATATATTGATGACCAGTGTTGTTTAATTTTGAATTTCTCACAGAGCTCGTCCAGATCTTTATTCTTGAACTTTCCTTCGTTGTCAGTCACAATGGATGAAAGAATCCCATACCTGCAAATGATATAGTTTAGGATGAAGAGAGCTACTTGTTTACCGGTTGCTTTGATGAGCGGAACCGCTTCTACCCACTTAGTGAAATACTCAGTTACAGTTATGATAAATTTATGTCCGTAAGATGATGCAAGATATATCTGACCGATGAGATCAAAGGCCAATGTGTAATGAAGGGTATGAGATCCCTTGTTGGAGCATGTATGAGGTTCCCATGTAACTGACACTTCTCACAAGTCTTAGCAAATTTAATAGCATATTTTTCCATGTTTGGCCAGTAGTAGCCAGCCCATAGTAGTTTCCAAGCTAAAGTAAGACCATTCGAATGAGATCCACAAATACCTTCATGAACTTCCGATAATGCATGTTTAGACTCTTCAGTTTCTAGAAACCTAAGCAATGTACCGTCCAAACCTTGTGTAAATAGATCATTAGCAATGATAACATCCTACGAAGCATTTTGGGTTAGGTTCCTTTTCTCATTATGGGTAAAATTTTCAAGGATAATTTGGTCTCGTAGATAAGAGTAAATGTGGCTATATTGGGATGATCCGTGTCCAATAATAGAACAGACTATTTGGGTCTTGGGAGAATCATAGGCCGGGTAATGTAACTCTTCCACCAGGAATTCAAAGCAAAAATTGGATTCTTGTAACTCGAGCATAGATGCCAAGGTGGCCATAGCATCTGTTGCTCTGTTTGCGGATTTGTGAATCAGTTGGAATGATACAAAAGCAAAATATTTCTTAAGATCATCCACCATTCTCTTATAAGGTATCAGTTTCTCATCTCGAGTCTAATATGTATCATTGATTTGATTGATGATCAGCTGAGAATCTCCATAGATGTGTAATTCTGCAACCTTCCATTCAATAGCTAGCTTTATCTCGTTTACCAAAGCTTCATATTCTACAATGTTGTTTGTACAAGGAAAAAGAATCTTATAAGCCTTTGGGATTGAATACTTCTGAGGTGTAATCAATAGTATTCTAGCACCAGAACCATTTTGAGTGAAAGACCCATCAAAGAACATCTTCCAGGATTGTTGAGTAAGGTGCACTATTGATTCATCTGGGAACTCTATATGCAGCAGTTGAGTGTCTTCAAGTGGAGCTTCAACAAGTTGATATGCAATTACCTATCCTTTTATGGCTTTATGTTTCACATATTCAATATCAAACTCTATAAGGACCATGACCCATTTTGCCAATCTTTTGATGAGTGTTGCTTTGCTGAGAAGATATTTGAGCGGATCAATTTTAGCCACCATCTTGACTGAATGTGCTAACATGTAGTGTCTCAACTTTTGTGATGCAAAGACTAATGCCAAGCATGCTTTTTCTATTATAGTGTAGTTCATTTCATAAGACACCAATGTTCTGTTGATGTAATATATAGCTTGTTCCTTTTTATTTTCATCCTATTGTGCCAGAAGTGCCCCCAGTCATGAGTCAGTTGCTGATATGTACACAATCAATGGTTTACCTTGAATTGGTGGCATCAATATTGGTGGTTTGGATAGGCACTCTTTGATTTGCTGAAGATGTTGTTCACATTCCTGATCCCAGTTGTATATTACTCCTTTCCTCAATACTTTTGTGAAAGGTTGAGCTTTGTTTGCAAGCTGAGAAATAAAGCATCTGATTGATTGGAGAGGTCCCTGTAAACTTCTCATTTGACTGATGTTCTTCAAAGGCAGCATTTCCATTATAGCTTGGACTTTCTCAGGATCAACCTCGATTCCCTTTTTTGAAATGGTGTTGCCAAGCAATTTCCCAGATGTCACTCCGAATGCACACTTTTTTGGATTTAACCGGAGTTTGAATTTTTCCATTCTATCTAGTATAGGGCCTAGCTCTTGAATATGTGTGGATCTCTTCATAGTCTTCACTAAGGTGTCATCAACATAATCTTCCATATTCTTATGCATCATGTCATGAAAGATAGTAGTTACTACTCTTTGGTAGGTTGCTCCTGTGTTCTTTAGCCCAAATGGCATGACATTCCAACAAAAGGTTCCCCATGCATAGGTGAAAGTTGTCTTTTCTTGATCCCTGGGAGCTAGTTTGATCTGATTATAGCTAGAGAATCCGTCCATTAGTGAGTCTATCTCATACCCAGCAGTCATGTCGACTATCATATTAATGTTTGGTAATGGAAAGTCATCCTTTAGACAAGCTTTGTTGATATCTCTGAAGTCAGTACAAACTCTGATAGATTTGTCTACCTTTGACACATGTACTATGTTTGAAATCCATTCAACATAGTCTGTAGCTCTGATAAATCCAACTTTTAGCAGTTTTTGTAGCTCAACCTTGACTAGCAGCGCCACATGACGGTGCATTTTATGGAGTTTTTGCTTGACTGGTTTAACTCTTGGTGTGATAGAAAGATGGTGCATGATAAGATCAGGATCTAGGTCTAGCATATCAGAGTACATCCATGCAAAATTGATCTTCTTTTCTAAAAAGAGGTGAGTGAAATCTTTCAATTCTTCTGCTGATAATGATTGAGCTACATGAATGAAGTGTGGTGTCTCTTGACTCCCAATGTTCACTGGTTGAGTTGGCTCAATCAATATACAAGACCTTTCCTAAAAATGACTTGGCAGTATGTCAAGTATCTCACCTTCAGGCACCTCCGAAGAGGTTTTCACCCTTAGGTACGTCTTTTATTTTCTCTTTTTTAGATTCTGACACCGCCACAATGTGGTTTTAGCCATCAGATTTTTTATTTTTATTTTTCTTATTTTTGTGACTAAGATACTTGATATCTATTTCAGTCATGTTTTCACTCTGTTCACTGGTGGAAGAGCCCATAGGTTCAACTGCATTGAGATAATAGGCTAAAGTATAGTCATTGGCAAAAGTAGGTATATTCGTGCGCAGGTTTTGTAAAGTACAGTCAATTAATTCTGGATGTAGTAAGGATAAATTTTGGATAGGTTCAAGGGTATTCACGGTATTGTCATCACAATTGCAGATTGAAAAGTTGAGTTCTAGAAGGATACCTTGCATAAATGTCTCGAGACTAAGAAGAGTCCGAACATGATTATTAAAGTGCACGTTAATATTTAGTTGACCTAATCTAATAGACATACTTGTAGCATCGTTCTCTACACTATACTGGATATCATATCGTGGTTTGACAACAATAAGATCAGTAGACAGATTTTCATCATTTACATCAGATGATTCAGAATTTGATGCTGAGTAGATATTATCAGAAATGGGACTATTGTTAGAGTCATCAGATGAAGTTTCTGAGTCTTCTTCAAGTGATTTAATATATGTATGGTATCAACACCAACATCTTTAATGTTGCAAGTTCCTTCAAGATTTGTCTCATTTATCATTTGTATCTGACACACCTATTGAAATGATCTTGTTGTTTCTGTGACTCCCCGTCATCTACTCCATTCAGCTTCTTCTGGACTGATGACTGGTTCTGCTTCTGTAGCTTCCAATTCTTCTTGTGTAGTGCTATACCTGATTTGTTTTATCTTAGTAGAAGGGTACATAATAGATGAGAAACTCTCTGGTATTCTTCCTTCTTTCAATCCTTGTTCATAGTTTTTTTGTCTTTTTAGTCTGATTTCCTGTATTTCATTTTCTAGTTTTGTGCGCATCAGCTCTTGAGTATCATCTGTGATACTATTAGACTCTTCTAGAGTTTCTGTAGTGGATGTATCTGAGAGGTAATTTCAACCCCATTCATACTCATTTGAGCCAGTTTCTAAATCTTCTACTTTTTGCCTACCAGTGTATGTGACTAGAAATTTCAGCGGTGTAAACAATTCCCTGAATCTTTCTAGTTCCTCTTTCATATTTTTTGGGACTTCTACTTCTTGTAGTATTGTAGTTGATACCATTGGAACTTGAGCATTGATTGTCTCTTCTCTCTTGATTTCTAGTTCCTCTAGTTTTGTTTCATAGCTGTCTTGAAGTTGTTGAATGTTTACTTCCTATAATGTTAAAGGCAGTGTCTTTTTCTTCCTCTTAGTCTTAGAAGCATGTTTTTGGTCTGATGTTTTTCCTGGATTGTATCCTACTCCAACTTTATCATTTGTGGACTTTGTTTGTAGTTGAATTGGTTCAATGATACCCTCTTGATGTTTGCCTAGAGGACCAGTACCTGAATATCCCATGTGTTGAATCATTTTGTAGCCAGGACCATATTGGGTTGGTGAAATCTCACAATGTCGTACTTCCTCGTTTTGACTATCTTCCTTGAAAAGCTAGTTAAGAACAACATCCTCTTCTATTTCATCTACTAAGGAAGTAGAAGACTGTAGAAAAAAACCATCATATATGATATTCAGAGTTGAACTTTGTGTTCTCATAGCCTCTGATGGTTTGCCCAACCGTTTTGGTGATGGAGGGAGAGAGACTAATGAAAGTACCGGTTCTATCCTGTAGCCATCCATGCCAGTATTCGTAATCTTCAATTTATTTTCCAAGTATTTCATCAGAGCTTCTAGATTTTCATTTGTAGAGTCTGCCCTATTATGAGGCACAAAAGTATCAATACCTTTTGTTAATGCATTACAATGGAGATTTGTATCAGCAGGAATACTGACTTCTGTTCCATTATAAGGAAATTTTTAGCATTAATGGTATGTTGATGGAACTGCCTTCATTTCATGAATCCACGACCTGCCTAGTAAGATATTGTATGACAGAGGAAGATCAAGTACCCAAAAAATGACATCTCTTTCTATAGGTCCCACCCTGATTGGTAATGATACCAGACCTTTAGAGGTCCTTCTTCTTCATCATAGGCTTTAATTGTTATTTTCTTGGCGGGATTAATGAAATTTTTAGAAAATCCTAGTTGTGTAAGTAGACTATAAGTACAAATATTCAACCTCGTGCCTCCATCTATCAAAACACGTTTAACTTTGTGTTTATGGATCATGGCTTCAATATGAAATGGTTGGTTATGTGGGTGATTTAGTGAGTTGTCATCTTCCTCAGAAAAGGTCAGATAGTGAGGTGAAGTTAGATGACCCACCATAGACTGAAACCGATCAATATCTAAATCTTTGGGAACATTAGTGGCGAGGAATGCTTTGTCTAGGATCTCTTTGTGAGCAAAAGAGATTTTTAGCAATTCAAAGATTGAGATTTGAGCATTTGTCCCTTTCAAATGTTCAACAACGCTATATACAGAGGATGATGTTGAAGTTAGCCTTTTAAATTTATCAAAGGTTGATTCTTTTTATTTGTTTGACGAGGCTGGTAGGTTTGATGTTGCTTGAGCCAGAGTTGAAGAACTAGCTCCTTGGAGAGTGACTTTCTTTTGAGAATGGGTCATAGCTATTGCATGTCATGATTCATTTTGTTTATCTTGGACTATAATCACATTGTAATATTCAAATTGGGAAGGCTCAATCATGTTGATGATGTTGTCATTGCTGGTATAAGTATAATTTACTTTGGCACCTCCTTTGGTCTTTGAGGATTCACCTTGTTCATAAACAGGTAAAGGGTCCTTAAATGCTCTGTGATCAACATTGGTCGGGTGATTCCCGACAACAATTTTACCAGTGTCATGAGATCTTGAATCTCATGCTTGAGCTTCATGCAGTTGTTTGTGTTATGACCTTTATTCCAATGTTAGTCACAACATTCATTTTCTCTCCACCATTTTGGTTTAACTTCCGGATCATATGGCCCGGAATTATCTGGTAACGTTATCAGATTGTTTGCAAACAGAGTTTTGAAAGCGGATTCATATGATTCTTCAAGAGGAGTAAAGTCACACTTAGGTTTGGAAAGCCAAGGTTTCTCTTTGAACCACTCTTTTATTTTCTTCAGAGGATTTTCTGCTGCAACTTCAGCTGCTTTGAGTGCTTGTGTGCCACTAGCCAAGTTGAATATCATGGGCTTTGAGTTCATTTTAATAATGTCTACCACTCTGTCATTAACATTCTTGTTGTTGTCTTTGCCATACTTCCAATACTTGTTCTTCTCTTTAGAGCTAGATCCTGGTTGTGTTTCTTTCCAAGCTGAGATATCCCCCTTTTTTTTAGCACATCTTCCATTCAAATAGCATTATCTACCATTTTGTTAAATGATGGTGTACTTGCATTTGGATACTATATTTCAATTCTAGGATCATGTTGTTGACAAATATATCTATTTTCTCATAATTTGGGATAGGTCAAGAATACCTAGAGAACATCTTTCTCCAATGTTGGAGAAAAGTAAGAAAAGGCTCCCCTATTTTTTGTTTTGTATTGCAAAGCTCGATCACAGTCATAGGATGCCAAATGTTATATGAGTATTGTTGTAAAAACAGTTGGATTAGTTCTTCAAAAAATTTAATCCCCATAGGTAAACTTGAAAACCATTCCATAGCTTGTCCTCCTAAACTCCTCAGGAAAAGGCGCATGAGATATGTTTGTTCGTGCATGAACTCCATATAGGCAGCACATAATTCCTTGACATGATCTTGAGGATCTGAGTTACCATCATATTTGTCAAATTTTGGGATCTCTATTCATGAAGGAAATGGAGGCATGTTTAGGCTTTTGTCAAACAGAAATGGACATATTATATTCAGAGAATATTGTTTTGGGGATTTGTCCTTGTTTTTCAATTCCGTGATCTCAGTCTGTAAGGCTAGTAATTGTCTGTGTGCCATTATTATAGATGATTCTTTCTTTTTAGTAACAAGAGTCTGAACGTCATATCCAGTAGGAAGTTTGGCTCCTTGTTTTGCTAGTTCCAAGAAATAGTCTTCTTTCTCTCTAGCCATAATAGCTTTCATCATTTTTCAGAAATCTCTATCCTTTTGATATTTAAGAATATCTTTTTCTGGAGGTTCAGATTCTTCAGCTTCACTTGATGAGGAATCGTTATCGGTATAATGAATACTAAAGTTTTCTTTGTTATTTTTTTCTGTCTCACGTATAGTGGGAGATTCAGATTCATCAAAAATTGGTATCTCTGATGATGAAGGTTTATCAATGAGCGGGTCATTCATGTAGTATGGGTTATCTTGATATATGAAGGATTGTCCTTTGCCTTTAGCCTCTTTCTTATGAGAACTCCTGGTTTGAGTAGGCATTTTTAAGGATTAGTGTGACCTAAAGCTGTTTGTGATGTAGAGGTCAAGATCAAATTCAGAGCTAGTTGTTCATTTAACGTATTGTTTGAGAGAAGCAACTAAGATTTAGTCTAGTTTCAGGAAAGATCTATCTTGTATAAGACATTTATCTAAGTTTATTCAAGACAAGTGACTAAGATTCAGTCTGGTTTCAGGAATGATCTATCTTGTATAAGACGTTATCTAAGTGACTTAGGTTTTGATAAGTAGATGATTGAACTAGCTAAAAAATGATCAACCAAATTGTGCAATACAAATGGTAGAGGTACACTATCTTGATCTCTTTATGCTTAGGATGATGATAACCAGTATTATGCTCGTTGTAGACTGTTTTAGGCAAGTTTGACTATTCTGTACTGACAAAATTAGAGATTCGTATGATAGGTTTTAATGAGTCAGACGATAGTTTAAAAGCTTCAAGATGACAACAATAGTGTTTCGTACAAGTTGCTGCCTAGTACCGTACGACAGATGGGTATGTCTAGAATGACAAACTATTCAGTGCAATTTTTATTGTACGACACAGGATTCAACTTTAGATGACAGAATATTAGGATTCGTACGATACCATAATGAGGCTCAGACAATAAATAATCAGACTCGTACGACATAAGATATGAAGCAGGACAATAAATGATCAGACTTGTACAGTTGTTCACTAAACAGAGACAAAATTCTGAGTTTTCAATGGCTGAGTATGATAACTGAGTATGACCAATTCTGAGATGGACTGAGTTCTTGACTAGGATAGACTTGTTTTGACAGAGTTTCGATTTATGATAGACTAGATCTGACACGGACAGAGTTTTTGATCACTAATTTTGTTTCTTGTTTTCTCCAGTTTTGGTATTCTAGTTTTAGTTTGAGGGATGAAAACACAGAAAACACGTAGTATGAATAATAACTCCAATCACAATATGCAAACCCTACAAAATTTGGTGAGAGAAGAAAACCTTTGCTTGTAGACTCGGGTACACACCCAATACCTAATTAGAATACGGTCATTGAGTCTTACGCAATGGATTCTCAACGCCGTATTAGCTAACTCCAAATGCTAATGGGGGCACGAAATGACAAGTATCTTGGGAGAGTTACTATCTCTCTTGCACAAAGATTATCCCCCTTTCGGAGGTGAAGCAGGTGGCTTTTAATTTTTAATTGGATTTAGTAAGGGGTATGTTCAACGCGTCAAGGTATAAACTCAATTAAGAGGTCTCCTAGCCTTGAAAACCAAGGTTTAATATACCCGAAGCTACAGAGGAGAGCTATTTCCGAGCACTGTCCTTGACTTGATTTTCATCAAATCATGTTTATTTTATAGTGGGTTGGAGTACTTGGTATTTACTCATTCCCACTTGGGTCATTCCCCTCACATCGGCCGTAACGGCTTTAAGAGTTTTTAAGCTCCTCGGGAGGGCAGGCCCGCTAAAGATGTACAAATCTCAAACAAAGAAAATGCTTCAAGGGTCTGGATTTTTTATTGTCTAAAAAAAAGACAAGAGCATACTCTCCTACCTCTCAGAATTTACTTAAAACATGAAATACAGATTTGTTCTTTAACTAGATAGCAATTTAGGTGCCTAAAAATGAATTTAAAGAATACACGATGTTTGGTCGATTCTTCTCAAGAAACTTGCAAAGACAACGAATCAGTAGTCATATTGTCTTTGTGCAACAAGCATATTCTTTGACAAGCATTCTGTAAAAACTGATTAGGCTATGAAAAATTCTAAGATAGACAGATAAACAACTAGGGCCAGTCGTCAGTATAATCAATTTGAGCAGAAAATCAGAATAATGAAATTTGCTTTTTTCTTTTCTTTTTAACCAGAAAAATACAGAATCATACAACAATATTTACCAGATCGTACGATACAAGATTCCAGTTCGTACGACACCTGCAGTTTGTCATTTTGGCCTGTGGGAAATATCGTACGATATTACACAAAATTGTATGGACGAAAATCCGAAAAGTCAAAAAATCTGAAAAATAACAAAAATAAAAAGTTAGTCTTGGAGGCCGAAAAATGTAGTCTTCAGCCCCACGGTGGGCACTAGAAACGTGTGTGTGAAAAAGTGAAATAAGTCTGATAGCTGCAGGCACAACACTTCAACTAAGTCATTACATGTATGGTTAGACAGATATAATCATGAATAAATAAAACCATAACAAATCTCGACTAATTGCCTTCTAAAAGATGCGAGTATAAGATTGTTGTTAGATTTTTATAAGCAATACGAATGACTAAACTACACCAAGATGAAGGATTTATTCTATATGAGCATGCTATTAAGATAAAATGAATGCAAGATGGATGAATAATTCAAGAAATATCAAATTCAAGCAATATGGATTCAAGCAATATGGAGTAAACTAAATATGAATAAAGCTAAGCTAATATGCAAATAATCTCAAAAAGCAAACAAGCACAATATATTCAATGACTCCAAAGCAAAAATCAGCATAATAATAATCTCCAAGCGTGTTCTTCAAAAATCTCTTGGATGATTTGAATGAGAGTTGAAGGCCGAATTTATAGAGAATTATAAGAGAGACGATAAAAAAGCTCAGTTTAGGATTAATTGAAATAATTGAGAAATCAGGTTCAGTTAACCTTGAGATAGATTCCAATTATAGTTTAATTGAAATGCATTTAACTAAGAATTTCAAGTTGCATTGGTAATAAGATTTAATTAATTCCATGCATTTGTGATAAAAATAGATAATTCTTTGATTTATTCAAGAAAAGAGTCTTTTCGATGCAACTGAACTTATTTTATGAAAAACTTTGAGTTCCAATTTTAGAGCATGATTAAATTCCTTTTATTTTCTTTTCTAATTACAAGATAATCTAAATTTAGAAAAAGAAATAATATCTCAAGTTTGATTTCTCTTTCAATTCTTTACTTTTATTTTATTTTCAATTTAACTCTTGCTTTGTGACTAATTTCTCTGTTGTGATAAATTAATTCCTTTTTTATGATTAAATGGCAAATTTATTAATTAATTAAATATGCAAGGATATTTAATAAATTAAATAGGATAATTGATCAAAATGATATTCTTGGAATGATTCAAATAAATATTTAATTAATATAGAATTATTGACTTGCCATGTGACATTTGATGATTGAAGAATTAATTAATGTGCTCAAGATTGATTTAATTGCCTTTGGTTAGGACCTTGGTGATGTTGTCGAGATTAGGGGCCCATGGTTTAGATGACCAATTTTAGGGTATTACACATGCCTCCACCCACACCTTGGACTTCTCATGTCAAAGTAGTTGACATTCTTACCCAAGATAAATTCAGCATATGGTTTCTTTAGAAAATATTAGGGGACATCAAGATTGTTTTTGGTTGGTTTATCAAAAAAATCCACCAACGATCCCAAAAATTATCTTTCATACCTTGATGTATGCACCATTTAATTAATTATTTGGGCTTTTTCATATCACATGGTTGTCCGGTTCTAGGATTCCTAAAAAAGTGTGGCTAATTCAGCTTTCAAAGTTTTTAAATCCTTAACTTGTTCATATAATAAGCCAATGGCAATTGTTTCCTCATGGCATCTCACCACTATAGAAATGCATCATGTTGGGATGTGAGGGTTTATACATTAGAAATGATGTCATCTAAGGTGCTTATCATTGGACACAAACGAGGGTACCTATGGTAAATATAAGAAATATATCTCAATTCGGTCAAATTTTCATTAATCGGGTCTTGAATTGAAGGAGGATGTTGTTGGGGAGGGTTTAGTGGAACAAACATATTTAGTGGGGCATGGTTTTTATTGTCATCCATTGGTAAACCTAATTGAAGTAGAAAATAAAAAATAAAGAAAATTTTAACTACAAACTATAATTTATATAGAAAAACCTATTTAATTTTAAAAAAAAAATGAAAAATGAAGCAAAAATTTAAAAAAAGCTATAAAAGGTATGATTTCAACATACCTTTGTTGAATTTGGCAATGAGATTTCATTTTCAAGAATACATATCAAGTGAAAATGGATATTTGATACGCATTGCACTCTCTTCAACCCTTTTTGTTGTTCGTTTTGGTGAAAATGAATACTCATGGATCTATTTTTTTATAGTGTCTCAGGTAACAAATATCCATTTGAAATAGATATCCATTGCGCGGTAGTTTTTTTTTTTGTAATTCTATGGTTGATATTATAATAAATATTATATAATATATAGTATCATATAATATGTTTTTTGGTCAATAGTAATGTTATTTTATTAATATAAAGATGAAATATTACAAAAATATATATTGTCCAACAAAATTAATTGGTATTTTTCAAAATCCATCTTCCTTCCCCATACCACCATCCTACTAGGAAACCCTATATCCCTTACCAAAATTTCAAATATTCACCCATAGGTTGTTACATAATCACAGTATTTATAGAAACTTCCTTCTAATTCAAAGACCTAAGCACATATTCATCCATAACTATACCAAGTAGCTTTACAAAAAATGAAAAAAAACTTCAACGTATATAAGTTTACTAAAAAACATCAATCTTAATTACCCTCCATCAGACCATTCACTCAATGGTCCTCCAAAAGAAAATCACCACCCACCAATACCATCATCTTCCCAATATTTGGTCTTTCCACTCCCAACACCTGCTTACCAGGCCCTTTCTTGTTGGCCTTCTTGAATTATTTTGCCTATAAAAATTGCACCAACAACTTCCACTCGACCCTTGCCTCTACATGCCTCAAGTCTCTGTTCTCCCCAATTTGCCACCTGATGAAGGGCATCAATAAACAAAGTTCTTCTTTCTCTATTTTATTCTCCTCATCTATGATGTCAAAGCCAATGCCTAAGATAGCCCTTGCAAGAACAAGTTGAAGGTCATTAAGCCAATCCTCACCCACACAAACCTTCATTACCCACTCAATTTCCTCCTTTTGGCCTACCTCCAAACCCCAAGTCATAGCCATAGCTAAAGTATTAAAATTTGTTCCATATCTATGCTACATTTACATGAAGACCTTTCCCAAAAGCGTCTCCAAGGAATGCATAAATTTTATTTCATCATATTTAAAGATTTACCTAAGTCTCTTTTCATAGATCTTCCCTAAAAAAGCCAATTGTTGCTTTGGTGTACATAGAATAAAATTCGCTTCCATATTGTACTTTGAATGTTATATGAATCTCACAATGACTACACACATTCATCTCTAGGTTACACTCACTTTATATCCTCATCACAACACCATACAACCTTGCATGCATTGATTGTGCCTTCAAATGGCAACGCTTGACCACTCCCGAGGATCGCGATCAAGATATTGAAAATCCTCAAAAACACATTCCCCTAACTCATCATGAAATGATGTTGCCCATTTGGAAAGAATATATGCCACCTCATTCCTTGATCGTACATCATGCATAATTTGGAAATCTTCAAAGGTAAAGATAATTTGCTTGGCAATAATTATATATTTATTCAAATGTCATGCACTCATTTTTCCAATTTTGATAGCACTAACTATAACTAAAGAGTCTCCTTCGACATGAATTTTTGAAAACCCCAATTTCTTGCTCCTTCCGAGTGCTTGAATAGCCACCTAGGCTTCACTTTCATTGTTTGTTCCATCTGGTAGTTTACATGCTCCAAAGGCCAGTATATTACCCTCCCAATCCTAAACTACCCACCCAACACCCAATGGGCTTGGGTTTCCCTTTGATGCACCATAAAAGATTATTTTGAACCATCCTTTTGGTGGTCTATACCACTCCACTATCCTTTCCTTCCCATATATCATATGAACCCAAACAATCCCATCAGTAGGCCAAAGTTTGATTCTCGACCAAGCCTGTTGGATCTAACTATCCTCCTTCATGAAATGGATGTTATTATTCTCACATTGAGAATCCATTGCACTTACCAATTCACTTATGGACATGTCAATTCTCTCACATAACCTATAAATGGGTTCACTTTTCTAGATTGGAAGATCCTCCTATTTTTCTCTTTACAAATCTCCCATATTACTGTTGATGGACATACCTGCCAATTGTTAGAAAAAATAATTTCCCTACCTTCTTTAAACCATCCTTCAAAATTCTACTTCAAAGTCTCTAAGAAGGGACGTTACTAGCCCAGTTTCTGAATCACCCACCTCCAACATTGGTTTGCAACTTCATAATGCAATATAACGTGGTTTGGATTTTTCTCTTCTTGATTACGCATTACACATTTAGAAGGGTCATTGAATCTAATATTTTTTTTGCCACTCTCTAATTAAAATCCTCCCTCCAATAGTCAACCAAGAAAAAACTTTTTCTTTTGGGAGGCAATCCTTACCCCAATATAGGAGAATTCATCAATCATCCACTACAATTGTCGAGTCTAGGAACTGATATCCTAGTTTCACTGAATAATTATCATCCTTTTCTCCATGCCAAATAACTTAATCATCTTCTCTCGTAAGAAAAGTTTTGCTTTCCTTGAAGATTTCATTCAATGTTGTTTTTTTGTTCCTCACTTAATCACAATCCTTTCGTAGATTTCCACCTCTAAACTAATCTATCCTCTATGATCTCATTCTCCAAATAATCAATAAATCTTCATCCCCATCTTTTTTGTAAAATTTGTTTTAAATCCTCTAATTTGTCGTTCTCCCCTAACATTTGGTAGCCATCCCATGAATCCTCCCAAAATTTTGCAACTGCCCATTGCCCAACTGCTAAGTCAAATGATCTACAATCACCAGCCTACAGGAAACCATAAAGTTCCATATCGTCGATCCCTTTAGAAGACTCTAGATTGTGAAAAATATTTAATTTGTATTATTGTCAAGATACTTAAATTTTAAAATTTTCACCCACAACTAGTTTTGCAGATAAAGGAAACTAGAAGAATGTCTGGTGATCTTATGAGTTAAGATCTGGACATTTCTAACGTCTATCAATGAAGTACCTGTAAATTACACACATGTGCAAGCTGAAATTAAAAACATAA
The DNA here is from genome assembly GCF_030272615.1 of Cryptomeria japonica. NCBI lineage: Eukaryota > Viridiplantae > Streptophyta > Pinopsida > Cupressales > Cupressaceae > Cryptomeria > Cryptomeria japonica. The sequence continues at coordinate 559,428,790 of NC_081413.1, forward strand.
TTATCTACTCTCAAATGTATGCATGAAACTACAAATCTCACTCCATTGCCCTCTTATTCCTCAAGATTTTGTATTCAAATCAACATGGCTCTCAGAAGCACACACAAAAGGCTATGAGGAAATGGATATTCAAAATGCAAGATGAATGATTATGCCAATATAAGAATTTAAAAACTAAAACCAAATATAAAACTAGAATGCAAGAAAATGATAATATGCTAGAGAATGATATTGTCAACGATAGATTGTCATAAATTGAACTCTCAAAATGTATGATCCCCAAATGAGGTAGAGATTGTTTAAATAGAAGTTCTCTAGGTGGATCCAGATTGTGGTATGAATGTGGGATAAAGAATAGGGTTTGGGAGTTTAATCCCACGTGTGAGTTGGATGCAAATGGATAGAGGAGAAATCATAAATGAATAATGTAATGTTTATGCATATGTTTACAAAAATGGATGAATAATAATATTTACTATTAAATATATAGATGATAGATGATAACTGATAATAATATTATTAAATATTTAGATGAAATATGACATAACAATACTAATATTAATAATGAATAAATGATAATATACATATTATTGTTAGGCCCAATATGGAAAGCTAATGTACTGAGAGGGGGGGGGGGTGAATCAGTGCTTCAAATCCTTTTACCAACAATATCTTTATTGTTATGCATAAACCACAAATTATTGTAACATAACATAAAGCTAAAACAACTAAAATAACAATCATACATGATTCACTCCATAACACATATATTTTGGTTACGCAGAAACTCTTGGTTAGAGAGAAAAACTGCGGTGGGGATGGCACCCACAAATTCACTACTGCAATAATAAAGGTTGCTCGGTTAGAGCTACATGTTCAACTATTTCTAATAGCTTACCCTATTAGGAGTATCAAGATCGTTAGATCTACCTTGCTAAAGGATTTTATAACACTTATTCTAAATGCTGCACCTGGTTAAGGGCTTTACAATTTATAGACTTTGTTAGAGTCCTTTACCTTGTTAAAGGTTTCTCTTACAACTTCAAAATATTACAATAAAATCTTTACAAATATCAACAACTTTACATCTGGAATGTTATAGCAGATTCTATGTGCTCAAAATGAGATTAACTTGCTTATAGCATACCTCGGTAACCCATAGAATAACTTGGTAAACCCTTCTGTTTACTCTGTTCTTTGACTGTTCTTTGAAATCCTTCTCGATGACCTCTATGTCTCTGTAACAGTCATAACACTTAGTGCTTTCTTATGTATCACACATATCTTGCTTCATACGCCTCTATATGTCTCTATCTGATCTCAATCCATTTTGTATAAATAGATCTCTTATGTCGGTGATTTGGTTCATTGCTTCAATCTTACAAACATGATTTATCGAATGAATAACCATACAAAATATTTCATTGGATAGATGACCTCAAAATCATACACAATCTTTACGTGCAATTTCCAATGTGATAACGGTTCTATGTTCCTCGATCTTGTAACATGTTTCCACATGTGTGTCTAGGTTCAAAGAATTTGGTAAAACATTTCACTCGGTGTATATCAACTCAGTGTATCATTGTTTCTGCTCAGTAGACATGGAATGTTACTCGATAGATATCTCGGTGAATACTGGGCTCTGTGACTACTTTCTTCTATAACCGACTACTCTGTGCATACCGACTGAATGTTTCGGTAGTAGTAACCGACTAGAGTATATAGAATGACTTTGGATATAAAACTAATGGCAACTTAATAAGTAGTAACAATCTCCCCTTTTGATATTAGTTGAGATGTTTGACAAAACTACTTTCAAAGTCATAACTCAAAAATCTACATACTTACAAAATGTGGCTAAATAGACAATATATACATTAGTCAACAAAATGGTATGTTTTAGATATACTCCCCTTATCAATATACTATACAAAACTCTGATTTTGCATGCTCAGTGATCAATATTTTGTACTTGGTTCTGTTTGGTGATCACTGCTTGGTATACTCCCCCTGTATACAACACTTCCCTCTTTGGTACTTTGATGCTATACTCACTCCCCCTTTTTGACAAACATCAAAACTTAGTTACCATTCGATGGTGGCAACTAGTCAAAAATGGATTTATACTTTGTCTTTGCATCGGTAAGGGTGGCAGAGAGGGCATCCTTGACACTGTCCATGAGTGAATTCTGAGTTGTAATGTCAGCTAACAGTGAAATTAGTCCATCTAAGGTGCTTCCCTCTTGTTGAATGGATAGGGAGGTAGCTTTGTTGATCTGTTCTTGGACGGATGAAAGATGAGAAATGAATAATGTTTGAAGTGTCATTATGTCCATCCTTATCTTGTGCTCTTCATTCCTGAGTTCCAATTGTTGAGCCATGAGCTTTTGTAGCTTTGTATAAAAATTCTGAATGGAATTTGGCTCAGTGGTCAACTTATTTGAGAGATCGGTGATCTCTCTCTCAATCACTTCAGTTTTATTTTTGCTATCTTTAATGAATAAAGAGAATGTACAGAGTTTTTGAAATAAATAAAGAATGTGCTTGAGTTGAGGGGACAACTTAGCGATAAATTTGACAAGTTTAACTTTGCCAATAGCAATAGCTTTCTGTACCTCTTCAATCATTTTAGCAGTGAGCTCCTTATTTTTTAACTTGTTCAAATATTCAGATGCATCTACTCCAGATGTCTCTATCTTGGTTAGGAGTTTATCCAGTTGAATGTGGATGGCGGCATATTTTGTCACTGTTGCTTCAAGTAGCATATCGGTTAAGAGTGCTTTCATCTTCTGAAGTACTTTATTTTTCTTTTGAATAGTCATTTGCTTCTCCTATTCGGCTTTGGCTTTGCATAGTTCACTGAATTCAATGAGTTTTTGCCCTTTTAATTTGGATATATCAACATTGGGCAATACTATTGGTTTTGACAAATCTAATTTGAAACTATGCTTTTTCATCTTCTTTTATTTACCTTTCACCGGTTGAACTAAAACAATGGCTTGGGAGGCTTGTTGACCCTCGGTAGGTTGCTCGATAGAGGCAACACTTTGTTCGGTTTCTTTAGCCTCTGTAGTGTCCTTTGGTGTCTCTGATCTTGGTGTCTCAGTTGTAACATTTTCAGTGCTAGATGGAGCTTGAGAGGTCTGTTCTTGAGAATTAGCTTCTCCTACTGTTGACTTGTGACCTTTTGTGCCTTGTTCCGTATCCTGAGGGGCCTTGGTTGAAACAGGCTGATTGACCGGAGGATAGGGCTAAACTTGTTCCAAAACTGATTCACTGGATACAAGTTGGGCATAAGCATTCCCTTCTATCATTTCTTATTTTGGTACCTCAGTGTCCATGATATCCTCATCAACTTGTATAGTGTCAGCAGGGTCTTGCTTAGTGATATCAGGATCTTGCTCGGTGACATCAACTATTTCAACTTCAACTTGCTCACCAGCATTCTTGATTCGAAATATTTCCTGCCATTTTTCTTTGGTCTCATTCTCTACATCCAAGTAAAGGCCATTCATCAATTTCAAGGCTCTTTGCTTGACTAGGAATTTTTTGTGGCAGTTTTTCAGATGTTCGGTGATCTCATCTACCGACATGTCTGGGAAAAGATGTACCGGACTTCTTTCTCTCATCTGTTTCTCTAAGTCCATGGCATACTTCCACCTGTTGTCAATATGCAAATATAATTCATTTGGAAGAGATTTAGATGCTTCCAATGGGACCAATCGGAATTTCAGTAGTGTGCAGATGACAGCTTCTTCTATTTGTCTCTTTTCATCATCAGATCTGGATTCATATTTTACATATCTGAATGATCCAAATCCACCATATTGCTTCAGATTAGCACAAAAATTTTCAACACTATGTACATTTACCTTTTTACTCTTGACAATCTGAAATTTGCTTGCATCTTCAGATTCAATGTCACTAGACTCTTTAGCCAAAATGAGTCTCCGAGTAGATTTCTTGTAAGTTTTTGTTACCTTTGGTGTGGCAACATTCTTTGGTTTCTTACTCGATGATGCTGCAGATTCTCTTGTGTTAGGTCGCTTTGCTGGAGGAGTTAGTGATACTTTTGATGTATCATGTTTCTTTCTTTTCAAAACTTTCCCTTTAGGCAATTCGGTGCTCAGTGTTATAGCTACCTCTTGGGCTTCAGATTCCTCTTCGGTGATGGCTAGAGTGCCCTTGACAGGTGTGGAGGAAGAACCTTCTCCAAATTTCTCCATTAATACCTTGATCATTTTTGTTTCCTTCCTTGTAGCCTTGGGTACTACAATGCTCATTTTTACTTTTTCCTTCACTTCTTCATATGTTCCATACCTTAGCTCGGTAGCATGCCTTGGTAATGTAAGAAAAGCATCTATCTGTTGTTGTGTGATGTCAAAATCAATCTCATAACCCATAGGTGGCAAAGATTGAGTTCTCGGTTCCACAACATTAACATAGCAGTAATCAGTGTCCACTTCGAAACATATGTCATCCTTGTATCTCTCTACTAACTGGGGTGGGATTCTATATCTGTTATGCATCTTCTCCTGAAACTTGCTGAAATAATCATCCATAATATCATTAAAATTATCTTCTAGCTTCTTGATGAAGTCATTGATTTGATGGGTGATTGGTCGGTGTAGCTCCCAAACAACTTTACCGACTGATGGAAAGAATTTCTCAAAATAGAAAAACATGCATACCAGAAGTGATCCAAATTTTAGTGTATTAGCTTAATTGTTCTTCTTTGGCTTCCTTATGGTATTGAGATTCTCAAATAGGTTTTTCAACAATACTTCACAAAGATCAATTTTCATTCCTTTCTTCACAATTTTACATGCTAAATCGACTGTTGCACAGGGTACACTATTTTCCCTTGCCGATTGGAAGAAACAATAACCTATTACTCTAATGGCAAACTTTAGCTCTGCATCTGTGACATTGTTCAATTTCAGTCCCTTGCAATCAGATTCTACTTTGATTAAACTGATCAATTCCTTCTGCATCATCATAAATAGGGTAGTCAGTGATCAAATGAATGATTTCCTTGGTGATCTTAAATGGTTGCTCTTCTAGCCACATGAAGTCATCATGAACTCTGCTCAGAACAAACTTGACCCATTGGGGTTTGAAGACACGGGGATAGGTTAGGGCTTCGGTCAATCCCTTGATTTTGATGTGTTCATACTTGCTATCCAATTTCCCATCGGTACACAATTCATCATATGTATCCTTGATTTCAACATGACCTAGTTCCTCAACATGACATTTAGTGAAGAATCTGACATCCTTAACTTGTAAAACCCTATCCAGAATGAGTGAAAATGCAGTTTTATCATCCGGTTCAGAAGCTACTTTGGGAGTTAAAGAGTATTTCAGTGAGGGCTTTTCAATGTTCTCAACAACAACGAGCTTCTGGATCTTAGGGGTCATTGCAGATTTTAGATAAATACTAACAAAAGATTTTTTTTGAGTTCGAAGTCTTCAAATGACAAACGCTTCCCACTTAGCAAATGTAAAACAGATATTCGCAACTGATGTGATCGGTAAACTAGTTCTTAGAAATGTGTTGTGATTGATGTAAATACCTTGAAATTCGCTCGGGAGGTGGTTTGATCGCCTTGAATCGCTTTGCTCTGCTTTCTTGAAAACTTGGTGAGTGAAAAATGACTGTGCAATAGCTTTAAGTATTCATTGTACCTCATCGGGCTTCGTGTGGTTAGGTTAGAAAACATTAAATGCACTCGGTAACACTTCCTTTTTATGCTTTTACCGAGTAGCCAATCTTCCTGCATTTACCGACATGACAGGATTCCAAAAGACTTTGATAAAATTTCAAATTTTCTAATGCATCTTTAGCTATGCAGTTTTTTTTTGAATTAACTACATGATAGAATAGGAACTGTTAAGATTTAAACTTTGAAAGAATGCAGTCCCTTCATACCTTTACCAATTAATTTGGAATAGGTGCACCTAGCTCGGTAGGTAAGGTGCTTTCTTCATTTGACACAATTTCTTTCTTTCTCCAAATCATTTGTAATTTTTCTTTTATTTCCTCAGTGTCTCCTCTAGGTTGATCTTTGCAATCTCTAGCCAAGTGTCCAACTATGTGACAATGAAAACATGCCATACCAGGATTTCTCCATGATCTTCGGTTGTTCATTCCAAACCTTATAAAGCAATTGGCACTTATATGTCAATATCTTCCACAACATTCACACCATATCCTTGTATTGTAATCCCATGGTACTGCAGAATACTATCGGTAAGGATTTGTGTGAGTTCGGTAGCCTCTAGTATTTTCTCGGTGTGTAGACCGCATATAGTTTTTCTGCTTAAACCAACACTCCTCGGTACTATGTCCATATCTATTGCAGTTTTTACAAAACCCTTTGAATTTTGCCTTCTTATAATTGCTAATAGAATTTGTCCTACATTGGTTAGATGTGTGACCATATTTGTTGCAATTGTGACAATAACCATTAGACCTAGTGACATTCAGTTGCTTACCTTTTCTGATTTGGCACATGTTAGCAGTGTGACCTTGTTTTCCACAGTAGTTGCAAACAGGCTTCTTTCCTTTGATATTCTTCTTATTTCCAGCTTGCTTTGATGATTCTCCTCTCTCGATTGTATGAATTCCCTTCTCGGTAGAGTCTTTTCCTTTATAACCGATTCCTACTTCTTTGTTGGGTCTTCTTGTATTCAGTTGCTCATCCAACATCTTTGATGCTTCATAACTCTTTTTCAGTGTTTCCTTAGATTTCTTTTCTGTTTCAAGTTCATTGGTCAACCTTGATACTTCAAGTTTCAATGTTTGATTCTCATCATCTTTCAAATTTGCTTCATGATGTGCATAGCCTAATTGATCTGACAAATTACTTTGTATTCCAATCATCCTAGTTATTTCATCATTCTTTTCAGATACTAATGCTTCAAGCTATTGTTTTTCTCTTTCTAGATCTCTTACTTTATCTTCAACTGTCTTGAATGCATCAAGATTCTCAGTCATCTGTGTGCTGAAATGTTCATGTCCTCTTTTCATTGCTTTTAGCTGATCAGTTAGTGCTTTGTTCTTTTCTTTCAGTTCTCCAATCATCTCTTTAGTCTCTTCAGATATATTGTTCTCGGATGATGTTTCAATTTGTTCCACTAGTTCTTGAGAGTCCTGTAAATCATCAGATAATCTTCTTCTAACTTTCAATGATTTTTGCATTTGTCTTTGCATGTCTGCAATCACTTGATTAGCATGATCCAACTCTTCTTGCAGATACACAATTTTTTGAGATTGTTTATAGCCTTCCATTGATAAGATCTTCTTTAGGCTGTTAAACCCTTTTCAAGATTCAAGCTCTAATACCAATTGTTAGGCCCAATATGGAAAGCTAATGTACTGAGAGGGGAGGGGCGAATCAGTACTTCAAATCCTTTTACCAACAATATCTTTACTGTTATGCATAAACCATAAACTGTTGTAACATAACATAAATCTAAAACAAATAAATAACAATCATACATGATTCACTCCATAACACATATATTTTGGTTACGAAGAAACTCTTGGTTAGAGAGAAAAACTGCGGTGGGGATGGCACCCACAACTTCACTACTGAAATAATAAAGGTTGTTCGGTTAGAGCTACATGTTCAACTATTTCTGATAGCTTACCTTGTTAGGAGTATCAAGATCGTTAGATCTACCTTGCTAAAGGATTTTACAACACTTATTCTAAATGTTGCACCTGGTTAAGGGCTTTACAATTTATAGACTTTGTTAGAGTCTTTTACCCTATTAAAGGTTTCTCTTACAACTTCAAAATATTACAATAAAATATTTACAAATATCTGCAACTTTACATCTGGAATGTTATAGCATATTCTATGTGCTCAAAATGAGATTACCTTGCTTATAGCATACCTCAGTAACCCATAGAATAACTCGATAAACCCTTCGGTTTACTCTCTTCTTTGACTGTTCTCTGAAATCCTTCTCGGTGACCTCTGTGGCTCTATAACAGTCATAACACTTAGTGCTTTCTTATGTATCACACATGTCTTGCTTCATATACCTCTATATGTCTCTATCTGATCTCAATCCATGCTATATAAATAGATCTCTTATGTCGGTGATCTGGTTCATTGCTTCGATCTTACAAACATGATTTATCGAATCAATAACCATATACAATATTTCATTGGATAGATGACCTCAAAATCATACACAATCTTTAAGTGCAACTACCAATGTGATAACGGTTCTATGTTCCTTGATCTTGTAACACGTTTCCACATGTGTGTCTAGGTTTAATGAATCTGGTAAAACGTTTCACTCGGTTTATCATTGTTTTTGCTCGGTAGACAACTCGGTGAATACTGGGCTCTGTGACTACTTTCTTCTATAACCGACTGCTCTGTGCATACCGACGAAATGTTTCGATAGTAGTAACCGACTAGAGTATATAGAATGACTTTGGATATAAAACTAATGGCAACTTAATAAGTAGTAACAATGTTTATAAAAATGGATGAATAATAATATTTACTATTAAATATATAGATGATAGATGATGACTGATAATAATATTATTAAATATTTAGATGAAATATGACATAATAATAATATTAATAATGAATGAATGATAATATACATATTATTGATGATATATAATAATATTAATGTATTAATGATGGGTAAATGATATATAATAATAATAATAATAATAATAATAATAATGATATTAATAATGGATAATATTGATGATAAATGATAATAGATGGAATAATGCATGAAAATGAAATGGATCCACTCGCTTGATTAAAGCCAATTAGGACGATAAATTTTATGTGTCTACATTTTTCCCCTCTTTGAGACAATGCAACCTATCACGTTATTTCAAAGAAAATGACCAATTGGTACATGCCCCATAGATATCCTGGGAAGGGTGATGATTGATCAGTTATGCCCTTTCAAGAGATTAATGGAGATTGATCTCTCAATAGATTATGAAAAAGAGATTAGATGACTAATATTGTGCAAGTGATTAAGTTGAGATGTATATTTGATGGAAATGTACAATTGTTGAGGCATAATTGAATAATTGATGGAAATGAATAGTATAGCTAGGTTGATAAGTTGATTAAGGTAATAAGGATTGATGCTAGCACAATACAATTTGAGATATTGATTGAGTGATTAGGGGGCAATGAGATTCCAAGGAGAAAGCTGGTTAATTTGGTAAAGCAATTAAAGATTTAGAGACATGCATCAGTTGGATAAAGCATTTGATTGATATCAATACAATGAAAAGAATGAAGAAGATGATGAAAGAAATGATGAAAAAGAGAGATGAAAAGGTGATGAAAGGAGAAATATGATGAGAAAGAGGATATGAAAGTGATGATAATTCTTGTTCTTTTTTAAGTGCTTATATCATCAGATCGAGCTTCTTATAGCAAAAGATGAAGCTCATCTAGATATGGATCAAACCTAGATGAATTTACATACCAATTGCATGAAATAAAACCCATCAAATAAGAAAAGATTATCTTAGTTTGCATCAGACTGTTATGTCCTCAATTATCTTAGATGATCATGTCCTAAGACGAGTCATCATATTACTATGGAAGAATCCACAAGAAGCAAATAGGTAAAGATGCCCCATCCTCGCCTTTCTAGTCAAATACATCCTAGAGATAAAATCTCTTGTCAAAGACATCACAAAAAATAAAATAAAAAACAATCAAAAGACATAATCAAACATACAGACGTTATGCTTTATGCCAAAGTGATTTTTGTCTAGTTATCATGTTGATTGGATATGTTGATAATGTGTTGTTATGTTTACTTAATCGTAATCTTATCACATCATGATTTCGTTGAATTTCAAAGTTGCATGCCCATCCAAAGTGTTTGTGTCTTCACAATGTTTAATAAATGTTTTTGGAGTTTGATGAAAAGTTTTATGATTTTGAGGGTTTTTTAAATTTTTCTTTTTTTTTGGGCGGGGGGGGGGGGGTTTAAAGACTTTTTACAATTTTTATGGGTTTTTTCAAGGCATTTTATGATTTTTTGGGACATTTTAGAAGATAATTCCTCTGGCCATGAGATGCCAACTATCCCAACCCACTAGTAGAGTTGAGGAGATGCCCCAGTAAGGGATATATTAGCTTATTATGCAAGAGAAACATGCATGTAGGTAATGTAAAACAATCCACAAGCTATGATGGGAGTGAGTCGGTCATTATGGAGTGGGAGAGTAGATATATATAGGGCATGATCAAATAGAGTACTAAAGGAAATAGGACCAAAATCTCTACGCATGGCACCAGTTGTCCGATTTTCACCATGGTACTTACCCAAGGCACCTGTTTACCAAGTTTTCACCAGTGGATGAATTTATTTTTCTTTACTTTTTTTATTTTTCACTTCTTCTTTTTTTGTCACAAGGTGCCTATTTGACAATTTTCACCAAAGTGACGATTTTTTTCAGACCTTTTTATCATTTGTTTGTATTTTTTTAGGATCTTTTAAAGAAATTATCTGAAATACTCGAGTGTAGAACCTGCAAAGGTGAATACTATTGATTGGATCTTCAAGCGGTTCACCCTCGGGAGTAGCCAATTGATATGCTCCTGATCCATAAGCAATAGTGATAATATATGGACCAAGCCAGTTAGGTTCAAACGTGTCCTTTTTCTCTCTGTCTCGTTGATTCCTTGGATTTCTTGAAGGACAAGATCACCAAATTCAAATGTGCGAGATCTGACTCTATGGTTGTAACTTCTGCACATGCACTGCTAATATGCTCTAAGGTGATCAAAAGCAGTTTATCTTCTTTCATCCAACAATTCTAAGTCATGCAAGAAGGAGATTCTATAGTCTTCATCACTGATCAAGTTGTGCAAAGAGACCTGTAGGGAAGGTATCTCAACCCCAAAGTGCAATATAGCTCCAGCACCATAAACAAGAGAGTATGGAGTGTTGTCCGTGGGAGTGCAGACACTCGTATGGTAAGCCCACAAGGTGGGGTTCAATTGGATATGCCAATCACTAACAACTTTATTGACCATCTTTTTGAGGATTATGAGGATATTTTTGTTAGGAGCCTCATCTATTGGGAAAATGGTGTCTCAACCTTACATTTACTTGAGGTTACTATTTATAGTAAGTTTTCATTTGAGCATGACATGGTGCAAAATTCTCCTCAAAGCTTCTGGTTGGCTAGATAAGCATTCTGGTAAAGTTACATCGCAAGATCACAACTAGTTTTGAAGATATTAAATTTTATGTATTGGAGAGGTCCAATGAAAGGTTTAAAATTGATTTTGAGGACTTTAGAGGCCCAAAAATGCCCTAAAAAGTGGGTGTAAATGGCATATAATTTATGAGGCAATAGAGCACTTCACGAGCTTTCTGGAACTTCAAACGGTTCGTCAATAAGACACACGGTTCTCAAGTTATGGCCTCTGAAAGTTTGTACTCCTGAAATAGGATATATACAATACATCAGACACATAAATGAGTTGTAATAAGGGAGGGATACATCATAGGGCATCTAGAAGGGAGATACCATTGGCTACACCTTATTAGGTGGTTTTAGCCCATGATTTTGTAATATTGTTTGACGGTTTCTTGTATTGTATCTCCTATATATGAGGTGCGTGAGATAGAGGTTGAGTGTAAGAGTCTTATGGCTATTGAGTTACCTTTGAATCTTTGATTAGTGGTACTTCTAGGAAGAGATTTCTCTACAAGTATATTGTAATCTATTTTTTATTTCTAAATAATATATTGGGCGGCTTTTGGAGTGTGGGGTTTTTCTCTCGAAAGGGTCTTCCCCACACAAATCACTGTGTTGTGGTATGGATGTTATTTATGAGTATTTTTGTTAAGTTTATGTAACTATTGTGATGATCTGTAAATTGTTTTGCATTACTATCCTCTCAAGGTTAGTGTAGGAAGTTGTTCCACTACTTAACTTCCTTACATCAACCTGGTCGTTACCTTGAGGATAGTATGTTGTGGAGAAACAGTGTTGCATGTGAAATTTTTTGCAAAGCTCACGAACATCCTGATTCTTGAAAGGATGACCACTGTCTATGATGATGGAAAGGGGGACACCATACTGGCATATGATGTAATTCAAGATAAATGTAACAATTTGTTTATCGATGATATGGATAAGAGGAATGACTTCAATTCATTTCATGAAATACTTGGTAGCAGTGATGATGAATTTGTGGTCATTGGATGAGGGAGGATGAATTTTGCCCATGAGATGGAGTCCCCACTAACAAAAGGGCTGAGATGTAATAATTGGTTTCAATTCTTTTGTCAAGGCATGTATCAAGTCTCCATGTATCTAGCATTTCTTGCATTTCTTGACAAACTGATAAGTGTCCTTCTCCATGGTAGGCCAATAGTGACCAATATGCAAAAGTTTTCTAGTTAGGGTAGGACCACTTGAAGGTGCCCCACATATACCTTCATGCACCTCTCACAAGGTAGTGTTGGCTTTGTCACGCTCAAGACATCAAAGTAAGGCACCATCAAGACCCCAATGATATAGGGTATCACTTAAAATGGCATAACAAGAGGCTTGACAAATAAAGGTTTTTGGGGCTTTATTGGATAGATCAGGACGTAAGGTATTATCATGTAAATAGGCATAAATATTTCCATACCACTAGGAATTAGGACCAATGATTGGACATATCATTTCAAACTGTGGTACATTGTAGGCAAGCTCCAAGAGTGGTTCAACCAAGAACTCACAGTAATCGATGTTACTTGATATTAGCACAAGGGATGCGATTGTAGCCATCACATTAGCTTCTCTTTTTTGTCCCGTGGAATTTGTTCAAATACAATTATTGTAAAATAAGCCTTGAATTCATCCACCATTCTCTTGTATGGCATAAACTTTTCATCTTTTGTCTTAGAATAATTATTAACCTATCTGATCACTAACTGGGAGTCACCAAGAACATGATACTGAGATTTTCCATTGTACAACCATACAGAGTCTAGAAAGTAATGCTTCATATGCCACAATGTTATTGGTGCATAGAAACTATATTTTATAAGCCTTAGGTATAAAATCCCCTTGCAATGTGACAAAGAGAATGCTAGCACCAGAACCACCTTGTGTGAAGGAGCCTTGGAAATATAAAGTCCAAAATATAAAGTCCAGAGATGTGAAGATTCCATGTTGAATATTAAATCATCAAGTAACTCTGTGATAAGTGGATGATCATCTGTGATAGGAGCATCAATGAGTTGATCTGCTATATCTTGTCCTTTGATTTCTTTTCTTTCTACATATTTAATGTCAAACTCACTCAGAATCATGACCCACTCACCTAGTCACCCTGTAAGAGTTGTTTTTCTCATAAAATATTTAAGTGGATCAATGTTTGCAATGAGCTTTGTTTGGTGCATAAGCATGTAATGTCACAATTTCTATGAGGCAAAAACTACATCAAGACATGCTCTCTCAATAAGAGTGCAGTTGAGCTCATATCCCACTAGGGTATGACTGATGTAATATATTGCATGTTCTTTTCCTTCAGAGTCCTGTTGCGCTAAAAGTGTCCCCAGTGCTATGGTGGTTGTGGATATATATAATAGTAAATAAAGGCTTGTCATCTACAAGAGGTACTAATACTGGTGGTGACATCAAGTACTCTTTAATATTTTGAAAAGCTTGTTCACACTTATCATCCCATCTAAGTGAAACATTCTTATGTAGAAAGTGTTGGAATGGTTGACATTTATCTGCTAATTGTGATATAAAATGACATAATAGATTGGAGTTGTCCTTGCAAGGATCTCAATTGACAGATATTCTTCGATGATGACATTTCAACAAATGGATTTTACTTTTATAGGATCAGCTTGAATTCCCTTAGATGAGACAATGTATCCAAGGAGTTTCTCGATGGCTACCCCAAAGACACATTTCTTAAGATTCATGCACACCTTATGTTTTTTCAATCTTGAAAATATTTTATCCATGATTGTTAAATGTCTTGCTATAGTTTTAGATTTTCCCAACATATCATCTACATAGTCTTCCAAATCTATAGGCATTATGTCATATAAGTTGCGGGTGCATGGAGTAAAGGATCTTGATTAGGTTCAAGGTTATGAATAGGCTCAAGGGTACAGATACAATCATAGTTGCATATATCGATGAAATCATTAGAGTCATCGATGGTACCTTCCTCATCAGTTTGTGTTGCGTTAGAATATTTCTCTACCTCACTCAAGTTACCCTTAGTACTCAAGGTCTTATATTTCCACATATAATATCCTAGATGAGGAAGCTTACGTCCATCATCAGGTTTGATTGATTCAAGTATACCTTGTTTTTTATAAACCAAGAGGATTGTGACCATCATAGCCATATATTTTCATTCTCTTCAGTCCCTTTCCATATTGATCAACTGGTATTTTGATTTCAGGTTTTGGAATTTGTTCTTTCTATGTATCTTTATCTTTGTATAACCAACCCAGGAGATCCTCTTCTTTCATTTCATCATACAGAGCTCCCCAATTTTTGAAAATTGTAGGTTTACAAACCATAGTAGTGTTGTTCGATCATATCAGATTACCATAAAGGCATATGATGAAGAGGAATGCTCATCTAAGGGATCAGTTTGCCAAGTCCTCGAAAGGCCATGGATACATGTAATGCAAGTTGCAAAATCCACTATCATGTCAATATTCAGTGGCAGAAAGTCATTCTTAGGACACGCTTTGTTTAAGTCTTTGAAATCGGTGCAAACACAAACACTCCCATCAGGTTTTGAAATCGGGACCTAGTTTGAAATCCATTCAACATAGTCAACAGGTCTTATAAGTCTAGCATCTAGCAACTTTTGTAATTCTTCCTTTACCAATAGTGCCATGTGAGCATGCATTTTTCTCAATTTTTGATGTAAAATCAATCTGAATATTTTCTCATAAGATCTCAGATCAGATTACCATAAAGGTACATGATGAAGAGGAATGCTCATCTAAGGGATCAATTACATTTCTTATCAAAGTGGGTCATGTGGTGAAGGATGTGGTTTGCCAAGTCCTTGATCTCCCTTTAACCTATAACATTCTCCTCGGAAGGCCATGGATCCATGCAATGCAAGTTGTACCTTCTACCTACCATCAATGTATCAAATTTTGTACAATGGTACTGATCAATCAGGGATTGAGAAAAGAGGGGCAGGAGATGTGCATTCTAGAAAAAATGAATGATTTGCATGTTGTGAGCACAATCAAGACTCTAATTTAGGCCTTGAGACACAACGCCAAGGTGAGGACCCAAATGAGGACAAAATTGTAAGGGAGTACAATTTAGGACACTACAATTTAGCCCCCACTTTAGTGGGAGTATGAGAATAAGCATACCCTCGATAAAGTATAAAGGTTCACATTGGAAACTTTCATCAAGTCATCAAAGAGGCAAGATATACCAAGCCCCCAAAGTAATTTAGGATCTTACTACTTCAATATCAAGATAAAAGGAACATCATAAGAAAGAGAAAGAATTATAACTACTAGCCTAGTAAGGCTTGATGACTATGAGTCATGAAAGTGAAAAACACCAAAATTGCATTAAAAAGGCTAATTTTGCAAAGTAACTTGAGTATTGAGATATGCAAAGAGTGAAATATTTAATGGAGTGTATGCCCCCATGTTAAAAAAATTGCATACACTACAACAGGAGCAATTTATTTAAGGTAGAATGCATCCCAAAGACAAGCATGTTATCACAATGATATG
Source organism: Cryptomeria japonica (assembly GCF_030272615.1). NCBI lineage: Eukaryota > Viridiplantae > Streptophyta > Pinopsida > Cupressales > Cupressaceae > Cryptomeria > Cryptomeria japonica. The sequence goes on from NC_081413.1 coordinate 559,444,564, forward strand.
CCCCCAAGAAAGGACAAATCAAAGGATAATGATCACAAAACACAAAACACATAAGGGTTCTACTTAACTCTGGGGTCAATGTACTCTTATGATAAATAATGTATATCATGAAGTATATTTGCATTGAATTTTCCTCATCCCCAAAGAAATTAGAACTACAATGGAAGAAGGGCATAGGTGTTTTTTGAGTCAACATGGAAGAGACCAAAAGAGATCTCAACACTTTGCATCGTCCTTGTTAGCACCCCTCCATTTTTCAAACTTAAAACACCTACTTTAATTTTATTAGTGGTCTTCTTTATTGGTTATGCCTTCATCAATAAAACTTTAAAGGTACTTGAGTTCTAATTTGACCCGATGCCGCGATTCCAAAGGAAGAGCCAGGGTGATCAAGCGACAACCAAAAATTTGCACTATTCAAAATGCCTGATTTTTCCCGATGATTGATACTTCATTAGAGGATGATGTTGGGGTATTGGAGAGTTCAAAATCCCATCTTGTATGCTCCACAAGTTCCCAATTCAATCGGTTATCATACATTACATGACTCCCAAGGAACAAATCGAATGAAGATTTGCAAGTATCCTCTTTAATGGTTGATTAAATGGATAAAGGTACGTAAAGGTGGCAACATGAGTCACAACATTCGGTATTGTCACCTTTTGCTGATGAAATTTAATGCACCAACCTTTGAGTTGGCCAAAGTAACACAATATTGATAATGAATTTCCTTTGTCAAAATGGTTTTGCCTTGTGATAACCAATTGCCAGTTGTTGATATTGACTTAAATTGGTCAGATACAAAACAAGGGAATATTATCCAAGGGTTGCATGCCCTTGCATGGAAACAATAGATTGATTTTGCAGAATATAGAAAGGCAATCACCTTATTAGGTAAAATTGTGGAATGGGCCAAAAATCACAAACAATAGCTACATGAAGAAATAATTGCGAGAAGAAACCCCGATAATTGCTTTTCAGATGACAAGGAAGATGGCGCTCAAAGGGAAAGCTCCAATGATGCAACCTAATATAAAGTATATGCAAAAGGACATCCTCTTCAATCTGACCAACTTTTCTCAAGAATACATTTAGAATGAAGATGAATTTGTGACGATTCTCTAGAAATTGATCGAAGAAGAGACAAAGGCTGAGATGATTGAAAATCAAATTGTGAGCAGGAATCCAGTACATAATGAAGAATTAGAAAATTAGGATTATTTATGGTATGGGTTTAGTGTTAAAGATTGTTTTTGATGAGTTTTGATTTGTTTAGGGTAATTTTTGAAATGGTCATTTTCAAGACTGTTACCTTCCTAGAAACCATATGAGTCCTACAATTGTTGCATGTCCTATTTTTATCTTGTATAACCATTTTTGGGATGTAATTTTTAGGATTATTGTCACCTTAAGTGGATCATGAGGTAGACTAATTTAGTAACTAGGACTTTGATGAATGGATGAACTTATTTTTAAGATTATTAGTCATTTTTTTATTCTTTCCATGCCCTAGTAGTGTACTAAAAGGTATCACAAATATGCATTTATTTAAGTTATTTTAGATTTGCAGTCTCCTTCAACTTTATAAAATCATCCAAAGTTCTTTGAAATCATATTTGGTTAACCAATAAATAATCTAATCATCCAGGTATTCTTCCAAGAATTTTGGAATAAAGTATTTGAACAAATTTATCATGATACTACTAAATCTTTTTTTGACATTAGGATTAAGTATGTATAGTCTCTTCCTTTTTGGCTTTGTGTCATCTTTCAATTGTATTTTTATTACTCTAACCTCCTTCTTAATTCCCTTCAAATCAATGAAAGTGTGGGGAAATAAGTCTTCATATCCTTTTAACATATCTACAACTTGTATGACTTGGAATCCATCCCAATAGTATCCTATTTTAGCTAGTTTAGGGCTTTCATTGCTATATTTTTCTCTTTTATTCTTAGAGGTTGATAAAAAAATATTATTTTTTTCATGCATGTTTTTGGCTATCTATCATTCTCTTCCATTCACTTCAACGCCAAATTTTGTAAGGTTTTCTTCATTGGATCCTTGTCTTCTCTTATTTTCTTTGTGATATAGCATAATTTTTGTGTTGAGGTATCCATTCTCTAAGTTTCCAAATGTTATTTTCTTTGGGTATTATGACCTAATATTTATTGTTTCCATATATATTCTTTTCTTTTGCAAGTGATTTTTTTCATCTTTATTAATGCATTATGTATGAGCATGCTAGGGTTATAGAAGGAGAAGGTTATATGTAAGTACTCATTGTAGGAGATTGGTTCAGAAGATAGACAACAGTGTAGACTGCTTCTACCCAAAATTTCTTTGGAACACTTCTATGTTCCAAAATAGACCGAACCATCTTAGTTATTGTGCATTTTCTCTGCTCAGCAACACCATTGTGCTAAGAGGTGTAAGGTGTAGTAAGCCAATGATTAATGCCATGTTTCGCATAGATGTTGGATAATGCAAAAGAACAAAATCCTCCCCCCCCCCAATTATCTGACCTAAGAGTGATTATTTGTTGACTAGACTCTTTTTCTACTAAGGCCTTAAACTGTTGAAATGTGCTAAACACCTCTAATTTTTGTTTAAGAAAATACAACCATATTTTGTGACTATAATCATCAACAAATAACAAAAAAACAACTGGACCCAATTATTCAAGGAGTGTTCATCAGACCACAAATGTCAGCATGAACCAATTGCAATACCTTTGAAGCTCGCCATGAATCACCATCCATAAATGGAGTCCGATGTTGCTTCCCAGCCTGACAAGCTCCACAAACTTCATGATTCTAAATATGAATCTTAGGTAATCCAACAACCAGATCCTCTCAAACTAGCTAAGAGAAGTAGTGTATATTTAGATGCCCATACCACTGATGCTCATGATTGCTAATGGAATAAGTTTTGGTTGCCATGGCATGCTTTTAAGAATCACCAATGTCAACAAGTCTATAAAGACCATGATCCTCAATACCCATAAATTTTCTATCTAAATTAGTCTTACCATATTACCTACTGATAACCTTTCACTCTCCTTTAGCCAGGTATTTGGTATTTATGAGAATTATAAATACTTTTCGATCTGGGACATTGGGTTTGTGGGTATATAACCATCATGCCATATTACTTACTCAAATATCTTGGAGTGCCTCTGGTCTTATGTCTTCTCTCTCAAATATGTTTTCCATGGATTCAATTTAAATTAATAGATCCCCAACTCTTGAGTATCATGTAAGATTAATTTGATTTATACTACATGAAATGTGGTTCACATGATGTAAAAAAATTTCATCTTGCTTCTTTACATTATGAATTTATTTTTCATGACTATTACAATAGGTTATCTTCATTTATTGTAGTGTTATGAGAAAATTTATAAGCTTCTCTAAAGTTTTATATCATATTATCCCCTAATATGTTTCTAAAATTTTCTCTAGTTTTTCCTAAATCCAAGCCTCCATAGCAACCTTGTTCTCAATGCTACAATTGTTACTATCAAGGATGATGTCTTCATCCAAGTTAAGCTCTTCAATTGTACCTTTTTTAGGATTTTTCTTTAAAGGGTATACCACCCTACTATATTCTCCTTCACTTTTTCCCATGTTATATTCTTTGTGTAGGCACTTTTCATGTTTCATCCAAAGGGATATATACCATCTTACATTTTTAAAAGAATGATAGTTATTCCTTATATGGATCAATTTTACCATTACAATTCACAAACCATTATAAATTAAATTGGATGTTAAATGTATCAAATAGTTCCTTCATCTCAATAAATTCAAATTCAATCTGCATTTCAATCCTCAGAAGGTTAACTTTCACATTTTTCCAAGTTCTAATTATGTTAATTGTAACTTGTCATCGACAAAGGTAATGTTGTAAGGTGTATCATATGATAAGATATAAGATTGACCTTTCTTTACTTGTTTTATCACATAATTTACATGACATTTCATATACTTTTAAGATATCTACCTAAACTTTTTAAAGCTATCTAATTTTAATGGATGATATATGTCAGATGATAAATGAACGTGTTTTTGTGGATATTATGGGACGATATGATTTTATGATGTTAGAAATGATTGTAATGTGAATGGATCCTTTTCAAGAAACTAACTCAGAACAACAAGTTCAATTGCTAACTCGTAACCAAAGGTGACTTCCCATAGCATATCACCCCTCACAACTCACAAGGCAACAGTTGCATAGGTGTTAGTTATGATGCATCTATCAAGGATGAGATATAATTGATTGTTACTTATGTTGATGGTATTAATAGAGAATAAATGCATTCATAGGACAAGGATAAGCTTACAAAGAAATAAGAATATGGCTCATAATGACATTACCTTGTTATTGCACATTTCCTATTTTGATTGTTCTTTAATGTAATCAGAGTTTGATTGGGATTATGACACCATCAACTATGTTTTTATGACCAGTTATGGAAAGAATAAGTTATCCCTCGTTTTCATGAACTATTGAAAGTTGTTAAAGAGTTGTTTAAAGTCCTAAAGTAATCTACTCTCAGGCTTCATGTATAAATTCTAGATCTTGTCAAAGTTGGAAGGTTACTGTGAATATATCAATTAGTAAGTTGTTAGATTTTGTCATAGTCCCTTACCAATCAATAAGATCATTACCAACTTATGTATCTCTTTTGAGTTCAAACAAAGGAAGGAATTTTGATGATAGATTTATTAGTTAAGATCGAGCATTGATAGAAGAGGCTACAACACTCAAGCAAGGGCAACTTGAGGTATTGTACACTCTTTGGAGAGTAGGATACTATTGTTTGTAATAGATAGATTATTATCTATTTTGGTAGATTAATTTGTTAAGTTCATTTATCTAATTTATATTTATATGAGCAATTTATAATATTGTTAGAATAAGTTATATGTCATAAGTTGTAACATAAGTTAAAGTCCAGTAGATAATCACCTGCAACCACTGCTGAGTCAATTGATCAGTGACCTTCAACAACTATTGTGTAGTTAGATTTAATCTCAACATTGTTATGTTTTCATTTGAATTCATTGTTTTCAATTAATTTTCTATACATAGTTGATAGAATAACTTAGAAATACTTTAGTTGCACATACTGTTCCAACATCATCTAAGAAGATACATCCTTGGTCAATATTTAAATAAACCCCTCTAACATAATATGTTGCTTGATAAGGGATATGTTGGTATGTTGGGTTGTATGCATAATTTTTTTGCACTAGTATATTATACTTAGTAGGAGCCAACCATTTTCCTCGCCTAGGTAGCTAATAATGACATGGATTGACCTTGACTTCAACTACTCAAATGTCACCACTACCTCATTAATCCTTGATTTATATTGGTCATGTTCCACCTTTTTTCAATCAAGGCAACTCATGTATTAGTTATACTATGTTAAATTAACTCTAGATTAGAAATTATTAAGATTTAAACTCTTACCTCTTGGCCATTCCATCTCTTTGATTCATTGATCTAATAGATTTATCTATTTACATTGCAATCTTTAGAATTATGCATCATTATATTTAATTTATAACATCTTTATTATGTTTTTATTTTGTAACTAGCTCATACAAATTAGGTATTGAGTACATGTGTTGTGTTTATCATAAATTCTCACATAGTGTAAGAGCCAAGATGATTAATTGATTTATAAAGTTGGGAGTATAATTGATTTAGAATCTTAGCATATATATGAAATGGTGGAGCTATTTGAGCTCAACATTATATCTAAAATAGCTAAAGTAGTTGAAATCCACCTCTATTTCGTCTAATTTTGAGAATCAAGAGAATGTTATACGAAACAAGGATTATTGCCTTAGTTTTTGCAGATTATTTTTAGATGCGTATTGTAGGTGAGAAATATCTCACCACTATTTGTGAGAAGCATAAATATACTTGATTGGTCATAAAATTATTAGGGTTTGAGTCCATTTTCTAGGGCCCTTGATTTCAATTCCTTGGTATCAATAACTTTGAAAAAAAAAGAAAAAGATAATCTCCCTAGGATATACATTTAGTGGAATGGTTTAGGCTCATTATCTAAAGGGTACATTTAAATCTATTCATAGTACCTAGTTACTAGTACTATAATTATTCATGATTTTACAAGGGTACTAGGTTTGTGGCATGTATATTAGTTAAGGTTCCTTGTACTCCTCATGACTATCTCTCCACAACCTAATTAATTTTAATTTTATTGGATTGTGCAGACTATACATTTTGGGGGCTTTTTCACCTCCCACTAACACCTTTTGGCTCCTACTGTTAATGTCATTAAATTTCATCTCGATCTCTTTATGGAGGATTCAAATTCTTATGGATGTCACTTGTTTCTACTAGGTCAATAAACTAACAAGAGGAAATCTTTATGGGATAGTATAGGAACTTGCATAATTTGTTGTTTAATTTAAGGAGCCTTGACTACCAAACAATAGATGGTAAGTTTCATTTCCAATATACAATTTCGTACCAATCAAATATCTAAATGTATAATGTAGGATATGTAAGATAACATTAGGAAATTATTTTACTTCCTTTCAAAATGTTAGGAATGGGGTGAAACTAAATTAAAATAATAATAATTTGATCCCTTAACATAGGTACCTCCCTTGTCATTTTCCATAAATTCAATTTTATTTTTATTTTTTTCTTAAATGTAATTACAAGATTAAATGAAATTTGAAAATGGTGAATGAGGTACTAAAGCCTAGGTTTTTCATTTAATGATAGTGATGCCACATTGTATGATTGCTTAGTTATTCCCTATATATTTTTTGACAATTCAAAATTGGATTCAATGACTAGAATATTTTATCTTATATGCAAAAAAATATATTTGATAATAGATTATTTTACCTCTCCATGTCTCTTTGTAAGAACTTTTACACATATATGCATATTTTTCCCCTAATTATCAAGTTTGTATATCCTTACAAGGATTAGAAAGCTATTTTACACACTTCTACATGATATGACTTGTTTCATTTTTTAGACCACTTGTAATTATTTTTAAATATATCTCTTAGGACTTCTATGTGTACCTCTTAATAGAATTGTATCCTCATGGAGTATAAAGTGTCATTTTCTACTCATATGAGTTTTTTTATGTAGTCATGTGTTGTAAACATACACTAATAATAAAGTACTATTTCTACTTGCTAGGGGAGTTCTTATATGATATAATAATAGCGGTATCATTGTGTGATCTTACTCTCAACTCTTCTTTATACTCCTTTATACTCCTTTTTAGCACTATGGATTTGTCAATTGTGACACCTTTGACACCCCATAACTAATTTTTCAAAAACAACAAATTAATATATATCTAAGGTCAAGATGTCTATAGATGACAACACATGAGATTGAAACTAAACATAAGGAGTAGATGAAATTAAATAGTATAACAAATGTGATGATTTTCTTTTATATTTTTGTATTTGAACATGTTAAAATATTAGCTCTTTATATATAAGAATTAGGCACATCTAAGAAAATATGAGACTATTTATTATATTTTCTTTATAAAATTGATGACCTAAGAGATATCATCAACTAGAAAACAATATCATATCTTAATCCAACAAAATTAAGGACTGTAAATTGTAAAAGGGTAACTTTCAATTTATATTGAGTGTTCTCTCCAAAATTGGACTTAAGTATTTACAATACATCTCTACATTCTATGATCCCAAGGATACTCTGGAATTGGGTTTAAAATGTCCACTTTTATAAATTTACAAATGTACTAACTAGGAAGCAAGATAAATTAATCCAAATGGGCACTATAAGGTCTTATTCTAACTCACACAATTTTGTGGTATATCAAATCATTGTACCAATTAGAAAGTTGATGGTAACAAGGATACAAACTAGAACAATTCACTATGATAAACACATTAGGTAATCAACATGCCTCCATCAAGATCCAAATTCGAATAGAGATCCACTCTTCTAATAATGATTCATAGACTAAAGATAGGGCTAAGTGTGTCTATTGTAAAAAGAAGATAAAGAATCTAAGTGCATAAAGAAGTAGATCAATTAGTTGATGAATATTCTTGAGAAGAATCATAACTCCATTCTAGATTCATTTTTCACCAACTCTTCTACATCTCCTACTACATTAGATAAGAGAAAGGGAGAAGAACTTTTTGAAGTTGAAAATCCTACCACAATGACATTGATTCTTTATTTTGGAGCATTGTACTATTTGTCTATGATAAAATATATGTTTAAATCATGTTACAACTGTGTTTTATGCTATAATTCCTAATAGGTGACAAATCTTCGATGGAAGATAATGGGAGAGGATCTATTGATATGGGTGAAGGATGATTTTGTGATATATTTTATGTAAGTTCATTGTCAATTAATATCACATCCATATATTAGGTCACTCAGAGTGGGATAGGTAAGAGTTTTGAGCTTTCTCCAAATTCTATTGTGATTAAGGAACTACAAAGTCAACACATTATTATTGTAGGAAGGTTGATTGCAAGTTAGGGATTTATGGCTTCTCATATTAGGCACATGATACCTTTTTGATAGATTTACATACTCACACCAAATATGTAAGCAATTTTGGGGATGAATAGCATATTCATTTGAACCTAACAAAATTAGGAGTTCTTAAGACAGGATTTAAGATATCACCACTTCTTGTTGATGCATATAGTTTTGAGTTACCTATCAAAGGAATCCATTGCTTCTTCTTAAAAAGATGTTACATAGTTTTTGGATACATATATCTAGGATACTTGAAATACCTAACATATTAATTTGTTGATTCTCAAATTTTTAGATTAAAATGACACATTTGAGGACTTAAATTTTCTCTTTGATGATACCATTGAAGTAGATGTATCTTCATCATCCTCAACACCTTTTTTATCTCATCCTCCACATATTCTTGAGATGTCACCATCTACTATGTACCTAATCTTTATAGTTGATCAAATATTGTCACCACACAACTCCAACACAAAGACTAATAAGCATGTGCTTCTAATATTGTGTTCTTATTTTATTTCCCTTCATGGATAGGGACATAATACATTTGGTCCTACTTCTTCCTAATGAAAAGAATGTCAAGTTTGGAAAACATGGATCTTCATTAGCCTACAATATCATTCTTTCTTCACCAATGCAAGAGACATCACATATTGGGGGTTGTCTAGTCTCTCTCTTTATATTTCCTCACTATTTTGGAAGGGTTTTTTTTTTCTTCTTCTTTGGGGGCTATCATTATACATGGGTACTGATGAGGAGGATATTGACCTCAAAATTTGAATTAATTTACCTTGAATCCTTTATTAACCAAAAACCCTACCATGATGACATTAATTTGATTATATGATGAATTATTAGCTATATTAGTTAATAATGTTGTATGTGCATTCCTACTTTTTTGTTTTGTGTAAAAAAAGATATCAATGCCAAAAATCTTGTAGAAATATCTATTTTTGTTGAGACAAAGTAATAAAACATGATTTGGTTCCAATAAACAAACTTCTCTCAAGTAGCTCTAGAGTGCTTATAGCTCCAAAATATTCTAGTCACAAAATTCCACGAAATATGTTTTGGAAAAGTAATGGTAATAGAAAGGAATACCATACTCATCATAATTGTCCCCTGTCTTGCGAAGCACAGGATGAATTTGTTACATGGCCTATAAATCTTCCAAAAAGACATGTGAAGGTGAATACTATTGTCAAATGTCTACTTCCTCAATTTTTTTTTGTTTTATTAATTATAGTTGAACTATAATTTATAATTTTAATTAAAAACTCTTTCATGTTCATATATAGCTCTTTCATGTTACAACTCTATGTTATTTTAAAATACTTTTGGAAATATGTGGATGATATTGTAAGTCTTATAAGTTCTATCCTCTAAAGAGATAGCCACTCAATTGAGGAAGCTGAACAAAGATATAGAATTAAGTGCTTGAACTTTTATCACTTTAAATTATTATGTTTATGTTAAAATAATTGTGTTTAGTAAATGAAGTGAATCTTTTTAAGTTCCTTTTACCTGTAGGTTAGTTCATGTGTGTTGTACAATATTATCTATGTTGTTCAATGCATTATATAGTGTATTTATGGTATGATAAAGTATTGTATTATATTGAAATAAAATCAAAGGATGGTTTTATCTTAGGAAATTTATTTATTTGAAAATGTATACAATAATTTTGTAGTATAGCCTTATTTTCGAATAATAGTCAAGTAGTTTAAAGATTATGTTTCCTTTTTGAAAATATTTTTTTATTATTATTGATAATTTTAATTTGGGATGTTTATCATAAATTCTATCAAGAATTTGGTTTAATCTTTCCCTGGTTTATTAGCTCTTGAATTTAGTGTTGAATTTTGTCATTCTCTCAAAAGGAATTGTTGTGTAGGGAGATCTTTAGAAGAGGGGATCTAGGAACTAGGTCAATTTTGTTTTATATAACATAGTGTGTTAGAAAATTTATATGATTTAAACATACCATTTCCATATTACTATAGTATGATGTCAAGTTGATACTCTTACAAAACATGTTGGATGCAATCACATGTTGTGAGTGTATTTTTTATATAGATTATGTAGATGTTCCTATGTGTACCATACAAAACACTAACTTTTACATGAATGTAATGATATTGTAGCATTATTTTGCTATAATTAGAGTAATTCCAAGCATAAACATTATGAATATGAATTTTATAGCATTATAATTTTGTGTTATAAACACCTTCATGGTCATATTCAAATGGTCTACCAAGAAAATGCACAAACCTTTAAAGGTGAGGTATAAAAAATGACTATGCGATGTATAGGTTTAATAAAATAATTGAATGTATATTATTATCTTGCTTAGATCAACAATATGCATTTAGATGTGTATTAGTGGAGAGTCTAGTATGATTTTTTATGTTTCATATGATGATGCTATCCTGGTAATTATTTTCAATGAAGAGATGTGCAAGTTGTTTGTTGGCTCAATAATTTAAGTGGAAAAGTCACTTGTGCTTTCTTGAAGAGTCTATAGACATGAATATGTTAAGGCAATGTACCTCTTGATTACTTTCCTATGTCTCATCAAGACTTGGTATTGCTTGCATGATGAGATTTTGTTGTGTGTAGTATTTAGTATTATTATGAGAGCTATAATGGTGAAGGTTGCACCATTATTCCCACTGTGATAATTTCTTTATACTTATCTAGCATAGATGTGTTGGAAAGCTTAGAGTTTAACATAGATAAACAATTGTTTTTACAAATTTTACATAAGCAAGTTATATGTTATATAACAAAGAATTGAAGTTGTTATCTAGCTCATGGGATTTCTATTATATACAAATAGATTTGTTGTTTTATCTTTCCACTAGCTTGTATTTTAAATGCATGGAAAAATCCCTAGCTTAAAGTGGTGGATGCAAGGAACTCCATTTTGGCACAAAGTGAAAGAAAAAATGCATTGATGTATTTAAGCACTCAAAGGTGCTTAGGAGTGTCTTTGTATAGGCACTAAAAGTATTAACGAACTTTTTAAATGTATTCATCCACTATTTAATCTCTACATTAGTGCACCTATTGAAACTAAAAATATGCATCCTCATACTACTCTTATAGAACACTAACAAGGGATAGTTCTATAATACTATCCTGAAGAATGTGGCGAACGATATTAGTATTTTAAAGACTAATTATAAAGGTTGGTGTGCTTGAGGCAAAGATGAAAAGGATCGATGACAATCTCACCAATCTTGTGAGCATGAGTTACATGTAGAGAGTATAAATCCTTTGGTAGATAAGTGGCAAAAATTTCAAGCTTTCGAGTCTCCTAATAAGACATGTATTGATCTTGAGAATGTCGATAAGGGTAAGAAAGTGATGGATGATAAGGGTCCTTGTGCCTTGTACTCGTGAGAACCTTAAAAAGTTCATGGAGTAGGCTAAATATGACTTGCAGGATATATAGAACTTGTCTCAAATCTGGATCAACTTGAAGCTATGGTTGCAGAGGCTCTAAAGAATCTTTGTTGGAGATCTGTTTGTTCTTTTTTTGGTCTAATATGGTTTAGGTCTATATTTTTTTTTGTTTCTTTTGTTATTTAGCTATCGGTTGGCTGCATGTATCCTTATGGGAACATTTTGTAAATATGGTTTTGGGTCCATTTAAAAATTGCTTCACCCTTAATAAAAAATAAAGATATCTTATGTTTGAATTTATCTAGTGATCCTTGTCACAATACGTGATAAATGCTTATCAATACATGATATGTACATATTTATCATTGTAAATGTATTTTTATTGGCATCACTAAATTTGTTAACAAAAAAATGTTTATTTATTAAATATGATAACCTAATGTGATAGTATCAATCTTGTATTAAAAAATAGAATATCATTGTGATTGTCTTGAACTCAAAAAAGATTTTGATGATACATTAAATCCTATTCATCCAAATGTGGTGATGCAAGTCTTGCTAGGAAAAGGTGCATTGTACACCTTGCAAAATGCTATACTATAATTTAATATTATTTATGTTACACCTAGGCGATCTAGGGGTGCATTCATTGCATGAGTTTGACATTCTTGAGGTTACTTTATGGGTTGCATGTAACATTGGGATAACTAATTAATTTGAGTTATACACATTCAAAACATATTTAATATTTGAAAAACTTAGCACCGAAAAGTAAGTGGGGGTGTAGACACCTAAATTTGGTTAATTAATTTAATCAAATTTAAATCCTTTTCTTCTAAATGATTAATCTAATTAATTAATTCCCTATCTCATTCCTCCTAATTAATTAATTCCCAACCCATTTCCTCCCAATTAATTAACCTAGTTAATTTATCTCCTTTTTACCATCCCATTTGATTAATTACCTTTAAATAATTAAATGTCCCTTTTCCCAAAACCCCCATGGATTAATTAATTTAATTAATTAATTAGACTCAAATCTTATTTGAGCACATGACTCCTACATTTTAACCACTTTCTTCCAAGCCTCCTGCTAATCCTATCCTAACCAACCCTATCCTTCCAACCCTTTTCCCTAGCCTAGTCAACCCTCCAACTAACCTTATCCTATCCCTTCTAACCTCCTCTCCTCCCACACATGTGTGGACATTCTAACCAATTTTCCCCATTTCGAGGAAAATATCCTATTTTAGGTGGCCTTGCCCAAAATAGACATGTGTTCCAAAGGACACATGTCTCTTCCTCCATTTTTGGGTGGCTTTGCCCAAAATAGACATGTGTCCTCTTGGACACATGTCATCCCTCTCTCTCCTAGTTGAGACACTTGTCCCTTTTTGGAGGACAAGTGTCTCCTCTTCACCTCCCCTTCCCTTCCTTTTGTCTCCTATTTAATGCCTCCATTTTTAGACCAAATCATCTCTGATCCACATTTTCATATCCATATCATCACTCTGTTGAAATTATCTCTCACCATATCCATTATCATTTTCATAAAATCCATTATCATTTGCATTATCATCTTCATCAAATCATGGAGCACAATCAAGCATCTGAATCGGCATCATGAGCACACATCCAATCGTGAAATAATCAAATCAAAGCGGGCATTTGGTTTGCATTTTATGTTATCATTTTTATGCTTGTTTTGGTTTTATCATTCTAATCTTGAGGTGTATGATGTATTGTGTTTGCTTGGTTAATTAGCTTTCTTTTTAGCCCTTAGTTTATCATGCACATTTTCTGGTACTCCCAATGGGACCCACTTGACGAGTCATTTAACATTTTCTGTTGTTTGAGTGTCTTTATTGCATATTTTCTCAATCCTGTGATTTTATGAAACCGTGCATTAGAACCCTGAAACCGCAGGTTCGCGCCCTGAAACCGTGGGTTAGCACCCTGAAACCGCGGGTTCGTGCCCTAAAAGTTTGGGTTCACACCCTGAAACTACAAGTTCGGTATTATCATTTTCATACGACAATGGGATTGCCACTATCATTTTCATACAAAAGTGTTTTAGACAACTAGCGGGTTTGGCCCTAAAATAGTGGGTTTGCACCTCAAACAACGGGTTCACTATTATCATTTTCATACAACAACGGGATCGCCATTATCATTTTCATACAACAATGGGATCAACATTATCATTTTCATACGAAAATATTTTAGACAACTAATGGGTTTGAACCCTGAAACATCGGGTTTGTACCTTGAAACAAAGGGTTTGTGCCCTGAAACAATGACTTCACTATTATCATTTTCATATGACAACGGGATCACTAATTATTATTTACATGATTTTCTAGAATGTTATTTTGGTACTAATCTGCTAATTTGTGTGATAGCATTTTAGACAAACAATAGGAACGTGTTTTAGACAACCAGCAATTCACTTACACCAATGGGTGTGTGCCTTGAAACAATGGGTTTGCGCCACACAACAACGGATTCGCTCATCATCATTTACATGATTTTTTAGAATGCTATTTTTCTACTAATCAACTAACTTGTAAGTTGTCAGATGATTTAAATTTTCCAAGTTTGCACCCTGAATTAACGAGAGCGCACCCTAAAATAGTAGGAATGCACCCTAAACAGTGGAAACGCGAAATAGTGGGAATGCACAGGTTGAAACAATGGGAACACAACTTGAAACAATGGATTTGGACTGTGTTGTAGCAGGTTCGCTCATTATCATTTACATGATTTTCCAGAATGTTATTTTTGGACTAATCTTCTAACTTGTGTGTTTTGAGACAATATTTTGCTAACATTTTGTAGAAAATCGAGTGATAAGAAGACCCCATGCTTTTAAAATATTAACAATTGATTGCAAAACCACTAAAGAGGGGTTTCACAAAAACATATTTCCTTTATTTCATTTCAATATTTTCATCTTGTGTCTTATGGGGAATTAGGATTACTTCAATTCAACTAAGGAAATGGACATGTTGTGTCCTTTTAGTAATTAGGCACACTTCAATTTGATTAAAGGAAATGAACCCCATGTCTTTCATGATTGGCACACTTGTGCGCATGTAGAGTGGTTGTACTGCTAACACACACTATCCTCTCCCTTTGGCTCTCATAGTCGTAGGTGCAAGAGAAAAGTGTTAGCGACACTCATTTTTCTTTTTAGTAGAGAATCACATCTTGGGGGCCTCATCACTTCAAGGGAGTGTTTCAAAATAGGGGCACATTGGGGACAACATCTCTCCCAATGCAACCTCGAGCGGTGTTTTTCAAGCCTCTATATAAAAAACCCGATCAAATTTTTGAAGTGTTGAGTGAATTCGTCGTATGTGGAGGCCTTCTCTGCACCAATAAGCTCAATCAAAGTCTTAAGTGGCTTGCTTCGATAATCTGTTGTTGGACTGGACTTGTTGGAAAATTGCTACAAACCATTGTTATAGTGGCCCTAATCCTTCTACTTGTTGACTCAGACATTGTGATACATGCATGTCGAAGACACCCCTCATGTACCCCCCAATTTGAGAGAAAATTTCTTGAGATCTTTAGGTCTTTAGAAATTCAAAGCTTGGCATGCCCGAGAAGTGTGTGTCGAGGGTGCAGCCAGTGCTGCCAAGCTTCTATCTATCCATTTGGATGTGGTATTTTATGGTTAGGGGATTCAACAAGTACTGTCGTTTGACTATCCTAATAAGTGCATGATTATTTTATTGTATTCTATCATTTGTATGTGCTTGTTGTGTTCATGTTACAACGCTCTTTTGCCAAAATCAATATTAGTCATCAAACACATCACATTTCATATAGTCCTAGTTCTTGTTGTTGTCCTGCAGTGGGTTCGCTTCCTAGTATAGCGGGAATGCCTTTGTCTTGAGCTAGATTGACATACTTAGCATAGTCACTCATTTGAACTCTCGCAGGTTTGCTTAGAAAACTTGCAGGTTTTCTTTTTACCCTAGTGGGTTTGCTGTCAGTCTCACCTATCTTTCATGAGCTTGTCCTTAGATGTCATTGTGTTGTCGTTATGTTGTTCGCATTGCCTTAGAAATTGCTTGATTCTGTAGTTGTTCGTTATGTTCATGATCTTGTTCTTAGACGTTGTCATGTTGCCAAAATTCTGTCCATTTAGTGCTAGAGCATTTCTTGATCTTTCACCAGTTATGACTTATCTTTCGTGGTCTTGTCCTTAGAAGTCATAGCGTTGTTGTTATACTATCCACATTGTCTTAGAAACTGCTTGATCTACTAGCTTTGAGGATATATATTTTATGATCTTGATCTTTCGATGTTATTACACTATTGTTATTCTACCGGCATTGTGGTAGAAATCTTTGGATTATCAACAATTAATATCTTTATTTGTGCGTTTCTCTGGTCCTAGATATCCTTGATCTAGGCGTTATGATGTCCACGAGTCTCTAGATTCTAGTTCGATTAGTATCATGTAGTTCTTGGCTTCATGTGGCATTCGGTCATTGTGTCCCCTTTGCATCCAGGTGTTGTCAATTTTTTATTATATCACTTTATGTCTCATATCTCCTAGCATCAAGATTGTCGCCCATCATCATATCTTGTCTCCCAATTCGCATCATCATTTCCTTCTTCCTAATTCAAAGGTTGAACATCAAATATCCAAAATTGAACATCAAATTTCACCCCCTTTCCAACTTCTTAAAAGTCAATCCCCATCTCATCTTGCTCTTTGGTCTATCACCCTTTTTCATCTTTCATCTCTCCAACTCATCAACTAATTTTCATGTCACAATTCTATTATAATGAGTTTGGTTGCCTTTCATTTTCTTCCACTTCTCCCTATATCGATGACGACGAGGGTATGGTTGATCAACCTGATGACACATATATCCAATTCATCTCTCAATCCTACTATGATGAGTATGGTCATTCCTTCTTTTCTTCCACTTCACCCTATGACGATGATGACGAGGGCATGGTTGATCAACCCGATGAGATAGATCTCCAAGTCACGTCACACTCTTATCTCACTTCTCCATCCAATTCTAATATTTTATCCTATCTCAATTCTCCATCTAGTTCTAATCTTCCATCTTATCTAAATTCTCCATCCAGTTCTAATCTCCCATCTTATCTCACTTCTCCATCCAATTCTAATCTCCCATCTTATCTAAATTCTCCATCCATTTCTAATCTCCCATCTTATCTCGTTTCTCCATCCAATTCTAATCTCCCATCTTATCTCACTTCTCCATCCAATTCTAATCTTCCATCTTATCTCAATCCTTTATCTAATCCTAATCCGCCATGAATTATACAATACCATTATCATTTGTGCCCCCACCCATCCAATCAATGCCACAAGTGGTCAGTGCCCTGCAACATCAACCTTGAGTAACATCACAACTTGTTGTTTCAAAACTGCGATTCAGTTATCTATAGGCATTGCCTTCACACATTGTTGTGATGAACATTCATGAACAAGCATGTGGCACCAATCGCAATCCTTCATCTCACTTAAATCCTCCACCATCCACTTCCTCCTATCTCAGTCCACCATCCACCACATCTTATCTCAATCCACCAGCTTCCTTTCCAACTCTCACATCTATCATTCCTCTCCCACTTCCTACCACCATCGAAGATCTTTCATTCATTAAGATCGTACACCCACAATCCCCATCACTTACTTCTACCATCATTCACATTCAATCCAAGGAGCCTCTTATCCTTCCATCCACTCCATCTCTCCCAGTTGATGAATCTCCCATCCTTCCATCCACTCCATCTCTCCCAATTGATGAATCTCCCATCCTTCCATCCACTTCATCTCTCCCAGTTGATAAATCTCCCATCCTACCATCCACTCCATCTCTCCTAGTTGATGAATCTTTCATCATTCCATCAACTCCATCTATCCCAATTGCCCCATCCTTCCATCCAGTCAATCTATCCCAGTTGAAGAAACTCCCATCTTTCCATCTACTCCATCTACTCCATCTATCCTAGTTGAAGAACCTTGCATTTTCACATTTATTCCATCCACCCAAGTCACTAAATCTTCCATCCTTCCATCTATTCCATCTAAAGATTCTATCCACTCACCCCTTGTTCCACCATCCACACCTATCCCATCATTCCAAGATCTTGTTCCAGAGCATGTGGAAAATTTTATTGATCTAATTCAAGATCATACCATTCCATCTCCTCCATCTCAAGATCCCCTACCATTTCCTCTACCAAGTCAATATCCTCCCATCCCATATATTCCACCTCTTGATCCTCCATTTCCTCCTATCCAAACCATCCCAACACCATCACTCTATCCCCTTGGTTCACTCACATTTGTCCATAGCAGTTTGTTCACAATAAAAGAACATCTCATATGCACCACCCATTCTCCTCCATATAATAATGGACTCACATCTTGTTACCTAGAGAACAAGTATCCTACTTTAGGTAAAATGCTAAAAAAAATGAACTATCAAGGAAAAGGCTTGGGCCTACATGAGAAAGGTACTTTGGAGCCCATCTATGTTAAATCACATCTAGGATCTCATGGTCTTGATTACATATCCCAAGGCACTTCAAATCAAAATGTTGGTACACCTAATGCAAAATCCAAGTATGCTTCCAAGCACACCATTGCATCTTCCCATCCTTCCTCCAAATCATTTATCACCATCCCCCCTCCTCAACCATATAAACCTAAAACAATTGTCCATATTCCTCCTTCATCCTCAAAATACATTTTGGGTCCCTATATCCCAAAATCTACCTTCATATATCCCCCACATGCTAAATCCACTTTGGGCCCTTATATCCCAAATCCCATCCTCCATCTTTTCCTACTCGTCCCTCCATACACAAATCCCATATCTCCATCACCCATCATAAACACACTAGTCCTTTCATTCCCAATCAGGATCAACAAAGGCATGTGTCCTCGCATTCCATCCAACAACCTACCTCCATCACTTCACCCATAATTCCTACATTCCCTACACCTCTGCACACTCCTTCCAATGCTACTCGTAGTGTTTTGGATGCCAAATTAAAATGCATAAAGATAAACATCCACAACAATATAAAGATTATCATGTCCACTCAAAAACACATGTTCCAACAATGTAAAATCTGATCCAAAAAGGCAATGAATCCCAATGGCTGCAAAGGGCCACTAAAAAAAAAAGTGGATTCCAAAGCAAAAAGAAGCAAAGTAAAAAGAAGTAGTGCATCCAAAAGAAGAATCTCCAATGGCATCCAAAGCTGCTAGCTCACAAGATAAAGATGCTTCCCCACCATCTTCTATATCTATTTTGGGTCCCTATGTCCTAAAGATACCTATCATAATTCCTCCATCATATCCACATGCTACATCCATTTCCCCTCTACTCATCCCACTTCCTCTGCAACATGTGCTAATGTTGGTCCTGACAACATCCCCTCATCACACTCACTTTCCCTCATTCCATTCAAACAATTTCCACCACCATCTCCCTTACGTTTCCCATCAAAACCATCTAATTCAAGCCTTTACATAATCCACTCCTTCCTAATAAAGTTGTACCAATATCTAGTGATCACTCCAAATGGGCTCCTACTACCTTGATATGGAACTTCATGCTTGAGTCTTCCATCCATATCCTTTATCACATGTGTTCCAAATCCATTTATCCTCATCCATCTCCATCCATGGATTTCCTCCCAAAAATCACAAAATACCAAAAAAAAGAAAAAATAATAAAATTCCAAAAAAAAATTTATCCAACGGTGAAAACTTGGCAAACAAGCACCTTGGACCAGTACCATGATGAAAACCTGGTGAATAGGTGTCATGCGTAATTACCCTCATCCTTTTGCTCTCCATGCTTAGGGGCATGTTTTGTTGGACATCTCACCATTTCATCCTCTGTTTCCATTTGCCTACCATATCCATCATATCTTATCCAATTCGCTTCCTTCATCCTCCCTTGGATTTGATAAAAAGAAAAGAGAAGGCCACTGTATATGCATACTCTGGAAACCTCTTGGCCTCCCTTCCATGTAATCCTTTTGCATTTCTTCATAGTCCTTATCCACTCATCACCCTATCTTCCATCCACATTCCTCAACTTCCTATCCTCTTGTTAGTCATCTTATCATAACCTGATTCATCAAACCTTATCTCCTAGTTCCTCCATTTCCATCTATCCAACCTATCCTTATCTCCTAGTTCCTCCATCCCTTGTCATATCCTTATCTCCTAGTTCCTCCATCCCTTCATCCATAATCGGTTCCTCTCCCAATCCTCATCTACCTTCATCTATGCCTCCTTCATCATTTCATCTATTAGTTGAATCCCTAATGCTTCTGTCTCCAATCCTTTTCATCCTAACCTCTATCCTTTTGTTCCTCCCATCCTATCATTCCATCACCTCTTTCATCTTCTCCTCAGCATCTCACTGTAGGTTCCCCCTCGCGCAGTCCAGTGTCCTACGTGCCCCTTCCTACGGGTGGCGAGAGCGTGATACCGCCATGACAGGAATGCTCTCCCGCATCCCTCTTCCAGGTGGGAAAGTGTTCCCATCCCGACAGGAAAGTGATCCTGCCCTGGTAGGGTCACTCCTGTCGCGTCCCCTTTTGGGGGGCAGGAAAGCGTTTTTGCCTCGGCGGGATCACTTTCCCACCTAGTGGGATCGCTATCCCATTGCCCTTCCAATGACATGAACGTGATCCTGCCACGGTGGGAACACATTCTTACTCGACAGGATCGCTATCCCACCACCCTTCTGGTGTCGGGCATGCTATCTCACCACGACGGGATTGCTAGCCCACCCCCATGTCTTTCCCCTATTGTTTCCTCATTTTTCACACCGAGTGTCAAGTTTTTCTTTTTCTTTTTCTTTTGGTTGGCCAATGGAAAAATAATACCCGATGCCTTTATCAAATGATAAGTCTTTTTTGGCCTCGTGGGGTGCTACCCCCTCAACCTCACCCTATATCGCGAGGGGTGCTGCCCCAAAACCCCCATCAAAAAATATGGGGAGAAATCACGCCGATAGAAAGGGGGAAAATTGAACCTCCGAGTTTGATTAGGCTCCACATAACAACACCTCCCTCACTCATCCTTTGAATTTATTCATTTGCCTCTTAATTCCCCTTCACATTCCAATCTTATCCATTCTTCCAAATTATACAATCACTCATATCTAATCAAATCCTCCAATCATTATCATCATCCGGTTTCTTCCAATCACTCCTATCTAATCGAATCTCCAATCATCATCATCATCGGGTTTCTTCCAATCACTCTTCTCTCTTCAATCAATCCAATCAATTATCAATCTATCATGGATTTTCGTCTTGACTAGGGCAACATCATGCTTGTCCTTGGGTCTTCTTCCATCATCCATATCTCTTCTACATCTTGTTTATAGGTGTCACTGTACATAGGCATTTATCAGTCTTTTCCTTCGAGATCATATCCTATCAGCTGGTTTTTCAACAATCATCCTCAAGCATCTTTTTCATCATGATCCTATCAAGTACCTTTTGTCGTCCCATTATCAATCTCTTATCCTGGTGTTGTTATGAGATGTATCCTTCTCACCAACACCCATCGTTAGTCTATGTAGGATGTATCCTTCCTCAAGTTAGACATCTTTGGGATGTATCCTTCCCAACGAAATCAATCATCATCTTTTGAAAAAATACAACTGAGACACTCGTGTTGACTTTGATTCTTTTTTATCTTTGTTTATATTTTTAAGCTCCTAAGGGCTCTATTTCCACTTGGTCGCCATGATCTTTTATATCATGGTGCGCTAGGAATAACAAGGCTCCTGATGTGATCTTGTTGCTTTTGGTTTTGATTGATGTGTCTTTTGGATGTGTCCCTTGTTGTAGCCATTGGGACTCAAGAATTCATGCCTGATTTTTTAGGTCCCATGTAAAATTTTGTTCATTTGCACTCAGTTTTGCTCGTGTGACAACCCTAAGTTGCTATGTTTGAAATCTTGCATTTTTGCCTCAGTTAAGTTTTATGCAAAATACTCTTGGAGGATTTTTATACACCTTGTAAAGGTTCCATGTGCCTATTTGTAGCCTCCCACGATAATTATGATGTGTTTCTAAAGTCTCCTTTGCAGGTCCTAAGTTTCAGTCTGCATTTTGCACCTTTCTGCATTTTTCTCAGTAGCCTGTTTGAGGCATTATATCTTTGTTCCTATTGATCATAAAGTCAAATAGAGAGTCTCACATTTTTCCCTAAAATTTTTTAAAGCCCCATGCCAAATGGATAAGTCCCATCAATCTGTTTGATAAGTTTTCAAAGATGATTCCATTTGCAAAAGGTTTCGTTCTGCAACTGAACATTGTCAAACAACAGTTTGAAAGCCCTCTTTGAGAATTTATATTTTGTGCTTAGTTGACTTGCACTTCAAAAGGGTTATACCCTTTTATTCTCAATACAATTAAATGCCATATTCGAGATTTGTAGCCCCCCAACTTGTCATATAATCAGTTTTTGAATCTCATTCCAAATGCAACTTTTCAGGGTTTTGCATTAGCACAGTTCAGTATTTTCAAAAGGAGCCAACTTTGAGGGTGAATAATTTTCACATGTGACCTAATCAGGTCAAACCCTCCTACACATGTGTTCATGGTATATTGATGTGCCAGTGTGCCAAGTGGCGGCCCATGAAGTGTGGATTTGACAATTTTTCAAATCAGGGTTTGAAGGCTACTCAGGTTGATCCAGCAAATGCATTTTCCAGTTTTCTGAGTAGGTAACTTTGACAGTGAATGAAATTTGACTCGGATGTCATTTTGACAATCCATCAGATACCCTAGATTCTATTTTTTACAATCTTTTAGCATGCCAGCTCCTAGGCCTTGGTCAGGGGTTTTGGTCAGTTTTTTAAGCTAGTTTTGGAGGCTCCTAAGGTGTTTTCAGCCAAATATCAATGTGCATAAACATCAAATTTAATGATTGCTTAGTTAATTTATTGGATCCCAGACACTCTAGTCAGTGTATCAGGGCATTTTGGTCAGGTTAGTTGTTCAGAAACTATTTTTGTTTTAGTCGGGCCCACTTTGGGGCCCAACTAAGGCAAATGCACAATGTGACTATTTGGGATTAAAGGATTAAATATATATTATTCTTTAATCGTGTTGATTAAAATAATATTATATTTAAATACAAAAGGGGGAGTTATATAAAATTGTGAAGAAAAAATCTAATTTAGTGACTTCCAAAAAAAATGCTAGTGATAAGAATGGAAATAAATGTTTTAGAATATTTATTTAATTTATTGAAAGGAAAATCACAATGTTTAATATTGTCGTGTAGAGGAAATAATTAAATCATCACAATGATTTAATAGGAGAAAGGAGACTTAAGTGAAATCCATGGTGAGCTCTGCATATTTATTGGCAAAGCGCGAGATAGGGGAAATGAACCAAAAAGTCAAGATTTTCTCTATCCCGCACATGAAATGAGCCCTGTTAGAAGCCTCAAGGGGCAAGGAAAAGTGTTGGGCGGGAAGGTGAATCCCTTATCCCGTGAGTGGCAAAGGCAGGGTGAAAATCAATGTAGGATAAGACATGGCCCACAGGGAGAGGGAAATGTTTATCCTGCGAGGGATGAGAGATAAAAGTGAAAATGTTATCCTGTGGCCATGACTATGTGTAAAGAAACTCGTGCAGGATAAGACGTTGGGCAAGAGAAATAATGATGTGCTTATCCTGTGCACCCATAAAGATCCCCCTAGCATAGCGTGAGATAAGTTTTTTGTGCATGAAACAAAATAGGTTTGATTGAAAGCGAAAGGATTAGGGTTTTATAATCCCAAATCACTATGTATAAGGAAAAGGGGATCTCCGTTGGGATTTAGCACGATGGTGGGAAGACATGAATGGTAGAGCAGTCCCTATTGTGACCCAAATGGAAGGTGTATGGTGTTTGAAAAGTGCGAGAGACACACTCATGGAGTGATGAATGCTCAAACAAAGGGAGAGTGTGATCGGTGTGGTTGTTCATGCCAATTTGTATGTATAGAAAATGGAAAGATGCAATGAAAATGTGGTACTGATAGAGGTAGGTTTTGAATAAATGTAATAAAATTGTGATCCGGTGGATAAAATGCTCACAACGGGGGGCATTGTACATGAGCGATATGCTTTCGAAGGTTAGCCACATATTTAAGTTTCATAGCAACATTACATGCAAAGCGACTCGTGGCATGCATTTCAATCGAGCCAAGTTAACGACCACTTAGCCTCGTATGTATAACCATGGGGAAAATGCGCTTCTGCATTGTTTTGTAGTGTAAGCTTTAACAAAAGAAAAATGGTCTCAGTGCCTGTTGATCGAGTGAAAGGTGATAGATGAGGTTGAGTAAACCTCTGTGTTGTTTGCTTATAGAACAATGGTGATTCAAGAGAAACCTGGAGATGATAGAGGTGACTTGTTACTATGGTGCATTGTTGCATACCTTGCAGTTTAGAAGTGGCATTTGTGGTGTGAAAAATAAATGAAAGGTTTGAGGAAACCGTATGACATCAGATTAAATTTAGGGATATATTTTTCACAAAAGATACCAAGAGGACTCAAGATTTTGGTTTGAGATTATTCACCTAGTGATGTAGGATCCATGAGTAGAATAACTATTTTCACCTGGATATTATACTCTCATGTGAAAAGAGATAAAATATCCTATATGGTAAGTGACTTATAGTTGTTGGTCATTTTCTTGTCACATAATTGAAGTGTATTCTTTATCAATGAAAGAATGCAGAAAAATGATAGGGAACAAATGTATGAACATTACTTTCACCTGAGAAAATTTACACAGGAAAATGGAACTTCAAATTTAAATGTTTCTATATACAGGGTTGAGTATTAAATCAAAAGAAATATTTTTTTGGTAAAGAATAACATATTGAAGTAAGAATGTGTGTTCCTTGTCAGTATTGAAAAGCTACGTAAAAATATTGAATGAGGAGAGAAAATTTTCACTTAGAAATGATTAATTTTCACCAGGAAATAAGTTATACCAAGGAAGGTGATTATCTTTTACTCAGAGGTAAATGTGTTGAACATGAAAATGAGTAAAAGTATTTTGAGCGCAAGGGGGTAAATTTATCTTATCCAAAGGGAGATAATTTTCAAAAAACACATCACCAGAGGGGGTATTAGTTTATTCACAGGAAAATGTGCAAAATCAAAGGGGACTTTTTCATTGAAAGGGTTTTTACATTTTCTGGGTATGGAAGAAATTTATGCCAAAAGATCAATACAATTAAAGTGGAAAGTTTTTATTTTTAGATTGAGTGAAAAGGTAAGCTTTTGTAGTCAGGTTGATCGTAGTGGACAAAGACTAAAAATAGAAACTTTGAACAAGGTGCAAAGGATAATTTGACAAAGGACTCCAGATGGCAATTTTTAGATTTTGCCCAAATTTCCAGCAAGGGTGCAGTAGTGCAAATATGACAAATTTTGAAAAATCACAATCAGATTTTGAGTGCAGGTTGAAGACCCATTTTGGAGGAGAAAGTGCAAATTCAAAATTGAAGACAACAGGGATGAAGACATGTGTCAAGTTGTGATGCACTCAAGGGTTTTTCTAGGTCTTTCTTTCTTGTCTACTTATTCTTTTTTCTCCTCACTTTGAAGGGTTCCAACCTTGAGTTTTCTGCTAAGGCAGACAATGTATTGTAAAGGATATTGTAAGGTGTTTCTTAGTTAGGTGCAAATTTCTAAAAGTTAATCTTAGTTGTGAAGTTTTTGTGTCTTGAAATGTTCTTAACAACTTTATCTTATCAAGTGTTTGTCTCCAACTGAGAATGTATATTTCTTTGAATGAAATAATCAAGTATTATGGTCATTCTTCAAGTAAATTTGCTGCTCTGAGTTGTGTTTTTTGATTGCCTTCTATTCAAGGAATGGAGTAAATGCTTTCATGGATGCAACAAGATTCTATATGTTTTCAGGTGGATCATTAAGTATGAATGTTTGAATATTGTTTTAGTAGTCTTGTTATTACAAGTTAATAACATTCAAAAGACTTTCAAGACATGCTTGGATGTAACAACATAGGTGAACTTTAATGTGACTTTGTTGCCCTCTCTTTGGCACTGGTCATTTCTTTACAAGTTTTGGGTCAGTTGGTTCCATATATTATCAAAATCATTTCATTTATGCTTTTCCTTTATGTTGTAGGAGTAGGATTAGTTTAGTCTTTGTGCTTAGTATTTCTTATGGAGCAAATGGGATTATGCTCGAGTAATGGTGAAATGTCACACATCCATTATCATGCATCTGAGAACTATCCACCTTGTGAAGATAGGTCTATTGGTTAGTTTGTACAAGTTCATCATTTTCAGACCTGCAATAGGAACACCCTCCTGAGTCTAGTGGAGCTCAATGAGTAGAAGGCTTGTATAGCCTTATTTAGTTACATTTTCTTGTCTTCAGTATATTGATAGTGTTGATGTCATGTGCTAGATTGCCAATCCCATAGTCTGGTGTTGTGTATCTCCTTAGGACTAAAGGTAACAAGAAAAATCGCTAACAGATTGGTAACTCTGTTGGGGACAGTCTTAAATAAAAAGCTTGACAAAGCTTATTAAGTCTCCCATGAGTCTCTGGATACAAAGTTTTCAGTTTGGAAGAAATTTATTGTAGTTTGTGTGAAAGAGGTTGAAGTGGTTCTGCTGGTGAAGAACTCATAATACTTAATTTTTCAATAGCTCTATGTTGTTCAAGGATTGTTCCTTTGCAAGGAGGTGGCGACTCTGTCAAAGATCCCGGTGAAGATACGATGCAAGCTCCAAACATTCAAATTTGTATCAAAGAAGAAAGAGAGAAACAACTGCATACTTCTAGGTATTCTCAAAAGTCTTGCCAAGAATAAATTTTTATGAAAATATTTCTTGAAATTTTTAGAACTCGAAAGTTCCCTATTGAATGTTTGTAGCATTAAGAAAGGGAATTTGTAACAAGAAAATTTTTACTTGCTTATTGGTTATTTTTCTGAGTTTTATTTTCTTGAAAGAAGAAGCATGTTGTAATTATTTGTGCTCTTGAAAATGGTTTAGAGTGTAATCACAAGTCTCTCGTATTTGTATTTCCAAGAAACTTGTAAGAGCACATTTAAAATGTATTCAAATTTGTACCCCTACTTGGTTCCCAATGTTAGTATGATGAGAAATCAGTCTCAGCCAAGTAATCAAAGAGATTTCATCATTCAAATGTATAAGTCCTTGAGATTTGATGATATTGTGGGTTTCCCAAACCCCATACCTCGTGAAGTCAGAGATAAGATTCCTAAGTTCGGTGGGTTGAAATAGGAATCAACTGAGAAGCACTCACAATGGTTCAATGAAATAATGGAAGACTATGAGGTTGATCATCAAGATGTGTTCATGAGACTCTTTGTCCATTCCTTGAAAGAGGATGCAAGAGAGTGGTTCTCTAATTGGTTACCATGATCTATTAGCTCATGGGAAGAGTTCCAGTTAGCTTTCAAAGAGCAGTTTTGTGAGAAGATTTTTGAGTCTTCAATGATTCAAGACTTTATGAATATTAATATCCAAGAGGATGAGTTGATCTCAATTTTTAATCTCTGATTTGCAAAAACATTGAAGAGGATCCCTCAAGGTATCAAACCATCTAATGATATGGCTTTAGTGGTATACCTTGGTGTGTTTAGTAAAAAGATGAGCTATAGGCTGAGAAATGAGAGCCCTGAAAGCTTGTATGAAGCTTATGAGATAGCCAATAACATTAAGAAAGTCTCTAAATTTGGAATGAGTAGGAAGTTAAAGCCTAAAAGGAGAGCTTGGTGTGCAATCAAACAAGATAGTTCCAAAGTTACAGGTGATTTCCAGCTTGCTGTCCCTTCATGTGTTTCTTTTCAAAATGTAAATCAACAAATTTCACATGAGGTTGTTCATGAGCCCATAGTTGATCCAATGTATATTGAAGAAGCAAGTGTATCTCAAACAATGTGTATGCCTCAAGACCCCACTTCAAGCTACACTTATGAGCAGTTAGGTTATGTGTATGCACCTAAAAATGAGTGTTTGAATCAATTTAAACCTGTTGTCCCAAACCTAGTGAAGTGCACAAATGAGTTTCAAGATGAGCTTTATGTCCCTTATCAATAGTATGAAGGTGTCATTGATCCAATGGCATATGATCGAGCTTCAATAAGCAATAGCACATAGATGTCTACAAGAAATGAAGACATGACGATAGCAACTCAGGGGCATATTTGTGATGGTTTTGATTCAAGAGAAATGCCTTATGGCATGAATACAAATGGGTGGATACCTTAGTTGGCAAGTGAACAAGAAAGACATTACGTTGATTATGCATATACAAGTGTTGAAAACCATGAAAGTTATGATCTCCATGCTCATGCTTATGATAGTGCAACCTATTATCAAGATTGGAATCACATGGTTCGTTGTCCTAGTGCTCAGAATGCGAATTATAAATTAGATTTGAACTTAGTTGCAACATTTGAGAATGGAGCAGACCTAGGCAATGCTGGTAATCATGAGCATGAGCCAAATGAGGAGAATGAAGCCTCACATCCCAGTTGCACTTATGAAGATGATGATGTTGATAATGATTTTATTGCTCAAAGTTACAACATGGTGCAACAGTATAACATGAACGAAGTCCAAGAGCCAAGAACACCTAAAATAAATGAGGTGAAATGTAGTGATCAGCAAATGAACATGGTGTATACAACTGAGAACCCATTGTATGATGATGCCATGGATACGAACAAACATGTATTTTGCAATGATATGCTTGAGATCAATTCCCATGTGGTCTCAAATCCACTTTTTGAAGAAGAGGACACACTTTCAGATGAGGATGATGTGTTATCAATCTATGAAAGTGACCTCCATGAAGTTGAGGAAATAGTCTCATATGTTTTATATGAGCTTGAATTTAGTGAACAAGAGGCTGTACCTCATGTTTTTCATGGGATGAGTTGCCTATGTACCATAAGGAAGTGGCTGAACAAGAAATACAATATATAAATGATCATCATATCACTAAGCCAGTTGATGTAATAGATATTTTAGACTCTTGTGTTGAATCAGATAGTGAGAACAACAGTTGCCTTGATTGGAAATATTCTTTGGCCAGTGTAAGCTATGCCCATGACATGAAAGAGACCAACAATGCCTATGAAGGCATATAAAATTTTGAACCTAAAGATGAAAAC
This sequence comes from Cryptomeria japonica, assembly GCF_030272615.1. Taxonomy (NCBI): domain Eukaryota; kingdom Viridiplantae; phylum Streptophyta; class Pinopsida; order Cupressales; family Cupressaceae; genus Cryptomeria; species Cryptomeria japonica. The sequence continues at coordinate 559,473,760 of NC_081413.1, forward strand.
TATGTTGAACTTAAAAGTGTGATGACTGATAATGATTCAGATGTTCACATAGTTGAAGATGAATATGTCTATGAGATCCACTATATGGATCAATATCAAAAGGATTCACATGCTGATTTTGATGATCAAAACTTGTTGAGTATGCATGAAATTTTTGATGGAGGCTCATGCATGCATGCACAAGAAGATCCAAAGGATGAATTGGATCTGTTGTTCAATGATAAGGTGGAAACACCTAATATTGGCAACAAGGATGTTTATGAGCTTTCTCAGTTGTTTGAACAACCATGTGTACTTTTGATGAATCATGCATCCAAGGTATGTCACAATGGATGCTACAATGAATATGGATGTGTGTCTATCAAAAATCATGTTAGTCATGTATTGATTCATAAAGAATGTCTTCAGCTGTTTGGAGAGTCTGTAACGGAATGTGACTAGGGTGATGAGAGCAACAATGTGAATGATACACCAGTTGTTGGTATGACTGATTATGCCTGTGATTAGAGTGTTTCCAGTGATTTTTTCAGATTGGGCATAATAAAATCAGAGAGGAGTCACATATTTGATAGGGGTAATTTTTGGTTTTACTTGTTTGGTGGTCTGAGACCACCTACTGATTTTTTAAATCAAATTTTTAGAATGATGTGTACAGTGGTAGAGTGGCCCAATGGAGTTGGCGCTCGGTTAGCTCCTCCATAGACTTGAATTCTTGCCATGCCCGCAAGGGGCATGCATCCCAGAGCAAGACCCATTGTTGGGACTCAAAAATTCATGCCCGATTTTTGAGGTCCCATGTAAAATTTTGTTCATTTGCACTCAGTTTTGCCCATGTGACAAACCTAAGTTGTTATCTTTGAAAGCTTGCACTTTTGCCATAGTTAAGTTTCATGCAAAATCCTCTTTGAATATTGTTATAAACCTTATAGAGGTTCCATGTGCCTATTTTCAGCCTCCCACAATCAATTATGATGCATTTGTAAAGTCTCCTTTGGAGGTCCTGAGGTTAGGTCTGCATTTTGCACCTTTCTGCATTTTTCTAAGTAGCCCTGTTTGAGTCATTATATCTTTGTGCATATTGACCATCAAGTCAAACGAAGAGCCTCCTATGTTTCCCTACAATTTTTTGAAGCCCCATTCCAACTAGTTAATTCCCATCAATCCGTTTGAGAAGTTTTCAAAGTTGATTCCATTTGCAAAAGGTTCAGTTCTGCAACTGAACATTGTCAAACAATAGTTTGAAAGCCCTCTTTGAGAATTTATATTTTTTTCTCAGTTGACCTGAACTTTAAAAGGGTTGTACCCCTTGATTCTCAGTAAAATTGTCTGCCATATTCAAGAATTGTAGCCCCCCATCTTGTCATATGATTAGTTTTTGAAGCCCATTCCAAATGCAACTTTTTGGCGTTTTCCATCAGCACAGTTCAGTATTTTCAGGAGATAACTTTGAGGGTGAATAATTATCACATGTGACCTAATAAATTCAAACCCTCTTGCACACTTGCTCATGGTATATTGATGTGCCAGTGTGCCAAGTGGCGGCCGATGAAGTGTGGATTTGACAATTTTTCAAATTAGGGTTTGAAGGCTACTCAGGTTGATCCAGCAATTGCATTTGACAGTGAATGACTTTTGACTCGAATGTCATTTTGATGATCCATGAGATACCTTGGATTCTATGTTTTACAATCTTTCAAAATGCCAGCTCCCAGGCCTTGGTCAAGTGTTTTGGTCAATTTTTTAAGCCAGTTCTGGAGGCTCCTCAAGTGTTTTCAGCCAAATCTCAAAGTGCAATAACGTCAAATTTAATGGTACACCTTGGTGCCTTTGGTAAAAAGATGAGCTATAGGCTGAGATATGATATGGCTTTAGTGGTATACCTTTGTGCCTTTTGGTAAAAAGATGAGCTATAGGCTGAGAAATGAGAGCCCTGAAAGCTTGTAGGAAGCTTATGAAATAGCCAAGAACACTGAGAAAGTCTTTAAATTTGGAATGAGTAGGAAGTTAAAGCGTGAAAGGAGAGCTTGGTGTGCAAGCAAACAAGATAGTTCCAAAGTTAGAGGTGATTTCCAGCTTGTTGCCCCTTCATGTATTTCTTTTCAAAATGTAAATCAACAAGTTTCACATGAGGTTGTTCATGAGCCCATAGTTGATGCAATGTACATTGAAGAAGCAAGTGTATCTCAAACAATGTGTATGGCTCAAGAGTCCACTTAAAGCTATACTTATGAGCAGTTAGGTTATGTGTATGCGCCTCAAAATGAGTGATTGAATCAGTTTAAACTTGTTGTCCCAAACCTAGTGATGTGCACAAATGAGTTTCAAGGTGAGTTTTATGTCCCTTATCAACAGTATGAAGGTGTCATTGATCTAATGGAATGTGATCGAGCTTCAATCAACAATATCACATAGATGTCTACAAGAAATGAATACATGACAGTAGAAACTCAGGGACATCTTTGTGATGGTTTTGATTCAAGAGAAATGCCTTATGGCATGAATACAAATAGGTGGATACCTCAGTTGGCAAGTGAACAAGAAAGACATTATGTTGATTATACATATACAAGTGTTGAAAACCATGCAAGTTATGATATCCATGCTCATGCTTATGATAGTGCAGCCTATTATCAAGATTGGAATCACATGGTTCGTTGTTCTAGTGCTCAAAACGAGAATTACAAATTAGATTTGAACTTAGTTCCAACATTTGAGAATGGAGCAGACCTAGGCAATGTTGGTAATCATGAGCATGAGCTAAATGAGGAGAATGAAGCCTCACATCCCAGTTGCACTTATGAAGATGATGATGCTGATAATAATTTTATTGCTCAAAGTTACGACATGGTGCAATAGTATAACATGAATGAAGTCCAAGAGCCAAGCACACTTGAAATAAATGAGGTGACATGTAGTGATCAACAAATGGACATGGTGTATACAACTAAGAACCCATTGTATGATGATGCCATGGATATGAATCAACATGTAATTTGCAATGATATGCTTGAGATCAATTCCCATATGGTCTCAAATCCACTTTTTGAAGAAGAGGACACACTTTCAGATGAGGATGATGTGTTGTCAATCTGTGAAAGTGACCTCCATGAAGATGAGGAAATAGTCTCATGTGTTCTATATGAGCCTGATTTTAGTGAACAAGAGGCTAGTACCTCATGTTTTTCATGGGATGAGTTGCCTATGTACCATGAGGAAGTGGGTGAACAAGAAATACAGTACATAAATGATCATCATATCACTGAGCCAGTTGATGTAATAGATATTTCAGACTCTTGTGTTGAATAATATAGTGAGAACAATAGTTGCCTTGATTGGAAATATTCTTTGGCCAGCATACGCTATGCCCATGACATGAAAGAGACCAACAATGCCTATGAAGGCATAGAAAATTTTGAGCCTAAAGATGAAAACTTTGTTGAACTTAAAAGTGTGATGATTGATAATGATTCAGATGTTCACATAGTTGAAGATGAATATGTCTCTGAGATCCACTATATGGATCAATATCAAAAAGATTCACATGCTGATTTTGATTATCAAAACTTGTTGAGTATGCATGAAATTTTTTATGGAGGCTCATGCATGAATGCACAAGAAGATCCAAAGGATGATTTGGATCTGTTGTTCAGTGATAAGGTGGAAACACCAAATATTGGTAGCAAGGATGTGCATGAGCTTTCTCAGTTGTTTGAACAACCATGTGTACTTTTGATGAATCATGCATCTAAGGTATGTCACAGTGGATGCTACAATGAATATGGATGTGTGTCTATCAAAAAGCATGACAATCATGTATTGATTCATAATGAACATCTTCAGTTGTTTGGAGAGTCTGTAACACAATGTGACTAGGGTGATGAGAGCAACAATGTGAATGATACACTAGCTATTGGTATGACTGATTATGGATGTGATTAGAGTGTTTCCAGTGATTTTTTCAGATCGGGCATAATGAAATCAAAGAGGAGTCACATATTTGAGAGGGGTAAATTTTGGTTTTACTTGTTTGGTGGTCTGAGACCGCCTACTAATTTTTTAAATTAGATTTTTAGAATGATGTGTATAGTGGTAGAGTGGCCCAATGGAGTTGGCGCTCGGTTTGCTCCTCCATAGACTTGAATTCTTATCATGCCCGCAAGGGGCATGTATCCCCAAGAAAGAGCCATTGTTGGGACTCAAAAATTCATGCCCGATTTTTGAGGTCCCATGTAAAATTTTGTTCATTTGCTCTCAGTTTTGCCCATGTGACAAGCCTAAGTTGCTATGTTTCAAAGCTTGCACTTTTGCCTCAGTTAAGTTTCATGCAAAATCCTCTTTGATGATTGTTATAAACCTTATAAAGGTTTCATGTGCCTATTTTCAGCCTCCCACAATCAATTATGATGCATTTGTAAAGTCTCCTTTGGAGGTCCTGAGGTTAGGTTTGCATTTTGCACCTTTTTGCATTTTTCTGAGTAGCCTTGTTTGAGTCATTATATCTTTGTGCCTATTGATCATCAAGTCAAACAGAGAGTCTCCCATGTTTCCCTACAATTTTTTGAAGCCCCATGCCAACTGGCTAAGTCCCATCAATCTATTTGACAAGTTTTCAAAGTTGATTCCATTTGCAAAAGGTTCAGTTCTGCAACTGAACATTGTCAAACAATAGTTTGAAAGCCCTCTTTGAGAATTTATATTTTTTGCTCAGTTGACCTGCACTTTAAAAGGGTTTTACCCCTTGATTCTTAGTAAAATTGTCTACCATATTCGAGAATTGTAGCCCCCCATCTTGTCATATGATTAGTTTTTGAAGCCCATCCAAATACAACTTTTCAGGGTTTTGCATCAACACAGTTCAGTATTTTCAGGAGACAACTTTGAGGGTGAATAATTTTCACATGTGACCTAATAAATTCAAACCCTCCTGCACACATGTTCATGGTATATTGATGTGCTAGTTTGCCAAGTGGCGGCCCATGAAGTGTGGATTTGACAATTTTTCAAATCAGGGTTTGAAGGCTACTCAGGTTGATCCAGCAAGTGCATTTTCCAATTTTCTAATTAGGTAACTTTGACAGTGAATGAATTTTGACTTGAATGTCATTTTGATGATCCATGAGATACCTTGGATTCTATGTTTTACAATCTTTCAACGTGCCAGCTCCCAGGCCTTGGTCACGTGTTTTGGTCAGTTTTTTAAGCTAGTTCTGGAGGCTCCTCAAGTATTTTCGGCCAAATCTCAAAGTGCATTAACGTCAAATTTAATGATTCCTTAGTTAATTTATCAGATCCCAAACACTCTAGTTAGTGTATCAGAGCATTTGGTTAGGTTATTTGTTCAAAAACAAAAAATCTTTTTAGTCGGGCCCACTTTGGGGCCCGATTAAGGTAGATGCACAATGTGTTGTTCGGGCTTAAAAGATTAAATATATATATTTTTTAATCGTGTTGATTAAAATAATATTATATTTAAATACAAAAGGGGGAGTTATATAAAATTGTGAAGAAAAAATCTAATTTAGTGATTTCCAAAAAAAATGCCAGTGATAAGAATGGAAATAAATGTTTTAAAAAATTTATTTAATTTATTGAAAGGAAAATTAGAATGTTTAATATTGTCATGTAGAGGAAATAATTAAACCATCACAATGATTTAATAAAAGGAAGGGAGACTTAAGTGAAATCCATGGCAAGCCTTGCATATATTTATTGGCATAGCGTAGGATAGGGGAAATGAACCTGAAAGTCAAGATTTTCTCTATCTTGTACATGAAATGAGCCCCATCACAAACCTCGTGGGGAAAGGAAAAGTGTTGGGCGGGAAGGTGAATCCCTTATCCCGCGGGTGGTAAAGGCAGGGTGAAAAGCAATGTAAGGCATGGCCCGCAGGTAGAGGGAAATGTTTATCCTGTGAGGGATGAGAGCTAAAAGTGAAAATGTTATCCCGCGGCCATGACGATGTGCAAAGAAACTTGCGTAGGATAAGATGTTGGGTGAGAGAAATAATGGTGTGCTTATCCCGCGCACCCAGAGAGATCCCCCAATCATAACGCGAGATAAGTTTTTCGTGCATCAAACAAAAATAGGTTTGATCGAAAGCGAAAGGATTAGGGTTTAATAATCCCGAATCATCATGTATAAGGAAAAGGGGATCTCCGTCAGGATTTAGTGTGATGGTGGGAAGACACAAATGATAGCGCAATCCCTATTGTGACCGAAATGGAAGGTGTATGGTGTTTGAAAAGTGTGAGACACACACTCATGGAGCGATGAACGCTCAAACAAAGAGAGAGTGTGATTGGTGTGGTTGTTCATGCCAATTTGTATGTATGGAAAATGGAAAGATGTAGCAATACCATTTCCTAGAGTGTCGTGGTTGCCAGGTATACCCAAACTTAATGTGGTGTTGATAGAGGTAGATTTTGAAGAAATGTAACAAAATTGTGATCTAGTGGATAAAATGTTCACAAAGGGGGGCGTTGTACATGAGCGATATGATTTCAGAGGTCAGTCACGTATTTAAGTTTTATAGCAACATTACATGCAAAGCGGCTCGTGGCATGCATTTCAATCGAGCCAAGTTAATGGTCACTTAGCCTCATAGGTATAACCATGGTGAAAATGCACTTCTGCAATTATTTTGTAGTGTAAGGTTTTACAAAAGAAAAAATGGTTGGGTCGAGATATCAACTCCTTTGTCTAGGTTGTGGAGTATTGTTAAATGCTATGATTAAGGGCCCCATTAGCCAATGGTGATGTGAGGGTATTTGCTCGGTGCTTGTTGATCGAGTGAAAGGCGATAGGTGAGATTGAGTAAACCTCTGTGCTATTTTATTACAGAACCATGGTGATTCAAGAGAAACCTGGAGATGATAGAGGTGACTTGTACTATGGTGCATCGTTGCATACCTTGCAATTTAGAAGTGGCATTTGTGGTGTGCAAAATAAATGAAAGGTTTGAGGAAATCATATGACATCAGATGAAACGTAGGGATATATTTTCACAAAAGATACCAAGAGGACTCAATATTTTGGGTCAAGATTATTCACCCAGTGATGTAGGATCCATGAGTAGAATAACTATTTTTTCCTGGACATTATACTCTCATGTGAAAAGAGATAAAATATCGTATATGGTAAGTGACTTATAGTTGGTGGTCATCTTTCTTGTCACATAATTGAAGCACGCATTCTTTATCAATGAAAGTATGCAAAAAAATGATAGGGCGCAAATGTATGAAAATTACTTTCACCTGAGAAAATTTACACAGGAAAAGGGAACTTCAAATTTAAGTCTTTCTATATACAGGGTTGAGTATTAAATCAAGGGAAATATTTTCCTGGTAAAGAATAGCATAATAAAGTAAGAATGTGTTTTCCTTGTCAGTATTGAAAAGTTACTCATGAAAGTAAAAATATTGAATGAGGAGAGAAAATTTTCACTTAGAAATGATTATTTTTCACCAGAAAATAAGTTATACCAAGGAAGGTGATTATCTTTTACTCAAAGGTAAATGTGTTGAGCATGAAAATAAGTAAAAGCATTTCGAGCACAAGGGGGTAAATTTATCTTATCCAAAGGGAGGTCATTTTCAAAAAACACATCACCAGAGGGGGTATTATTTTATTCACAGGAAAATGTGTAGAATCAAAGGGGTTCTTACTTTTTCTAGGTATGAAGGAAATTGGTGCCAAAAGATCAATACAATTAAAGTGGAAAGTTTCTATTTTCGGATTGAATGAAAAGGTAAGCTTTTGCAGTTAGGTTGATAGTAGTGGACATAGACTAAAAATAGAAACTTTGAACAAGGTGCAAGGGATGATTTGACAAAGGACTCCAGATGGCAATTTCTAGATTTTGCCCAAATTTCCAGCAAGGGTGCAGTAGTGCAAATATGGAAAATTTTGATCAATGAGCAAGGTTGAATGTGACAACTGCTACAAGTTGTTTTCTCCATATTTTCAAAGATCACAATCAGATTTTGAGTGCAAGTTGAAGACCCATTTTCGAGGAGAAAGTGCAGATTCAAAATTGAATATAACAAGGATGAAGACATGTGGCAAGTTGTGATGCAATCTAGGGTTTTTCTAGGTCTTTCTCTCTTGTCTACTTATTCTATTTTCTCCTCATTTTGAAGGGCTCCAACCTTGAGTTTTCTGCTAAGGAAGACATTGTATTCTAAAGGATATTGTAAGGTGTTTCTTAGTTAGGTGTAGATTTATAAAAGTTAATCTTAGTTGTGAAGTTTTTGTGTCTTGAAATGTGCTTAGCAACTTTATCTTATCAAATGTTTGTCTCCAGCTGAGAATGTATATTTCTTTGAACATGAAATAATCAAGTATTATGGTTATTCTTCAAGCACATTTGCTACTTTGAGTTGTGTTTTCCGATTGCCTTCTATTCAAGGAATGGAGTAAATGCTTTCATGGATGCAATAGGATTCTGTATGTTTTCAGGTGGATCATTAAGTATGAATGTTTGAATATTGTTTTAGTAGTCTTGTTATTACAAGTTAATAACATTCAAAAGACTTTCAAGACATGTTTGGATGTAACATCATAGGTGAACTTTTATGTGACTCTGCTACCCTTTCTTTGGCACTGGTCATTTCTTTACAAGTTCTCCATATATTATCAAAATCATTTCATTTATTCTTTTCCTTTATGTTGTAGGAGTAGGATTAGTTTAGTTTTTGTTATCAGTATTTCTTATGGAGCAAAATGTGATTATGCTCAAGTAATGGCGAAATGTCAAGCACCCATTATCATGCATCTGAGAAGTATCCACCTTGTTAAGATAAGTTTGTCAGTTAGTTTGGACAAACTTATCATTTTCAGGCCTGCAATAGGAACACCCTCCTAAGTCTAGTGGATCTTGAAGAGTAGAAGGCTTTTTATAGCCTTGTTCAGTTGCATTTTCTTGTCTTCAATCTGTTGATAGTGTTGATGTCATGTCCTAGATTTCCAATCCCATAGTCTCGTGTTGTGTATCTCCTTAGGACTAAAGGTAGCAAGAAAAATCACTAACAATACCCTCATGAGGTTTGTGTCATCTCATGTTACATTGGGGCATATCCTCTGCTTAGGGTTCTTCTAGCACTGTTGTCTGCAGGGTCTTTGTAACTCTGTGTGGTGCTAGATTATCATGTGTGTCTATTTATATGTGTCAGTCCATGTGTTGGCTATGAAATTCCACCCTGGTTCCTTATACCTTGGTGACTCACAGACAATGCTAAATAAAAAATAAGTGCTCTACATGGCATCCTTTTTGCAAGTGCCCAAGCTCCATGATCATTTCATCCATATCATCCACTACATTTGCATTTTTCTCCCCTTCTCATTCTACTTCTTTCCTTCTATCTTGTCCGCTAGGGCAATGTTTCTTTCGAGGTGTTGCCGAGTTCCTTTTTCCCCGTGCACCCTCTTGAAGGGGCATCCCTAGCCATTCCTTCATTGGGCCTAGGGCAGTTTTCACTTCCTCGCTCTCAGGTGTTTTATTTTTCTTCCCACTGACACTATTTTAGCACCACCATGAAGAGGGGCAAAATGTAGAGACCTAAATTTGGTTAATTAATTTAATCAAATTTAAATCCTTTTCTTCTAATTAATTAATCTAATTAATTAATTCCCTATCCTATTCCACCTAATTAATTAATTCCCCAACCCGTTTCCTCCTAATTAATTAACCTAGTTAATTAATCCACTTTTTGCCATCCCATTTGATTATTACCTTTAATTAATTAAATGTCCCTTTTCCCAAAACCCCCATGGATTAATTAATTTAATTAATTTTTTAGACTCAAATCCTATTTGAGCACATGACTCCTACATTTTAACCACTTTCTTCCAAGCCTCCCCCCAATCCTATCCTAACCAACCCTATCCTTCCAACCCACTTCCCTATCTTAGTCAACCCTCCAACTAACCTTATCCTATCCCTTCTAACCTCCTCCCCTCCCACACATGTGTGCACATTCTAACCAATTTTTCCCATTTTGAAGAAAATATCCTATTTTGGGTTACCTTGCCCAAAATAAACATGTGTCACACATGCCTCTCCCTCCATTTTTGTGTGGCTTTGCCCAAAATGGACATGTGTCCTCTTGGACACATGTCATCCATCTCTCTCCTAGTCGAGACACTTGTCCCTTTTTGGAGGACAAGTGTGTCCTCTTCACCTCCCCTTCCCTTCCTCATCTCTCCTATTTAATCCCTCCATTTTTAGACCAAATTCTCTCTGATCCACCTTTTCATATCCATATAGTGACTTTGCTGAAATTATCTCTCACCATATCCATTATCATTTTCATTAGATCCATTATCATTTGCATTGTTATCTTCATAAAATCATGGAGCACAATCAAGCATCTAAATCAACATCATGAGCACACATCCAATCACAAAATAATCAAATCGAAGCGGGCATTTGGTTTGCATTTTATGTTATCATTTTTATGCTTGTTTTGGTTTTATCATTCTAATCTTGAGGTGTATGATGTATTGTGTTTGCTTGGTTAATTAGCTTTCTTTTTAGCCCTTAGTTTAATGCACACATTTTTCATTGCATAGGGGGGAGAAATCGTTTTGTAAGCTCATCGTATCAATCACATGGTTTATGTAATACCACTTGGTAATTTTATGTAAGGTTATTTCTATAAAAGTAAACACATGACTAGTTGTATAAGGTTGGATCTTTTGGATAAGGGCTTTAGTGCAAGCATCTCTTGTAGGTTGCACATGTAAGGTTTTGAAGCATGGCATGGGATGTGTGGTTACATGCTTGTTCACATGGAGTGCATGTAGAGAGATTGGCGTTTTAGAGGTATTCATGAAGACTCTGCTAATATATTGTAATATTTTTATTGTTGAATACCACATGAGTGATGGATTCTTTTGGAGGATGAGTTTTTCCCACTTGAGAGTTTGTCCTAGGTTATATCTTTTGTCATTTTACATGGTATATGATATATTATTTTGCCTATAGATTTTGAGTACTTGTTTACATGATTATCTCTATTTGGGTTATGTGAAAATTGCCATAGATGGCTATAAATTTCTTTTCATTTAGTATTAGAGCCATGGTTGTGGGTAGATCTAGTGCATAATTGAATCTAGGGCTTTGCAAGAAAATAATGAAGACATTGCAAGGTATGAGGGTTTTGTGTAGGTTATTTTTTCATATTTGGGGTTTTGGAGTTGCAAATTTGTGGTTATTATTGCAAATGTAGGGTTATGAATTTGATTTGGAAAAAGGGCTTTTTAGGTGTTCATAATGAGGGTTCCATAAGGGATTTTTTAGAGATGACCCCATGAGACAAAACAAACCTCACCATTGGATTCAAGAGGCTCAAAGGATTAAAATTTACATAAAATTCAATTTGTTTTGGCTACTTAAAAAAAATCTCCCCTACCTTTTGTCATATGATTGTACATTTTACATAAGAAAAAATATTCCAAAACTAAAAGATTATCAAAAAATTAAATAAATAAAGAAATAGGGGGGTCTGCATACCCCCTTGTATCCCTTGACCTACACCTGCTTATAATGTACTTTTCAATACTCATAGAGTATGACACATGTGATTGGCCTAGGAGTGATGGAACCCAATGTCAACAAAGCTAAGCCCCCAACCTTATCGACAACTGATCCCCAACTTCCTACGAGGGCATGATTCTTTTAAACTAACTTACAAAATATTTTAAATCGTTAATGTTGAGAGGCATTCTACAATGACACCAAGGGGTAGAGTGTAATGGCGTGAATGTGTTATATTAACAAAAACTCTTAACTTTTAGCTTAAATTTAACAACCATTTACATGCCAAAATATTGATATTAATTATAAATATAAATATTTTCAAAATATATACCACATAAAATGAAAGATATGTCCTCAACAAAATTATAAGTTTAAGATACATGTATAAATACAAAATTAAAAAACAAATATATTTAAAAAAATTATCCACCATTTCATAATTACAATGTATAGCAAAAAAAAATAAAAATTAGTAGGCATTAAGAATAATTAATTTAATTAAAATATTTAATAATTTTTTAATGATTTTTATAAATAATGATAATAAGTTTTAAATTTAAATATAAAAAAATAGATGTAAACAATCAAATTTTAGAAATAAGAATGAAAAATTTGTGTTATGGAAAAAATAATGTGAAAACAATAAAATCTTAAGTAAAAAAATAATTTTGAGGTAAATAAAATAGATTCCATTGATATCTTCCAATATTTCTCTAGATAGATATATTTAATATATTTGTACCACTATACCTAACTTTTGTAGGGTTATTTAAACTCCATAAGTACAAGGCAACTTCATAGATTGTCAAATCATTATCATATAACTTGGTAGAAGAAGTAATGAATTGGAAATATCTTAAAAATAAAGAGACATCCTATCAATCAAAACCTTGGTACAATCAACAATTCATCTTACAACAAAATACATATATTATAAAAAGTCAAATTTTTCTTTAACCCATTCCTATCATTCCTATATTGTAAAGAACTTTGTTAAAAAAAAATAACATAAATTTGAAAAACTAATTCCCTTAACTTAATCCTAACTTTTGTTATAAGTCAGTGTTATGGAAAGATCTTATACTCTTTTCGCTATTATTAATTTTATTAGGAAATCAATGATGTCATTTTGATAATTTTAAACTTCAACAATCTTATTATTTAGTATGTATAGATGTGTTTCTTTCATACACCTAATTTTGAGAATTGAAGGACCAATTTGAGGTACTAGATATTTGTTTTCGATATCATTTATGTATTAATTCTATTCCAATATCATTTATGTATGTATTCTAGAGAAGAAATGAAAAAGTGTCATTCATTTATGCAAATAAATGTTCATATGATTCTATCTCATGGTTAAGAGGATGGCATGTACATTTTAATGAGAATGATTTGTCATTATCTAATGTGACATCACAAAGAAGATTTCACTACACATTATGAGACTCATATTTGAAGTTGTAAACTAGTACAATATCATAAACAAGTTTACTTAAGATATAGAACACCTTTAAAACAATATTTGGTTTTTAAAAATATTATTCAATTATAAAATATTTGTACAAAGTACCATTACTTTATCAACAAGCTTCGGTTTTATATCAAGTATGTAATCTACTGATTCTAAGACTTTTTATATTCGAGTCAAACAAAAATCTTGATTATGACCATGACCATATGAGGAATGTTATGAATTCAGTTGTCAATTCGCTAGTGGCAATGTTTATGAGTGATTATGGATTTGTTGGTGGCGGTGTTTTAAATTTTTGTTGGGAGTTACACCACACATAGGAGTTTCACCACCCTATTTTGGCTATTTCATTATTTTAGTTCAAAGAAAGAAAACAAAATGTTTCATAACAAAGTAGATATCATTGATTGGATTTGAATATTTGCTATCAAATTAAATTAAAATCCACTTCTTCTTTGGCTCCCAAACTCTATGTAAGTTGTGTTGTGAACCATTATCACAACAAAAAAGCTCAGATAGTATTAGGCTAAATATTACAATGGTTCCAATTGCCATTGGTGATAAGCTTCCATAGGGAATCCTCTCCCCCATTAACAATTAAAATTTGTTACAAAGTCTTTTCTCCCAATTGATAAAAACAATCGGAAAATTTGTTACGAGTCTCTTTTCACTCTCTTGCAATTGGTAAAAAAATTATCCTCCTCAACCCTAGCCAAAGAATTATTTCATTAATTTTTATTCAATAAACAATACATTTAATAATCTTCATACCTTTTATTTAATTTTCCATATAATTAAAATATTTTCCTTACAATTTTTTTATATATAAATATATTCCTTTCTTGTCCATGATTTTGAGACTTGAAAAACCATGTGAGGTACCAGATTTTTTTTAATACCATTTAACTATTAAATGATGGGAAATAATAATAGAAAATTTGAAGTGCCAATGGACACGTGTCATTCATACTGAATGCCATGTTGGTGTCATCAATGTGTGCATATAAATGTGGTCTATATTAATCTGCCAGTATGTCTAACAGTTTGGAGGGACATGTCAATGCTCTTCCCTTAACGTATTAATTGCAATGACCTGTCATGGATGCCACGTCATCATGACACGTGTGCGAATACGGCATAAAGTTGGCAGTTGTAGCTGCACGTCTTCTCCTGCCCAAACTCACAAAAAGCTTAATAACACAATTAGGCGTTAACTAACGGGAAATCCAGATGAGTCTAGAAGGTTCTGTAGTTCCTTCTTCTCTGGCTCCTCAGCACTGAAGAAGACTAAAAATTTGGCATCTTAAGTTTTGGCCTCAGAAATTCCTTGATTATCTTAACCGTTGAGGGTTTGAATCTCAGAGAAGATAAGGGTTCTAAGTCGGATTGGCAAGATGGGAATTGATTATTACAATATTCTCAGTGTTTCCAAGAATGCTACAGATGAAGATTTGAAAAAGGCGTACAGAAAATTGGCCATGAAATGGCACCCTGATAAGAACCCCAATAATAAGAAGGAAGCCGAAGCGAAATTTAAACAGATATCAGAAGCTTATGATGTAAGGAAATCCGAACTTTAAACTTTTTTGTTTTGGGTTTTGGGTGGTTGTAATTTTGGATTCTGATGAATGGGGAGCAATATTTTTGTTTCAGGTGCTGAGTGATCCGCAGAAGAGGGCGATCTATGATCAGTATGGTGAGGAGGGATTGAAGGGGCAGGTGCCGCCTCCTACCTCGGGATTTGTTAACGGAGGAGGAGGAGGAGGGCCGAATGTTTTTAGGTTCAATCCCAGAAGTGCGGACGACATATTTGCGGAGTTTTTTGGTGGAAGTCCTTTTGGCATGCCGGGCGGGGGTTTTGGAGGGTCCAGAGGTTCACGCTTTCCTGATAGCATATTTGGAGGATTTGGGCCTGGTGAAAGCGTTTTTGGGACTTCTTTTAACGAGGGCGCCCAGGCTGCTCCTCGTAAGGCTCCCCCTGTTGAGAATAAGCTGCCCTGCACTCTCGAGGAGCTTTATAATGGTTCTACTAGGAAGATGAAGATCTCCAGAAATATTGCCGATGCTAGTGGGTATGTCAAATCTTCTATTTTCAGGTTTTATTTTGAATGAATGATAGATAGCTGGTTTCAGTGGCTACGCTCCATGATGTTTCTTAATTTAAGGTTTTTGCTTGATTTTTCGTCCAATCAAAAAGGATTTTTGCTCTTCGACAAAATCATAGAGGTCCGTCCTTTCCGACTCAGGATTAGATTTACTATCCTAAAATGTTTACTAGTCTGGTCCTACCTGGTGATCTCAATCAGGCTAGTTAACTTAAAACACATATTTGGGTAAAAAAAAAATCTTAGGGGGCTATTTTCAACTGAGTGTTAGTGAGGACACTTGATTCACAGGTTTATCCAAGTGATAAATAGTACACTTAAATGCACAAATGAAAATCCGGCAAAAGTAATAATTACTTACTAAGACTCACCATGGAAGCTCCAACTACTTCAACCAAACTACAGTCAACATATTACTGAATTAATAAACATGAAATTTTCCCAATCTATGAGATTCAGTTGTGGAACTTCTAGGAAAGAATGTTTGAATTTTGCGGAGCTTTTGGAGAAAGATTTTTTTGTAGAAGCTCTGTAATTAAATCACTTAATTGACAAATGATCGGTGTTATGGAGATCCATTATTTTTATTTTAAAATGGAAATGAATCAGTAGAAAAAAAAAAAATTAATCGGCTCTATCTTTTCCTACAGTTACTTATATTGACAGAAAGTTTGACGGAGGTACAGTGCACAGAAGTATGAGATGGAATTTTCCCAAATTTTTGTAATTTCATCTTTTCAATCAAATGATTCACCTAACTTGCTCTGCATATTTTCATGCTACTTATGTTCAATCATTTCCTGAAAGTTTAACTAATTCGTTCTACACAAACCCTTTCTCTGTACTGTCAAGGAATCAATATATGTTAATGCTATTTTTTATATTGTGACTGAGTTTGTGTTTGCATGTGAGCGTGTGTTGGTGTTATGCTTGTGTGTGCACAATCACTGCTGTTGGCAATGGGTGTGTGCGCATGAGTGCGTGCATGTTAATGTGCGCAAACAGTGCTGTGGGCATGTCTGTGTGTTCTGTATGCCTATATGGCGTGCGAATGCATCTGTCCGTTTTTTCTAACTCGGACTTGTGTTTCTTCTATTTTGGATTTTTTGTTTTTTTTTGTTCTGTTTTTGTTTGCATTCTATTGAAGCTTGGTATCCATGGTTTTGAATGCTGGATGCAGGCAAGCCCGTGGTCTAATTTTTCCATTGGTTGATTGATAATGAATGTTTTCTTAATCTTAAAAAATGTATTGGGCTGTGTAAGATTACTGACACTGTTCTTATATCTTTTGTTTCAGTAAAACTCTGCCCGTTGAGGAAATTTTGACCATTGAGGTTAAGCCTGGCTGGAAAAAAGGGACCAAAATAACATTTCCAGAGAAAGGAAATGAGCAACCCAATGTCCTTCCAGCAGACCTAGTCTTTGTCATTGATGAGAAGCCACATGATGTCTACAAGAGAGATGGAAATGATTTAATAATGACCCAAAAAATAACTCTCGCTGAAGCTCTTGCTGGGTACACTGTTAATTTGGTTACTCTTGATGGTAGGAATCTGAGCATTCCCATCACAGATGTCATAAGTCCAGGATATGAAAAAGTCGTTCCAAGAGAGGGAATGCCTATAACAAAGGATCATGGAAAGAGAGGAAACCTGCGGATCAAGTTTGATATCAAATTTCCATCAAGATTGACTTCGGAGCAGAAAGCTGGCATTAAGAGAATTGTTGGGGGGTGAATGACCTGAGTGAGGAATGCGTGTCTTGTAAAATGGGTAATTGGTGGATGAAGATGAGTCTTCGCGAGTAGGTAGTACGCAAGGTCAAGATTCTGCATGTAGAATCTTTATTAAGCATGGCGTGCTGGTCTATACATGTAAATTTCATATATAGGAAGTTTAGTAGTTTTAAAATTTATATTATTTCATGAAGTTTTGGACTTTTGATTTGGTCTGCTATGGTGTTGATATTTTAGTCATTTTAATTGTTAGAAATGAGTAATGCTGTAACTATTCCCTCCTAAATTTTGTAACCAAGAAGCTTTCTATTGTTTATTGAAGTATGAACATATTTTGTTCTAGCATAATTTAGTCAAACTCAGTGCTTGTACCTGTAAATTCTAACCACGAGCAACAAACTATGTACAGTATTTGGAACTTCCAATTGCATTTCTATTAATGTTTAACTACAGCCATCAAGCTCTGTGCCTCAGTAGCTTAACATAAAAAAAATGAAATGTCAAGGTGTAGCCCCTGGTTGGTGGATTTTTAATATTTTTATTGTGTGAAAGGAATCCCTTTTCTAATGGTTCTTTAAAGTGATGTACTTAATGTAGGTGAACAAATTAGAAGTTTGACGTTGTTCTTGATGCATCATCTGCATTTGGCATTGCATTTTTAAAATAACGTCAAAGGTTGTGTTTTGTATTTTGAGGCTTGAAATTGCACAATTAAACAATTTAAAGCGAATTTTGCTGCATTGATCCTGGTGAAATAGATTAAACAATTTAAAGTTAATTTTCATGGATTATTTAGTCCTACTTCTGGGGAAATACCCCCAGGCAAGGTAACAAAATTTAGTAGCAATGAAACTTTTGTAGGAACAAAAAATGGTAGATAGAAGCATCCATGGTGGTGGTAGTTGTGACGTTGACAAGAATCTGAGTTGCTCTTGTAATTTGATATGAATTTCTCGAGTCATACTGAATTGATTTGGGTCATCTCTGGACACATTTGAAGAATTTGCTGGTCATTTTGGATATTATTATTATTTCTCTGTTTCGTTCTGCAATATTAGCTTGTGATAGATTCTTTTTCTTTCTTTCATCTCTTGGTACAGTAGAAGCGTTTGTTGGTTGTCTATGGACACATTAATATGATCCTCCACCCCCTCCCGCCCCTCCCACCCTCAAGCTTTAATGTAATATATCATCATTTGATAAACATGAAGCATGTGTTTGTCATCTGTGAACGTTAATATGGTTTCTTTCTGCCTGCATTGTATCATCTATTTGATAGTCTATGTGAAGCATTTGTGTTCGTGGTTTGGTTTAGTTTTCTGATTCAATGACAATTCATGGTTATGGCTATTTTCGTCAGAGCACTGAGCTGTTTAGCAACTTGACTGCACGATGTATTTCGTATCTATTGGAGTGGATTTTAGAGGATTCTGTATCTACATTTAGATAAAAATGCTGAACCTTATGGTCAACTCTTGTGTGGGGGTATCTAGCTTATCCTTAAAAGTGGTGATGTTGTTCAGCTTTGCCATGGAAATTGACAGTCTGTTGCTTCTTTTCCTGTGAAAAGTTTAAACATCCCGTAATCGCTAATTGACTTTTGATTCGTGGTATTAAGCTAGCCCTAAACACCAAGTAGATGGAAAGTTGTTTCAGTGCCTTAACCCTCCCTTCTCTCATTTAGTTGGTCAGCTTTTAATTTCCTTCCAGACGGCCTCCTGTTTCTTGTTTTTTGTACCAAACATTAGAGCGGCCTAAATAACTTGTGTGGTGATGCTCGGTATGGAATGGAACCTTCACCATTTATACAACAGTTACTCCAATTTGTAGGAGTTTGATTTTCTCTGTCTCGTCTTTTGTTTATCTTGGCCAACACTATATGGCTTAAATAACATGTATACGGATGCCGGATGGCTTAAATTCATTCAAAGCAGTTGGGAAAGAACCTCAAGTTGATACACTGTTTATTGAGCCAAATTAGGATCTGTCAACATCATTAATATTGAAGGTTTGAGACTTGGAAAGGGTATTATGCTTTACGAATGCTGATTAGTGCGCACTTTTTTTTTATATTGATGAAAGCTGGGAGAGTTAATCTGGTACTTTAAGTACATTGCACGATGCAACCACACTTTTCTGAATGAATTTGTAGATTCAGTAAAAATTTCTGTCAAAGTCTGTCAAAGTGTATACATTTGAGTCAGCTGAGTGAACTACCAATCACTGAGAGTCATAAAGATTCGATCGTGATAAACATTAGGGTCTCTAGAGTGTAACGCAAATACCAAAGGAGAGACAGAGCAGCCAGATTACAACGAGAAAACGGGGGATTGTTTCCAATGCTCGAGTACCATTCCTCTTAAGTGAGCCTTTTTTCTCTGAAAAAAAATGATAAAATTTGAAAAACAAAATTGAAACATGAAAATTGATACATGAAAATTGATCATAAGAATGAATGAAATAAAGTATACATAAATAAAGTATACGTAGCCTCTACTTGATCTCTACTTGATCTTTGGAGTGGATCTCATCAAATAGTCTGCAATTTTTGTTATTTTTACAACTTCAAATTACTCACAGTTGGTTCAAATATCTAAGTAAGTTGGACACTGATGTAGTTCATTTTGTCACTATTAGCTTCAATATATAGAATCAACATATTTTATGTATCCACTCTTTATCCACTCTTCAGGCATTGACCATCTTTAAGTTTCACGCATAAGCTGGTTTTAAGCTATTTAACATTTTTTTATTTCCATTCTTATATAATTTTTGTTTGATTTAGTTTGTTTTTTTTCTCTCAAGTTGCCCCGTCCACATGCTTACATTAACTTTATTTTGCACATGTTTTTTTATTGTCCAAAATTTATAACAAACAAGTTATTTATAACAAACAAGTTATTTGTAGGCTTTGCCAACAAAATTGATAATAGAGGACTAAGTAGAAGACTTACTTGTAGGGCTTTGTTAGAGTCTAATAATGTCAATATTCTACACATATTTGTAGGCTTTGCCAACAAAATTGATAATAGAGGACTAAGTAGAAGACTTACTTGTAGGGCTTTGTTAGAGTCTAATAATGTCAATATTCTACACATTCTACTGCATGAACCTACATGGTGTTAATAAGGTAAGATGTTTGTGCAAAATAAAGCAATTTATCATTTCATATATTATTTCAAGTAAATAGAAGCAAGGGAGCTTGCGCCTCCCTTGCGCTTTGGCTAGTACTAGATGAAAGAAAAGGGAAAAGAGTGAGATATAGATCATGCATGTATAAATTCATGTTGAAGGTCCCTTGAAGAAGGGACAAAATATTGATATTAGATTGCAATTTGCTTTATCATTTGGTGGAAATATGTCACAAAAAATCTACTAGGAACAAGATTGTGCATGTAGGTGTGCTTTGAGTATGCTAGTAACTTGTATGGTGTGTAATGAAGTGGCATGTTGGTGATCCATATGATGTGTTGGTGATGAATTGACACATTGATGAGATATACGATACAATTGTAATTGTTGTACATATTCACATAAAATCTTATAGAAGAAAATTTGTTGCCTATGACACAATTATGGGCTTGCTTCAAACTCCTGTAGTACTCCTCACCAAAAGTATGTGAAAGGGTTTTGAGCTATATAGCCTTATTATGTAGGTATCTAAGGTTACGACAATAGAAGTTGGTGTGTGGAGCAATGGTGGATGCTCTAGATGGTTGCAACAAGGGTGTAAGACAGAAGTGAGTGCTAGGGCTTTATTTATTTTTATTTCCTTTAAGTAAGCATGGTTGGGGCCAATTTGTTTGTTTGGCATGATTTAGTGTAGAGGTTTTGTGAAAAAAGTAGGTGTTGCAGTTTGAAAATGCAAGACACTAGCTCGATATGGGTGTGTTTAAGGTAACAAAATCCTGAATCATGGATGGAACAAGGGTTTTATCATGTGATGAGTTGTGTCCAAGTGGACTAAGGTGTTATTAGGTTAATTTGTGTTCCAAGGAGTTTAAAATGGTGAAAGTTGTGTTTGTTTTAAATGGACATTAAAACAAGTGAGAACAATGCAAATTATGTATTTTTTATTTGATAATTTTTATTAGGGGATATATATGAAGGGAACAACAATTATCTTGGAGGCCATAATATCAATGGAGCAAATCAACCTAGCTAAAATAGGTATATGAAAATCATTGTGAAAGGGGATTTTCAAGAGATGATTAAAGTGTTGGGAAGGAGTGAGATGATAAATAGAAGATTGAGGAGATTTTTTGAGTAGCTCTTATTGAGCCCATTCCTTAGCATAAATTATTTACTAACATTTTACGAGGAATGTAACAAAATTAATACAAGTTGACCAATATTGGAATAGACATGACACTCATAAACTATGTGATAAGTACATTGCTTGACAAATCAAATGGTTTGATGACATTCACTCTATGGATTGTTGAAAGCAATTAATGTGGATTTAGAATGGTTAAGTGAACTAGTTGTTGGTTCTAGATTTGTATTTAAGCTTGTATTTTGTGCACTACAAAAGTTGCATTATTGGGCAACATATTGTAATGGTGGAAAATTAGGGTTTCCACCCAAAAAGGATGAAAACTGCTAATTTTGTGACTTAGGGACCATTACATTCAAAAGAGGGTTGAATCCAATAGATTTAGTCACAAACCAACAAAGATAAGGACTAAAACTAGTAATTGGATTCAAGGTGTGGATTTGTTTACCCTTTTTTGTGAGTTGAGTTGTTGAAATTAAGGTAAAGTGTTGAAAATGAAGGTAAAAACACGGAAACAGTGAGCTACATATGTTACATATGTGGGACTGAGACACGCACCTGGATCTGAGAATTATACGAAGATTCGGACTTGATCCGCGACAAAGCTCAAAAAATGTCGGGACGAGATTGAAATTCGCCCTGGTCCTCTTAACTTTTGTACACCAAAAAGGGTTGATTTGTCTCTACAAATAATATCAATTCTGAACATCACAGCTCCGTACATGTTTCCTACACACAAAATAGGTTGGGAATAGGCGCTTGCCTCAATCAAATCCCGGTTTTGGAATTAACCATGAAATAGAGATAAAAGATAACTGAATTGTTATAAATGAATATTCTCCTTTTGAGGGAGATGTTGAATAATGTCTAAAAACCAAATATTTTACCTCTTCGTAAAGTTTAGTTTGTCTCCACACGAGATTAGAGTTTCATGAAGTCTTTGACAAAATAGGATGTAAATCTCCACTTCAATAGTTGAATCTTGACTTTGTTCTTGCTCCAAGGCTTGAAGGAAGACTAATTACTTGCTCAATTGCTTGAATGCTTGAATGAATGCTTGTGTGTGTGTGTGTGTTTATTATGCCCCTTCTATATCCAACTGAAAGGGGAAAGCTTCCATTTATACTTGCTCGTTGAAAAACACACTAATTTTTCGACATGAGCTAACACGGAGCCGGGTTTCCCACTCAAATTTGAAATAGCAAAAAGGGTTGTAAATGGGGTCCAATTAGGGAGGACCAAAGCGTGATGCCATGGTTCTAATTAGGACCAAGGCGTGGTGCTCTAGTCCTACCAAAATATAGGGTTAGGACAAGGTGCCTAGTTGGTACAAAAATAAAAAATGCAGTCATTCTTGAGTGATATGAGCAGAATCAGGTCCCAGTCAAGCCTAGGGGCACAAACACTAAGGTAGCAAACCAAATGCAGTCAAAATTGTACAAGTGTGTAATTTTAACATTACATTTAGCCACCACTTTAGCGGGATTATGAAGTCAATCATACTCTCGATAAAGTACAAGGGTTCACATTGAAAAACTTTCACCAAGTCACCAAGAAGGCAAGATACACCAAGTCCTCAATGGACTTTAGGATCTTACAACTTCGATGACAAGATAAAAGGGACATCATGAAAGAAAGAGAAAGAGAGAACCATGACTACAAACTAGTAAGGTTCTCTTACTATGAGTCATGAAAAGAAAAATACCAAAATTACGAAGTAAATGACTAAGTTCGTTGAGTAACTTAAGTATCAAGCTAAGCAAAAGAGAGAGATCATTGAGCTAAGTGTATGCCCCCACGTTAAAGCAATGGTGTATGCCTTATCGGGAGCAATTGCTTTAAGGTAGGATACACCCAAAAATACAAGCACATTATCACAATAATATGTCCCCAATAAAAGTGAAAATCAAAGGATAATAATCACAAGACAAAAAACACAGGGCGGTCTTGCTTAACTATGGGGTTAGTATGCTTTTTATGATAAATAATGTATATTATGTATATATATGCATAGAATAGTCCTCATCCCCAAAGAAAGCAAAACCACCATGGAAGAAGGGTACATGCGTCTTTTGAGTTAACATGAGAGAGACCAAAAGAGATCTCAACACTTTGCATTGTCCTCAAGTGGACAACACTAGGGACAACAAATAGAAGAATTGAGAGACAAATAGAAAGTCACAAACAAGTGTGTGTGTGTGTGTGTGTGTGTGTGTGTGTGTGTGTGTGTGTGTGTGTGTGTGAGAGAGAGAGAGAGAGAGAGAGAGAGAGAGAAGCTAATCGTGCAAATCATCCGCCTCTCACTCTGGCTCATCTTTGTTTTGGGAAGGTGGATGACATGCGAGAGGAGCCACTTCGAGCACAGTAGATGAAGCTATCACAAGTTCCAAACAAGGACCATGCTCTAATGATGAGTCACTTTGTCTGTTACTAGGAGCTAGGATTAATGCTTTTGAAAATTGTTTAGATAAATCATTGTCAATATCAACATATTCATATTCATCATTTGAAATGTTAGCATCAACATTTTTATCATGAACAACATTCTCATCTATTTCTTCATCAAGAAGAGCTCTAATAGGAATAGAACTTGAACCATCATTTGTCTTAATTATTTTATGTCTTGGAGATTTAGGCTGAACATCTTGGTTAGGAGAAGGTTAAGGAAATGTTAATATGTCAACTGTTGATGTCTTCGGGGAGGAAATTCATTGAGAAGCAAGTTCACGAGCCCTAGCACAATGGTTTCCTTTAGTTTTAGATTGTTGTGAAGGTTTAGGTTCAGCAGGCATAGACTTCTTTTCTTCTTTTAAGGAAGGATGCATAGGAGAAGGTCTTTTAGGTTGACCAATAGTAGATGCCAGTCACTTCCCTTTGTAAGATGTGGGAGGCGGAACCACACCATATAAAGATAGAAGGTGTATGAAGGAGACTAGGTCCATCCCGAGGAGGAGGAATAGGTCTATCTTTAGGGGGGATAATATGCTCATCCTTAGGAGGAAGAGTAGGTTCATCCATAGGAGGAAGCGGGAGAGTATCCTTGGGAGAAGGAATATTGTCATTGCTAGGAGGAAGACAAAGTGTTGGAATTCTAGGTTTACTCAAGGATAAAGTCATGTTATTCTTCCATCTTTGATAAGATTGAAAAAGAGCATCACTTCTAGGCTTAAGAGGTTGGAATTGTTCGGACCAAAAATAATCAAGACAAACATCTCCATGCCTCACTATAAGTTGATACATGTGATTAAGAGTTATAATTTTATCATCATTAGGAAATTTCACACTTATGGACAATAGAAACAATTGTTTTCATGGAAGAGGGCCAAGGATGTCCCAACTTCACACGAAATTGATTGGATGTAGGAATGATAACAAAGACAACATCTAAGCACTTAGTGCTAACCTCAATAGAAAGTGTAATAGAACCAATAGCGAGACAAGAGAAGCCATCAAATGTTTTAATCACCACATCAGATTTATCATATGTCACTTGATGCAATTGTAGGGTATAAAGAAATTCTTCAGTTATCACATTAACCATGCAAGCTAGATCAATGAGCACCCCTCGTGAGGGTATGTCCTTGATTCTCGCAGTGATATATAATGGGCCATAGGATTCCTTCATAGTCTCACTAGGACCGAATGTAATGCATAAGTCTTTAAGAGGTTCAATTTTATCAATAAGGTTCACCGCATTATTAGACTCAAGGCTAAGGTCATCAGGAGAGAAAGCAAGACAATCAATCTCAATCACATTAGTGTAATGGGAAGGTAAAGGATTAGTGAAGATTTGAAGATTTTGATTAGGAGGAGCTACAACTTATTTCTTTTATCATTCACACCAGCCACATATATGGTATTGTTATCAATCAAATCTTTAATCTTACTCTTTAAGGAATAACACTTTTCAGTGTCATGACCAAGTTGACGATGATATTTACAAAAAGCTTTCGAATCAAAATAAGCCAAGGAGGTCTTTGATGGATCAAGTGGTTTGATAGGGGGAATCTTCAACACATTCCTTGTAACAATTGTGTCATAATACTATGCAAAGATTCATTAAGAGGAGTGAACTCTTTTCTAAAGTATTTGGACAAAGGAGGCACGTGTGTTGTAGCGGCTGCTACCTGAGTAATGTTGTTGTCAATGAACTTGATGAATCCCTTATTCGGTTTGAAATTCACAAAAGGTTGTTGAGCACTTTCACTTTTATTAGTCGGAGCCATTGAAGAGGATTGTTCCAATTGACTCATGGTAAGGTGATAATTGTGAAGTATTGCACACAACTGTGTAAAGGAAGTAAACCCAGAAAAGAGAAGTTTATCCCTAATGTCTTTTTGCAAATTAGAAATGAAAATCCTTTGAATATCTTGATCGAGCACATGAAAAGCAATTTGTGAATACAAATGTTTATATCTACCAATAAAATTAGTCACTTTTTCTTTAACGCCTTGTTTACAATGCATCAAATTAGTCAAAGTATTCTTAGGACCAATATTATTGTAAAATTATTGAATGAAAGCATTAACCAATTGTTGAAAAGAAGTAATAAAATAAGGAGGCAAAGAACAATAGCATGCAAAGCTTTATCCCTAAGTGTTCTAGTAAACAATTTAGCCAACAGTCTTTGGTCATGAGTAAAGTCACTACACAAAATTTTAAATGTTTTAACATGAGTCAAAGGATCACCTTTTCCATTATAAAGCTCTAATTGAGAGTCTTCCACATGGTTACGGGGACATCACAAACAATGTCATTAGATAATGGGCTCGCTACATCAAATGTGGGCACATTATACTTAGATTGATTCATGGAAGCTATTTGTTGTTATAAGGAAGGCAATGTTTGGACTAGATTATTGATGGTAGCTTCGGTTGATGGACTGAAATTTGACATGTTTGAGTGAGGAGTAACATTGTTAAATGAAGGAGGAGCTTGAGAATAAGGAGGTGGAACACTATGATATGTAGGTACATATGGGAGATGATTGCGTAACAAATGGAAGACTCATAGCAGAGAGATGAAGGAATAATGATTAGAGGAGTTGCCACCTTGACTAACATGTGTAGCTATGAAATTTTGTGTAGAGGCAACCATGATGTTAGATGTCAAAAGTGGGAACACTAGCCATAGGAGTAGTCATAGGAATAGAATGATTAACTTGACTAGGAGGTTGTGCATAACCGAGGAGTCCAACACAACTCTTCATAGGCATAATATTAGTATCCACAATATGAGAAATACCATGCAACACATCAACATGAAGTTTATCACTTTGAACCATTATTTTTAATCTTTGAATCAATGGCAGAGCCTCACTTTCTGGGTATTGTTGACTCATAAATGTTGAAAATTTTCAAATCGATTGTCAATCTTCGCCAATTGGTCAATGAACACTCTAGATAGTGATTCATCCATATCATGAGTTTTAAGAAAAGAATGAGGATAAACGGGATCATTTGACATCCTCATGCAACAAGTTATCCAAATTAAACTCCATCTTGTCAGTAATTAAACCTTGGGAAGCCTCATCCATATCATGAGTATTAAGAAAAGAATGAGGATAAACGAGATCATTTGACATCCTCATGCAACAAGTTATCCAAATTAGGTTCCATCTCGTTAGTAATTAAACATTGGGAAGCCTTAATTCTACAACTTCTTCTCACATGGATATTATAGATTGGACTAATAGTAGTAAAACTCATGCACTAAGGAGGGAAATTGGAAATTTGAAATTTGAAATAATTAAACAATGCAATTTTTTTGTAAAAATAATTGTTCAATTATTTAAGCCAATTGATTTGTGATTTTGAAAAGATGAATTCATAAAGAGCATGCAATCCACTAGGAAATTTGAATTTTATAAATTAGGGTTTTGTAAAAATAACCTCTTAATTTTTAAAACTATTTGAAATTGGATCTAAGATTGCAATTTTAATTTGACTAATCAGATCTGAAACAATTAATCCAAAATTTAATCAAACCACAAGTTCAATTTTAAATTTAAAAATAAGGGTTTCAAAATTAACCTCTAAATTTTTATAAATTGACTTGGAAATCAAACTTGTAAATGAAAATTTGAATCTTAAATTGCATAAACACTTAGATCTAAGAACATAATCAGAATTAAAGGTGTAAGGAGTTGGGTTTACCAATGTAATGGTGGAAAATTAGGGTTTCCACCCAAAAAGGATGAAAACCGTTAATTTTGTGACTTAGGGACCATTGCATTAAAAAAAAGGTTGAATCCAATAGATTTGGTCACAAACCAACAAAGATGAGGACTAAAAATATCGATTGGATTCAAGGGATGGATTTGTTTACCATCTTTTGTGAGTTGAATTGCTGAAATTAAGCTTAAGTGTTGAAAATGAAGGTAAAAACACAAAAATAGTGTGCTACAGATGCGGAATTGAGACACTTGGATATGAGAATTATATATAGATTTGAATCTGATCTTCGAAAAAGCTCTAAAAATATTGGGACCAGAGCAAAATTTGCCCCAATCCTCCTAACTTTTTGTACACCAAAAGGGGTTGATTCGTCTCTAAAAATAATGTTGATTTTGAAGATTGTGGCTTTGTACCTATTTCCTACACATAGAAAGAAAGAGAAATAGGTTGGGAATACAAGTTTTCCTTAGTCAAACCCCGATTTTAGAATTAACCATGAAATAGAGATAAAAGATAATTCAATTGTTGTAAATGAAAATTCTCCTTTTGAGGGAGATGTTGAATAATGGCTGAAAACCAAATATTATACCTCTTTGTGAAGTAATTGTTTGTCTCCACAGGAGATTGAAGTTTCATGAACTCTTTGAAAAAATAGGATGTAAATCTCCACTTCAATACTTGAATCTTGAATTTGTTGCTGCTCCAAGGCTTGAAGGAAGACTGATTGATTGAATGCTTGAATGGATACTTGTGTGTGTGTGTGTGTGTGTGTGTGTGTGTGTGTGTGTGTGTGTGTATTATGTTGGCAAGAGACATTATTCCGGTGAAGATTGATGCTTGAGAGATGTTTAGGAGTTGTCATTGATGGCAACTCAATTCAAAAACCATATCTGGTATATGTAGATTTGATTATTAGGCATAAGTCTGGAAGATGGAATACAGTATTTGACAAAGTATGAGTACAGTGTGTAGATCTTGATTTTGACTGCATAACTTTGGTTGCAGTAATAAAGATAGATGTTTTGAGGTTCGAGGCAGCTTATTTTGTAATTCTAAGTATCCGGTGTTGATTCATGAGCGAGATTGAAGGTCCAGTAACTTGTAATTCAGGAAGAACATAGCTATTTTGATGTAATGTGCTATGCAGAATCTTTGGGATGATTTTGGTGATTGGTTTCAAGTTTGAGGTGATTGTGCCGACATGTGTGAATCTTTTTATCATCTTGTTTAGGTCCGCATATGGTTTTGTGGATGAATTGAGCCGACTTGTTGGTGCACATTTCATATTGTGTGTTATGCAGTTTTTGGAAGCCGATATGGGAATTGATCTATTTTGGCAGTGTAGATATATAAGAACTATTAATTTGAACATTTTGAGATATGGTGTGAGTGTGCGAAGATTATATGAGTGATCGTGCGAAGTTTTGTGAGTGTGATTTCAGATTTGGTGCTCTGGTATATGATAGTGCAACAAAACATAGCAAATAAGCAGAACATTTGCAGAAGTCAAAATGAGCCTATCCAAAACTTTTATTTGGCATATGTAGATGTTATTATTCAGTTCAGTCATACTTGTAATCAATTGTAATAATTTGTAAGGCAGTAAGCCTTATTCCGGATTGTAGCCCTCTTTTGTATTTGAGTGGTGAGCTCTAGGCAGTGTGCCTGAATGCAAGTGCATTCCCGTTTTGTAATATTATCATACTCCTGATCAAAGTATAATAATATTGTGGGTTCAAATCTCATCGTGGTATTTGATAATATGACGAAACAATAAGGATTCGGTCAACTACTAAGAGGGGAGGAGTGAATCAGTAGATAGAAACTAAACTAAACTTTCACCAAACTTAATCCCGACTCAGAAACAACTTGCTAAACTAACTGGTTTAGACACTATATCAAAACCTGCAATTGCATTGTCAAACTTTACCGGTTGATCAAAAAATCAATGATACAATGTAACAGATCTGATACTCACATACCTTTTAATCAAAACATTAAACCACTTTACTAACATCAGTAATATCTCATTTCAGATCACTTCCGGTCATCTAAACATATCTAAGTGGATTTACCAGTTAATCATATCAATCATATCAAAACACATCCACAAAATCATTCACCACTTAACACAATGATTTTTCACGTGGAAACCACGATGAGGATGAATACCCACAAGTATTTTGAACTCTTCTGAAGTCCGCCCTATTAGGAGCCAAGCCTTGTTAGAAGCTTATACAATAATATCATGTTAAGAATTAAGAACATATCTGGTTAGGGACCACTCGATTAAAGGATTGACTACAATATCCTGTTAAAGGCAATACCCTATTAAAGGTAAGCTCGGTAGAGGATTTCAAATCCAAACTAATGGATCACCTGGTTAGAGGATTTAAACAAGAAGTCTGTTAATGCTTACCCAATTAAGGGATTTAACTGTTGTAATGGTTAGAGAACAACAGGTTCTTTGCTGATCTGGAAATAGCACTTCATTGCTTAGTTAGATCATTTTCTGCTCCTATCTACCTTCACAACATTCTGTAGACACTCCTTTTGGTTTGGCAACAATCACACTACCACACTTAACCAAATTGTCAACACAATTACAAACAACTCATCGACCTTAAATACAAATACAATAGGTCGGTAACACATCACAAAACCTACAAATCTCATAGAGATTACAAACATATCAGTTCAATCATAACCGTTGGATTACATAGTGTAAAGCGGAAAAATCGAACCCTAGTCGTTCTCCCCTCCCCAACTCCAAGGAGAGAGAAGGGAGAGTCACTAGGGTTGATGGTTTTCACTTTAGGGGAGACTTTACATTCAAAAGAGGGGTTGAAAACCACAAGATCCAATCCCACGTAATGCAAGATTGGATTATAAATGAGTTTCAAGGGTTGTGACATCAAGGATACCCTCTTTTGTAAAGAATGTAGATAGAAAGATTGAACTAGGAATGCATGTAAAGTAGGAAAGATTCACTTATAAACAGAGGTAGGGATATGGGATGAAGCTGCGGACCTGGAATTAGCAGTAAAATGTCGAGACGGTGCTGTTCTGCAAATTTAAGCGAAAGTTGATGGGACGATGGTGCCCGGCGTGCACACGGTCCTCCGAAAAATCCGCGAAATGAAGGGGGATCTGTTCGTCTCTGCACAAGGATTCCAGATCTTCAATTACAGCCGCGTACTTGCAACCTACACACAGAAAAGAGAGGACGATTGGGGGGTTAGGGATGAGGGGTTTGCCTTTAGGTCAAACCCCGGTTTTGGAATTAACCAAGAAATGAGAATGCTGTAAATGTAAATGTTTGTAATGTAAACAAGTACTGATACCTTGTTGTAAGAATGTTTGTATCCTTACATGCGAAGGTGTAATGTATGTAGTATGTTGTATGTTGTATGTGATCTCCTCTTCAATGGTTGAATCCTTGTCTTGAATGCAACACTTAGCCTTGAATGGAGACTTAGAATGCTCAATTGCTTGCAGGAATGCTTGAATGCTTGAATGTTTGAATATCGCTTCCGCGTCTTGCCCACATATGTCTTCCTCTTTCTTACCTCTTTTCTAGGAGAGGAAAAGTGGTTTATATACTTGTCAATTAGGGCTGATAGACTGATTTTTCCGACCTTAGGCCGACCAGGAAACATTATTTTCCAATTTGCAAACTTAAAGACCCGATGCCCACAAGAGACCGGGCCCAAAATAGGGCCAGGGACTAGGGCGCTGGGCGCCATGGTCCTGGGGGACCAGGGCGCTAGGCACCCTAGTCCTGAAGGACCAGGGCACTGGGGGCCATGGTCCCACCTCCCGGGACAGCAAGGTGCAAGGAGGGATCGGGCCAGGGTGCAGAAAAATGCAGTTTTTGGTGTCGCAAACAGGTTTCGAGGTCTCCATTCAGGTTCAACGTTGCGCCGCCATCGTGAAGACCCAAATGCAGTCGAAATTGCAAGTGTCGCAATTTTAGGACGCTACACATAGCAATCAACATTGTTCTAGACAACTTCAACCTCTCCTGGATCGCCGCATGTTGGATCCTGTAGCTTATCATGCGTTATTCACTTCATGCTATGCATTTGCTCATTCCCTAGATAAACGGTTATCATCACACGCCAAAACCACTTTGAAACTCATCATGTGCATCATGCTTACGTGGCATATTCATCTCCGATCACCATTTGATCATAGATCATCACAGCCGATTCACCAAGCTCCATCAATTAGGGTTTGTCTTATCAACTGGTTAGGGTTACCAGTTGATATCTGCTTCAATAACAATACATGTTGCCTTCATTGATTACCAATACCGGTTGCAGTTGACATCAATGACAACACTTATACTTCATCAATGCAATCTTCATGCAATGCTAACAATCTCCCCCTTTGGCATTGATGACAATACAAATATCAATACCCTTTGATTGTGATGATTGAGAGTAAAGTGAGTACAGCATATACTCATGTATAGGAATCCTAGTTTACTTTTTCCAATCATACACTCTCCTTCAACTGTATCTCCATGTCTTCAACTGGTAACTGACTATTCAATCATATACAATTATTCTCCCCCTTTGACAACAAAGCCAAAGTGAAAGTTAACCATTTCATGCTTCACCGATCTTCAACTAGCTACTCCCCCTGTGGAGTAGCTCCACACTACACCAATCCATCTTCAAGATTTTCAATAAGCTCTGCGACTGATGTCTTCCACATCTGTTTAATTGACTTCATGCAGGGGTACAACCCCTAACTTACCTCTAAGATACTCAAATTTAGCCTTTGGTAGAGGTTTAGTAAATATATCCGTTAGTTGTTCTTTAGTAGATACATGCTTCGGTGACACATCTTTACTTTGCACTTTCTCTCTCAGGAAATGATACTTCAGCTCAATATGCTTTGTTCTAGCATGCAACACCAGGTTCTTAGAAATGTTTATCGCACTGGTGTTATCACAGAAAATCCTTACCGGTTCTGATAGCTTCAACTTGAAACCTTCCAGAATGTGTTTCATCGAGATTGCTTGGGTGTAATTATATGTTGCAACATATTCAGCTTCTGCAATTGATTGAGAGACAACTCTGTTTCTTACTGTTCCAAGACACTACTCTTCCTCCAAGAAAGAATGTTGCTCCGGTTGCACTCTTCTTGTCATCAACATTGCCTACCTAGTATGCATCTATACAGACTTTTAAATCAAAATTTCCTGCATATGGATACCATAATCCATAATCAATCGTGCCTTTCAAATATCTGAAAATTCTTTTGGTTGCAACCATGTGTGTCTCCTTCGGGCTCTTCTAAAATTTGGCAACCAATCCTACTGCATGAGCAATGTTCGGTCTGTTGTGGACAACATAATGTAGTTTACCTATCATTGACCTGTACTCCTTTTCATCCACTGATGCAGAATCATCCTCCTTAGACAATTTACAGCTTGTAACCAATGGTGTTCCAACTGGTTTACAGTCTCCAATTCCAAAAGTCTTCAATACTTCTATCACATATTTGGACTATGTGATGAAAATACCTTCCTTCATCTGTTGGATTTGCAAACCTATGAAATTTTTTATGTCACCTACCAGTGACATCTCAAACTCATTCTTCATTTCATTAGCAAAATCATGACACATGTTATCATGACATCTAAAAATGATATCATCCACAAATACTTCACATACCAGTATCTTGTCTCCTTCTGTCTTGAGATATGTTACTGTCTTCACTAGTTCTTTGAAAACCTATCTTCACCAAGTAAGAGTGCAATCTTTCATACCATGCTCTTGGTGCTTGCTTCAGTCCATATAATGTCTTATGTAATTTGCACACCATGTCCTTTTCTACAGTTAAAGCATGACCATCTAGTTGTTCAATGTAGACTTCCTCTTCCAATATTCCATTTAGGAATGTTGACTTAACATCCATCTAATATACTTTGAATCCTCTGTGTGTTGCAAATGCAAGTAGAGTCCTTACTCCTTCCAATCAAGCAACTGGTGCAAATGTCTCACCATAGTCTTCACCACCTTCTTGTGTATATCATTTGCATACCAATATAGCTTTATTTTTTACCACTACTCCATCTTCATTCAATTTATTCATGAATACTTATTTTGTACCTATTACATTTTTGTTCTCCAGTCTAGGTACCAATGACCATGTATTGTTCTTCTCTATCTGGTCAAGTTCTTCTTCCATTGCCTTGATCCAATCTTCATCTCCAAATGCTTATTTTGCAGTTCTAGGCTCAATGGTGAAAATCATACATGAGTTCTCTCTAATCCTCGCTCTTGTTAGCACTCTTGCATTCTTATCTCCAATAATTTGATCAGGGCTATGATTGAGTCTAACATACCTTGGAATGACATGATCTTGATTTCCAGGTTCTTCTTCTTCTTCACTTTCTTCTTCTTCTGAAGGACCTCGTTGTGTCGGTTGAACTGGGGCTTATGTGTCTTGTTCACCAACTTTTGGCTTCACCGATTCTAGTTCCAAAAACAGTGTCTAAGGTTCTTCTTCTTCCTTCTCTTTACTAGTTTCTCCTAATTTCTCAGGAAACTCATCAACTTGGACATTTACACTTTCAATGATCTTCTTGGTCCGGTTGTTGTAACACTTGTAATCTTTACTCTTGGTGGAGTAACCAAGAAATATGCCTTCATCACTCTTGGCATCAAACTTACCAACATAATCACCTCTCTTGATAAAACATCTGCTACCAAAAATTTTAAAGTAACTGACATTAGGTGATCTACCATACCGGTACTCATAGGGAGTTTTATCCTTACCTCTTTTAACCAATATCTGGTTCATTGTGTAAATAGTTGTGCTGACAGCTTCTCTCCAGAACGTCTTAGCTACACCTCCTTGAATTAGCATAGTCCTAGCAGCTTCAACAACTAACTTGTTGTTGCTTTCTGCAATACCATTCTGTTGTGGTGTCCTAGGTGCATAAAACTGCCTCTTAATTCCATTGACTTCCCGGTATCTAGTGAATTCCTCTGAAGTAAATTCACCACCTTGATTAGTTCTCAAGCACTTTATCTTCTTACCACTTTCATTTTTAGCTAAGGCTTTGAATGCCTTAAGCTTGCTAAATGCTTATGTCTTGTCTTTCAAGAATGTGACCCACATCATCCTTGAGCAATCATCGGTAAAAATCATGAAATACCGATCACCTTGAATACTCCTTGTCCTCATTGGCCCACAAAGGTTGGTATGAACCAAATCTAGGAAATGTTCAGCTAAGAAAGATTTGCTCTTGAAGGTTGAGGATGGCATCTTCCCTAACTGATATTCTTTGCACAAAGCATTCACCGATTTGTCCAACTGTGGCAAACCTCTTACTGATTTGGACTTACTGACTCTTACAATGTTATCAAAATTTACATGAAAGAATCTCTGATGCCAAAGCCAACTATCTTCTACTTTTGCAATTAAACAATTGTTGACTTTAGAGCTTAAATGAAACAAGTTACCTCTGGTCTGTTTGTCGGTTGCAATCAGCTCACCTTTGCTTCCATAAATCTTGCAGAGTCCATTCTTGAATTCCAGTGGGTAACCTTTGTCATTGAGTTGAGCAACACTCAAAAGACTGTGTTTCAAACCTTCAAACCAGTAAACATCATCTGAACTGCTTTTAGCATCAGAGAGATGGATCCTTTTCCTTTCACCATGCAGGGTGAGTCATTCCCAAATCTCACAACACCTTCATCAAACTCTCTCAAAGTAAGAAACTTACTCCGGTCACCGGCTATGTGGTGTGAACAACCACTGTCTATAATCTAATCATCAGAACTATCCATGCGAGAGACCAATGCCTTTTGATATGATGTCTCTTCTTTAATAGTGACAAAGACAATATCCTCATTTGCATCTTACTCAGATTCTTCATTAGTAATTCCTCCATCCACTGCAATGAGACAATCTCTTTTACCTTTGCCTTTATACTTCCTAAACTTCTCGCGTTTTTTATCATTATCTCCATTTGGACAGTTAGCAGCAATATGTCCAATCGAGTTACATGCAAAACAATTCAAAGGTAATTTACCTTTGTACTTACCGGTACCTCTAGGTAATCGTTTGGCCAACAATGCTTCAAGCTCAATCAGACTATCTTCATCATCTACCTCTCTGCTGGATCTAGACTCATGACTGTAGCTCACTTATCTGCTTTTCCTTACTGGTGGAGTTGAGACTAAGGCTCTAAATGTAGATTCTGATCTCTGAACACTTCCATCAAAACCATTTAATTCAAATGCAGTTAATTTACCAATGATGGAATTAAGAGTTACCTTTGTTTTATCAATAGACTTAAGTTCCTGAATAGATGCAACTCGGATAGTGTAGACCGGTAGAAAGGTTCTCAACACCTTGCTAACCAATGTGGTATCCTCCACTGTACCTCCAACACTTTTGATCTCACTGACTATCTCATTGATCCTCTGACCATATGGTTGAATGTTTTCACCTTTAGCCATCTGCATATCATCAAATTTACCTCTCAAACTCTCTTCTTTGGCAATCTTAACATGCTCATCACCGCTATAGATATCTTCCAGTTTCTTCCATACTTCATATGCAGTCTCCAATCCATGAACATCAACATACTCTAAATCGGACAAGGAACCGATAATGGCTTCCAATGCTTGATTGTTCTCCTATTGTTCCTTCTTTTGATCATCTGACAAAATTCCACTAGGCAAGTTATATTTAGTAACAGCATGTTCCCAATATTGACTTCCTTAGCTCTTGATATAGATTTTCATCCTATCACTCCAGATTCTGTAGTTTTCCCTATTGAACTTCGGACCTTCTTTCTTCATCATGTTCTCCTAGATCTTTTCCTCAAGCTATTAGGCTTAAACACAAGAGGACCTAAATTGCTCTAATACCAATTCATAATATGATGAAACAATAAGGATCCAGTCAACTACTGAGAGGGGGGGTGGGGGTTGAATCAGTAAATAGAAAATAAACTAAACTTTCACCAAACTTAATACCAACTCAGAAACAACTTGCTAAACTAATTGGTTTAGACACTGTATCAAAAGTTGCAACTGCACTGCCAAACTTTACTGGTTGATCAAAACATCAATGATACAATGTAACAGATCTGATACTTACATACCATTTAATCAAAACATTAAACCATTTTACTAACATCAATAATAGCTCATTTCAGATCACTTCCGATCATCTAAACATATCTAAGTGGATTTACCAGTTAATCATATCAACCATATCAAAACACATCCACAAAATCATTTACCATTTGACACAATGATTTTTCACATGGAAACCCAAATGGGAAAAACCACGGTGGAGATGAATACCCACAAGTATTCTGAACTCTTCTGAAATTCGCCATGTTAGGAGCCAAGCCTTGTTAGAAGCTTATACAATAATGTCATGTTAAGAACAAATCTGGTCAGGGACCAACCAGTTAAGGGATTGACTACAATACCATGTTAAAGGCAATACCCTGTTAAAGGTAACCTCGGTAGAGGATTTCAAATCCAAGCTAATGGATCACCTGGTTAGAGGATTTAAACAAGAATCTTGTTAAAGCTTACCCGGTTAAGGGATTTAATTGTTGTAATGGTTAGAAAACAATAGGTTCTTTGCTGATCTGGAAATAACACTTCCTTGCTTAGTCAGATCCTTTTTTGCTCCTATCTCCCTTCACAACATTCTGCAGACACTCCTTTTGGTTCGATAACTACCACACTTAACTAAATTGCCAACACAATTACAAACAACTCATCGACCTTAAATACAAATACAATAGGTCGGTAACACATCACAAAACCTACAAATCTCATAGAGATTACAAACATATCGGTTCAATCATAACCATTGGATTACATAGCAATCAACTACACATTGTTCTAGACAACTTCAACCGCTCTTGGATCACCGCACATTGGATCCTGTAGCTCATCACGCGTTATTCACTTCATGTTATGCATTTTCTCATTCCCTAGATAAATGGTTATCATCACGTGCCAAAAATATTTTGAAACTCATCACCCACAACATGCTTACGTGGCATCTTCATCTTCGATCACCATTTGATCATAGATCATCACAACCGATTCACCAAGCTCCATCGATTAGGGTTCGACTTATCAACTGGTTAGGGTTACCAGTTGATTTTTGCTTCAATAACAATATCGGTTGCCTTCACTACTTTACCAATACTAGTTGCTTTACAACATCACTACCGGTTTGCAATACATCTTCAATACCGGCTGCAATTGACATCAATGACAACACTTATACTTCATCAATACAATCTTCATGCAATGCCAACAAGTTTTCCCTGAAGAAGTTGAGAAATACAACTTCAAAGATCCCAAGAACACCTACAAGCAATCTACCTGTCACAAGAGAAGAATGGAGGCAAAACACAATAATGGCTTCGAAGAAAAAGATTATCATTCAGAGAGGGAATCAATAATGAAAAAGTACAATACAATTCTTATAAAAGGATATTTGCAACCCTAAAGGTTTGCAACCCTAAAGAGATAATGTGTATTTTATAATTAAAATACCTACAATATTATTAAATTACTAAGTTTAGCTTAAGCATAGAGTATTATAGACTAATGATTAAATAAATAATTATTAGCTAATACAAGATAACTAACATTCCTTTTCCGGGTTTCCACGTAAAAATTCTGGTGTTATGGTATTGTGGTTGATTGGTTTATGTTTCTGTACTTTACTTTCATTCTTAAGCATCTGGTGATTTAAGAATCAGTTTAATAAATTTGTGAATTGCAGAACACTGATTCACCCCCCTCTCAGTGTTCATTGATTCCAATAATTGGTATCAGAGCTTAGTTCCTCGAAAGAAGTCTAACAACTTGAGGAAGATCTGAAAGATTGAATCAATGGACTCCGGCTTGCAGAAGCAACTTACTGTGGCACTTGAAGATCTTGATGCAACGTTGAAAGAAAAGAGTAGTCTGAGGAGAAGTTTGCATGCTACTGTGAATTTCATTGAATCTCTGAAAGAACAAGTAAACACATCCAAAGAGAAGAGAAAGGAACTGATGGATAAACTGAAGGAGAAAAAAGAACAAAGTATTGACAATCGAGCCCTACAAGACAAGACATATGAATGTGAGAAGCTTGCTAGAGATAATGCAGCCCTGAAGAATATGATGCAATCTATTGTGATGAAGTTGATGAAGGAGATTGAAGAGAAGAAGAAGAATGAAGAAAATTTGACTTGGTCTTTGAAGGATAGATCTTATGAGTGTTGCAGATTGAACTATGAGAATGATCAGTTGAAACTTGAATTGGTGCAATCCAAGAATGATGGGCAAGAACTTGAAAGACAGATCATAATTCTGAGAGATGAACTTTCCACTACTGATGAGTAAAAGAAAAATTCAAAGCTAGCTTAGCCAGGCTAGATGAGATGCTAGAAAGTTAGAGCAATCATCAGAAGAATAAGATACCTCTAATAAGACAACCTAGTGCTTATAAATTCAATGGTAAATGTTTTGTTTGCAATAAATTTGGTCATATGGTAAGTCAATGCAAAAATAGGATGATGCATAACTGTTCTACCTTTACCAATCAATGTTTCATATACAACTTTGGTCATAAGTCAAACATGTGCAGAATAGTGATGAATAATTTTCAAAATAAGAGATGCTATGTTTGTGGAATGTTTGGACATATTTCTAACCAATGCAGAATAAGACCAAATCAGATGAACTTCAGGTCTATGCAACGAAATGTTGTTTTCTATGCATGCAACAAATACAGTCACATTGCAAAATATTGTAGAAGCAAGAATATGAGTAAGAATGCTTTGGTGGACAAGAACAAATTTGATGAAAAGAGCAAAGCGAAGGTTGAAGAAGTCAGAGAGCAGCATAAGAAGATGTGGGTTAAGAAGGAAGATTAAAATGCACAGAATGGCTCCACAGCCGATTCTGGTGTTGGAACCTCATCTGATAACTAAGGCATTTGGATCTTTGGGCGAAGCTTTTCACGCAAATCTTTAAAACCCCCTTTCGGAGATCTATAACCAATTGTGGAAGGTTGCAAATAATTGAGATTAGTTGTGTAGTTGATATTCGAAAAATTTCATGGCTATCTGAGAATCCGGTTATGAATTTTTTAGAAACAGGGTATCTGAGAAGCCCTTAAGGTTGTGCATTTATTACAACTTAAAGTTAGGTTTTGAAAGGATAAAAAAGGTATCCTATCATTCATTCTTTACATTGTGAACGAAGAGAAAGAGCAGGAGAGTGAGGCGAAAGAGATTGAGTAGCGAAAACATAGCTTGAAGCAATCTGACAATGATTCCTTGCATCCGGTTGAAATTAAAAATGTATTTATATATGTTTGAGTTGTTTTTCATACCCTATTTTTGAAATGGCATCATCTAGTGTAGCAACTCTGTTTGTAGTAGAGATCACTGATAGGGCAAGGCCAATATTCAAGAAACACCCATTCGAATTGGTAGAAGATGGTCTGAATGGAGCATTTTCCTCTGTGTCGTATGGATTATTGCATAACGAGGATATTAGGGCTTACATTCACTGCAATATCGAAGAGCTTGCGAATGCAGACATGCTATCATTAGACACAACATATGATGGATGAGATGGGAAATATAAAGCTCGATTTCAAATCATTGCAAGACAAGGGTTTTATCCAGTTTGTCCACTTTCCGATTTTCGATGAACCTGAATGGGTCAGGTATGTCTTGAGCCGAATTCA
This sequence comes from Cryptomeria japonica, assembly GCF_030272615.1. Taxonomy (NCBI): domain Eukaryota; kingdom Viridiplantae; phylum Streptophyta; class Pinopsida; order Cupressales; family Cupressaceae; genus Cryptomeria; species Cryptomeria japonica. The sequence goes on from NC_081413.1 coordinate 559,513,818, forward strand.
TGATCAGTTTATATGGCTAGATAGACCTCATAAGATCACAAAGCAAGCTATTCAAGCAGTAACCTATTTAAATGCAACAAGTGAAATCCCTGGTCTGAGACATGTTAAGAACACAACAATAACAGAGGTAAGAGGATCCCAACATGATAATCGATTGATGACAATAAGTGATATAGTTGAAGATGATGTGAGATTTGCTTCAATGGTGACAGGATATAAGGTGCACTAGTCCAACAGACAAAATTCAATATTTGGTACTGCAATATATGTAGCCTATCAGATACTCAAGGAGCACAAGAAATATGATTTGTGTGGAGTACTTCTCAGTGATTTTTGAGCAACCTGAAGAAGATTAAGCAAGATAAGAAACATGTTTTCAAGTTTGGTTCTTTGATTGTCTAATTGGCACTTTACTTTTTGAATGAAATTCTTGGTGTAGGAAAATTACAATGGGCTTATGATAAATCGGTGGCAGTTCAAATTAAAGAAGGTTTGCAGGGATTGGGTGATGTAGTTGCACACAAATCTGATTTGTGGGGTTATTTCAAATCATTACATGCTATTATGCAAAGCAGAGAGAGAATTCCAAAGGACATTGTTGAAAAATATGAGGATACTATATGTTTCATGATAGATAAAGATAAATGTCATATGGAGGCAATTGAACCAAGAACAGTTTGGATCATGCCCATGGGGTATGAAGTAGATGGAAACACTCTTGATGTTTATGCACAACATCTTCTAAGTAAATCAGTAGATGACAAGGAAGAAAGGTTTGATACTTATAAGGAGAAAAGTATAGACATGTATAATAAATTCACTGAGCTAGTGAGAAAGAGGAAAGTTGGAAAGGAAGATGAACAACTTGCAGAGAAAATGGGAATATCCAAGGAAGTTGTACAAAGGGCTAGAAAGTAGAATATTCTAAAAGAGGAGGACATGGTAAAGCCTAAGAAGACAAAATCGGTCTCTACTTCTCCCAAGCAAACCAAGCCAAGGCAAACCGAGTCAACACCTACCTCCGGTGCTCAAAAGCCTGTACCCCCACCCAAGCCACAAACCAATTCATCTGGTGGAGAAGGGAAAAAGAAGAAGGAGAAGATTAAAAGAATATATGTTGCAGCCACTGCTGAAGATGTAGAGACAGAGTCTGATGAAACAGTGCAAGAGGTGAAGGAGATTGTTACCTCTACTAGGGTGGTGAAGAAGCCTGAACCCAGTGGAGCCCAGCTGACCAAGAAGCCAAGGACATAAGTTGAGCCATCCAGTAGACCTAGATCTAGTAGAAAGTCAAAATCTGAGCTTGATGAGGCTCTGAAGTCTGGAAAAATAGAAGGTACTTATACTATTGTGCCCCCAATGTCACTAAGTGAAACAATTGATGAGGTAGTGAAAGAAGGAAAATTGAAGAACATATCTATATACTATGAAAACTATGATGATAATGATCAAAGAGCTATAGAGGAAGTTGTGGTACGGTATATGAATGTGTATAGAAAAGCATTAATAGAGTTATCATCTATGATACCCAAGAGCCTATATGAGATTTTGGATATGAGAAGACATACAACTAGTCTTGAGGATGAAAGGTTAAAGGAATATGTTTTGGTTAACCTGTGTTCAGTGATATCAAAAAGTGAAATAGCCAGACTGTTGAATATTGCCAAAAGTAGATTCTGAAGAAAGCACGAGGTTAATAAAATAATGATTGGCAAAATTGACGAAATAAGGAAGGAAGCAAAGGCTTTCTAAGGCAAGTTTTGAATGAGAACCAGTATTAGGTCAATTCGGTGAAAGATATCACTCAACCGAAAGAGCGGACACATGAAGACACTTCCATTCCGAAAATACAAATAGAGGTTCCTGATCAACCAACAAAGAAAGGCATTCCGTAGAGAAGACCAATGAGCATGCAACATATGGTGTTAATGATCAAAATGTTAGAGTCTTCGGTGAAGCTGAACAAAATCCGCTGGTAATAGAAGTTGACTCTAAAAAGGCAGCTGAAGAGATTGGAAAGGTTGACGAAGAAAACAAAGAGGTTAATGTTGAGAAGGGTAAAGATGTTGTAGATGCAGGAGTGGCAGAGAAGGAGAAAAGAGAAGAGAAGGATGATCAAGCTCCGGTGACAGTGGCAAGAGACACTGTAGCAGACAAAGGAAAATAGATTGTCACTAACTCAAGTGATTTCACTCAAGGGCCGATAGATCTGAGCTCATTATCTCCCATCCAAGCACTAAAGCTGGCAAGTTTTGCTCAAGCCAGTGAGGACTTACTCAAGTCTCACATCGCAGACAAAGAACTGATAACTTTGGCCACAAATGTATTGGAGAAATTTTTGCCATCCTTTAAGCCAAATTCAAGTGATACTCCCTCCAATAAGCTTAGAAGTCTGCTTAATGCAGTAGGTTCTCACTTTGTGTCTTTAGAGAGAGCGACAGATGTTAAAGTTTTGAATCAATTTAATGCTATGAGATTGAGGACAATTTTGAAGATGATTGAAGGAGATAGGGTCATTTTGATAACTATTGTGAAGAGCATACAAGATGCATTAGATGAAGGTCATTAAATATATGTCATGTTTAATTTTGCCTAATTTTATTACTGACATTGACAAAAAAATAAAAGAGTGTGAAGAGTAGTTAGCTATCATATCTCAATCCTATGCACCTCAATTAGTCTTTGCTAGCAATTTTGAAGGTCAAGTTATGGGTATACTTGCTAAGATTGGGAACTTAAATTAGAAGAAGGACATAATCTTGAGAAGAGTGGGAGAAATAAGAAGCTTTATCACTCCCTGGATAGATTCATCGATTAGTAGTAAGCAATGTGCACTGAATGATCTAAATAAGAGTGTCCCACGAGATCGTAGAGGAGCAAAAATGCATGCTTACTTATTCAGTGCTTTGATCAACATTTGGAAGAATTTGAAGGAAGGTTAGGATAGGCACCTAAAGTATTTGAAGACAATTTTTTATGATATTTTCAAACTTTGCTAAGCCATTGTATATATCTTTGTATATAGATTTTGGCACAAGGGGAACTTGTTGAGTCTTGGAGATTTCTGAGTTTTGGAATTTTGTAGTTTGGGGTGTACAGTGTCATTTTTCATAGTGTTGCCATCCATGCCAAAGGGGGAGAATGTTGGCAAGAGACACCTTTTCGATGAAGATTGATGCTTGAGAGATGTTTAGGAGTTGTCATTGATGACAACTCAACTCAAAACTCATATCCGGTATAGTAGATTTGATTTTTAGGCATAAGTCTGGAAGGTGGAATACAATATCAGGCAGAGTATGAGTACAATGTGTAGATCTTGATTTTGATTGTATAACTTTAGTTGTGATAATAGAGGTAGATGTTTCGAGGTTCGAGGCAAATTATTTTGTAATTCTAAGTATCTAGTGTTGATTCATGAGAGAGATTGAAGGTTCGGTAACCAATAATTCAGGGAGAACAAAGCTATTTTTTATGTAATGTGCTATGCAGAATATTTGGGGTGATTTTGGTGATTGGTTACGCGTTCGAGGTGATTTTTCCGACATGTGTGAAGCTTTTTATCATCTTGTTTAGGTCCGCATATGGTTTTGTGGACGAATTGAGCCGACTTGTTGGTGCACGTTTCATGTTGTGTGTTATTTGGTTTTTGGAAGCCGACATCAGAATTGATCTATTTTGGCAGTGTGGATATATAAGAACTATTCATTTGAACGTTTTGAGATATGGTGTGAGTGTACGAAGATTATATGAGCTATCATGTTAATTTTTGTGAGTGTGATTGCAGATTTGGTGCTTCGGTATATGACAATGCAACAAAACGGAGTAGATAAGCAGAACAGTTGCAGAAGTCAAAGTGAGCCTAACCAGAACTACTATTTGGCATATGTAGATGCTATTATTTAGTTCAGTCATACTTGTAATCAATTGTAATCATTTGTAAGGCAATGAGCCTTCCTTTGGGTATGAGCCCTCTTTTATATTTGAGCAGTGAGCTCTAGCCAATGTGTCTGAATGCAAGTGCATTCCCCTTTTGTAATATTATCATACTCCTTATCAAAGCATAATAATATTGTGGGTTCAAATCCCACCGTGGTTTTTTCCTTTTCGGGTTTCCACGTAAAAATTCTGGTGTTATGGTATTGTGGTTGATTGGTTTATATTTATGCACTTTACTTTCATTCTTATGCATTTGGTGGTTTAAGAATCAGTTTAATAAATTTGTGAATTGTAGATCACTGATTCACCCCCCCTCTTAGTGTTCATTGATTCCAACATATTATGCCCCTTGTATATCCAAATGAGAGGGGAAGCTTCCTTTTATACTTGCTCATCAAAAAAAATTCTAATTTTTTGACATGAGCCAACACAAAGATGGGTTTCCCACCCAAATTTGATATTGCAAAAAAGGTTTTAAAAGGGGATCAATTAGGAAGGACCAAAGTGTGGTGTCTTGGTCCTAATTAGGACCAAGGCGTGGTGCTCTGGTCCTACCCCAATTTAAGGCTAGGACATGGTGTCTAGTTGGTGCAAAAATTTAAAAGTGTAATCATACTTGAGTTATATGAGAAGAATTAGGGCCCAATCAGGCCTAGGGGCGTAAACGCTAAGGTAGGGACCCAAATGTGGTCAAAATTGTATAGGGGTGTAATTTTAGGATGCTATATTTAGACCCCACATTAGTGGGAGTATGAAGTCAATCATACTCTCAATAAAGTACAAGGGTTCACATTGAAAAAGTTTCACCAAGAAGACAAGATACACCAAGCCTCCAGTCAACTTTAGGATCTTACAACTTCGATTACAAGATAAGGACATCATGAAAGAAAGAGAAAGAGAGAATGATGACTACAAACTAGTAAGGTTCTCTTACTATGAGTCATGAAAAGAAAAATACCAAAATTACGAAGCAAAAGACTAAGTTTGCTAATTAACTGAAGTATCAAGATAAGCAAAAGAGAGAGATCATTGAACGGAGTGTATGCCACCACGTTAAAGCGATTGCGTATGACTAATTGGGAGAAATTTCTTTAAGGTAGGATACACCCAAAAAGACAAGCACATTGTCACAATAATATGCCCCCAAAAAAGGTCAAATCAAAGGATAATGATCACAAGACAAAAACATGGGGCAATCTTGCATAACTTTGGGGTCAGTATGCTTTTTATGATAATTAATGTATATCATGTATATATATGCATATAATTGTCCTCATCCCCAAAAGAAAGGAAAACCAAAAGATATCTCAAGACTTTGCATCGTCCTCAATTGGACAACACTAGGGACAACAAATAGAAGAATTGAGAGACAAATAGAAGGTGGTCACAAACAAGCAAAATATAAGAGAGAGAGAGAGAGAGAGAGAGAGAGAGAGAGAGTCTACAACACAAATGAAGCTAATGTAGATGGAGCTATCTCAAGTTCCAAAAAAAGACCATGCTCTAATGATGAGTCACTTTGTTTGTTACTAAGAGCTAGGATTAATGCTTTTGAAAATTGTTTAGATAAATCATTGTCAATATCAATATATTCATATTCACCATCTAAAATATTAGCATCAACATTTTCATCATGAACAACATTCTCATCTATTTCTTCATCAAGAGGATCTCTAATAGGATTAGAAATCGAACCATCATTTGTCTTAATCATTTTACGCCTTGGAGATTTAGGTTGAACATCTTGGTCAGGAGAAGGCTGGGGAAATGTTATTACGTCAATAATTGTTGTCTTTGGAGAGGAAATTGTTTGAGAAGCAAGTTCATGAGCCCTAGCACGACGTCTCCATCGGCGTTCTCTTGCACAACGGTTTCCTTTAGTTTTAGTTGATAGTTGTGAAGGTTTAGGTTTAGCAGGCATAGACTTATTTTCTTCTTTTAGAAGGATGCATAAGAGGTCGTCTTTTAGGTTGAACAAGAGGAGATGCCAGCCATGTCCCTTTGTAAGATGTAGGAGGCTGTACTATATAAAGGAGGGATAGAAGGTGTAGGAAGGAGACCAGGTCCATCATGAGGAGGAGGAATAGGTCTATCCTTAGGAGGAATAATATGCTTATCCTTAGGAGGAAGAGTAGGTTAATCCACAGGAGGAAGCTAGAGAGTATCCCTGGGAGAAATTGTTCGGAATTGTTAGAGAGTGGGTGGAATTGTTCGGACCAAAAATAATCAAGACAAACATTTCTATGACTCGCTGTAGATTGACACGTGTTGTGGTTATTAGTTATAATTTTATCATCATGAGGGAATTTTAGACACTTATGGATAGTACAAACAATTTCTTTCATGGAAGAACTTCACACAAATTGATCGGATGTAGGAATGATAACAAAGACAATATCTAAGCACTTAGTGCCAACCTCAATAGGAAGTGTAATAAAACCAATAGCAAGACAAGAGAAGCCATCAAATGTTTTAATCACCACAACAGATTTATCATATGGCACTTTATGCAATTGTAGGGTATAAAGAAATTCTTTAGTTATCACATTAACTATACAAGCCAGATCAATGATTACCCCTCGTGAGGGTATGTCTTTGATTCTCACAGTGATATATAATGAGCCATCAAATGCCTTGATACTTTCACTAGGGTTGAATGTAATGCATAGTCCTTAGGAGGTTCAATTTTATCTCTAAGGTTCACCACATTATTAGACTCAAGGCTAAGGTCATTAGGTGAGAAAGAAAGACGGTTAGTCTCAATCACATTAGTGGAATGGGAAGGTAAATGATTAGTGAAAATTTGAATATTTTGATTAGGAGCTATGGATTTATTTCCTTTATCATTCACACTAGCCACATATATGGTATTGTTATCAATCAAGTCTTTAATCTTACTCTTTAAGGAATAATGATTTTCAGAGTCATGACTAGGTTAACGATGAAAAGCTTTGGAATCAAAATAAGGTGAGGAGGTCTTTGATGGATCAAGTGGTTTAATAGGGGGAAATTTCAACACATTCCTTTGTAACAGTTGTATCATAATATTATGCAAAGATTCATTAAGAGGAGTGAACTCTTTTCTAACGTATTTGGACAAAGGAGGGACACGTGTTGTTGCGGCTGCTACCTGAGTGTTGTTGTTGTCATTGAAATTGATGAACTCTTTATTTGGTTTGAACTTTGCAAAAGGTTGTTGAGCACTTTCACTTTTATCATTCAGAGCCATTGAAGAGGATTGTCCAATTGACTCATGGTAAGGTGATAATTGTGAAGTATTCTAGGCTTAGTGAATTGAGAATGCAAGCTTAAACTTTTCTCTTTATAAGTACCAAATCTCTTTTCCTTCTCATCCACCAGCTTGCTCAAAAGATGTTGAGCATACATGTCAAGAGTATTAGCATCAACTTCATACCCCATGGGCAATGATCCATATTGTTCTAGGTTCTACTACTTCCATCAAACATTGGTCAATTTCCACCATAAAGCATATGATATCTTCATATTTCTCAACAATCTCCTCCGAGATCCTTTCCCTAATCTGCATCATACCCTAGAATGACTTGAAATATCCCCACAAAAAAAAATTTTGTGCTTGTGCATCACCCAATCCTTGCAAAGCTTCCTTAATCTACACTGCCACCAGTTTATCATATGCCCATGGTACCTTACCTACACCGGGGATCTCATTCATGAAGTAAAGTGCCAAATAGACAATCAAGGTGCCAAACTTAAAGACATACATCTTATCTTGCTTAATCTTCTTAAAGTTGCTCATCAGTACTCCACACAAGTCATATAACTTGTTCTCCTTCAGAATCTGATATGCTACATATATAACCATATCGAAGACTGAGTTAGCTTTGCTAGATTGATATACCTTATATCTAGTCACCATGGAGGCAAATCTCACATAATGCTCAGCAATATCACTATGTCATTGATTTGTTATCATGCTATGAACCGGTTACCTTTGTCACGGTTACATTTTTTTAACATTTCTTAGACCGGGGACTTCACTCGTAGCATTCAAACATGTTACTGGCTAGATTGTATTCTTAGTAATCTTGTATGGTTTGTCCAGCCATATGAATTCAACATGTACTCTGCTCAGAATATACCTAACCCATTCGGGTTCATCGAAAACCAAAAAATTCACAAACTAAATGAAACCCTTATCCTGCAAAGATTTGAAAACAGGTTTAAGATTGCCCATACCGTCAATCATGTTCTTGACATAGAGAGAACATTTCTGCGTTTTCAAGCTCCTCAGTCTTGCAGTAAATGTATGCCCTAATGTCCTCGACATGCGATACCCATATGAAACAATTGAGAATGCACAATTCGGGTCATCTTCCCTTGATTTGTATGGATGCTTCTTGAATTGAGTCCTTGCCCTATCAGTTACCTTGACAAAAAGTGGAGTCGCCACACCAAAACCAGAAGATGCCATTATCAAAATCTAGGTTATGAACAGATAGCTTCAAACTCAGAGAATACCTTTTTAACTTCAACCGAACACAAGAAATCTTTATCGAATCTTCACAAACTCAGTTTTCACTGCACAATCTTCTTTGCCACACTTCTTGTCTCTTTCGCTTTGCTCGCAATATGAAAATGAATGTTAAAATGTCTTTTTATCTTCCAAATACCTAACTTTAAGGTGCAATAAATGCTCAACCCTACAGTCCTTCTGGATACCCTGAAACTCATTAACATTGTACCACAACATCAAATCAACATCAAATATTTTGGATATCTCTTAGGATCATTTGCACAATCATCTGCAACTATACGCAGCTAGTTACAGATCTCATAAAGGGGGTTTCAACGATATGCATGTAAAGGTTCCCCCTAAGGCCAAATGCCTTAGTTACTAGATGAAGATCCAACACCGAAATCAGGTGTGGACCCATTCGCTGCATCTGAACCTTCATTTTTAACCCACATCTTCTTGTTTTGCTCCTTGATCTCTTCATTTTATTTTCCCTTATTATTTGCTTTGTTCTTGTTTGCCGAAGCATTTTTGCTCACATTCTTGCTTCTACAATATTTTGCAATATGACCGAATTTGTTGCAAGCATAACAGACAATGTTGTTTCCTTGATTAGGCTTGAAATTCCCTTGATTTCCTTTTGATCTGCATTAGTTAGCAATATGTCCAAATCTTCCATAGGAATAGCATCTTACATTTCTCCTATTTACCATACTTCTGCATTCAATTGAATTATGACCATATTTATTGCAATTGAAACATTGACCGGAGAATGATATAGTATTCTGATTAGCTCTATTTCTGCATTGACTTGCCTTGTGACCAAATTTATTGAAAACAAAACATTTACCATTAAATTTATAAGCATTAGGTTGTCTTACCGAAGGTCTTTTGTTCTTCTGGTGATTGCTTTGGCTAGATCCAGAGCTTTCTCCTTTGTCAAATCCAAGTCCTCCCATATCACCTTTGTTCTTTTGACTTTTCAACATTTCATCTAGCTTAGCTGAGCTAGCATTGAATTTATTTTTGTGCTCATTAGCAATGGCAAGTTCATGTCTCATAATTATGATCTGTCTTTCAAGTTCTTGCTCATTATTTCGGGACTGTATCAGTTCAAGCTTCAATAGGTCATTTTCATGATTGAATCTGCAACATTCATCTGATCTATCCTTCAATGATTGAGTTAGACTTTCTTCATTCTTCTTCTTGTCTTCAATCTCTTTTTTCAACTTCATCACAATGGATTGCATCTCATTCTTCAGGATTGGATTATCTCTAGCAAGTTTCTCACATTCATCTGTTTTGTCTTTCAGAACTTGATCATCAATGCACTACTCTTATTTCTCCTTAAGTTTGTCCATCAACTCCTTTCCCTTCTCTTTGGACATCTTCACTTGATCTTTCAATGAATCAATGAAATTTTTCAGCATCACTCAAATTTATTCTTATCCCGCAACAATTTTCTTGTTGTGAACCCTCACGGATAACGGTTTCCTTAGTATCCTTCTCTTTTTCTTGTCCCACGGGATCACCGCATAACCATCTGTCTTGTGTGGGATAAGCTTTTCTTCATGGCATGATTTCACTTGTTAGCTCGCGTGATATTTTGTGCGCATCTTAGCCCATGCAAGATAAGGAAATATGCATTCTTCCCTTTAGTTTCTTATCCCGCATGACTTTTGTTAGTCACTTTTGACACCACGGGATAAGAGGGAACATCTCTCTACTTTGACCTCTTTTGTCTATCTTATCCCGGACAACCATCTTGATCACTTTTGACAATGCTCAACCAGTATTTTGCGGGATAAGAAAGAAACATCATGTGCACCTTACAAGTGTTATCCCGTGCGACAAGCACATGACCTTTTCCACACCGCGGGATAAGAGGGATCGCCTTGTTCATCGAACATAAGTTATCTTGCACGGTCTCTTCCCTACTCATGAACTCAACATGGAACTCACAGATACACATGAACCAAATAATTGTTGACATGTGGAAATTGACTCGATGACTCTTGCAGACATGACCAACGTGTGAAGACAATGGAACTGGTCGAAACCCTCTACAACATAACATGACGTGTTATGCGCGACTTTTTCCTGCCTCGCTGCAACCTTCCTTGACATCCTTTTGACATCAATGCCAACAGTTCACTCTCTCTCTATCAAACCCTTGACGACTTCCTTACACCCCCCTTATCGAATCACTTAATGTGCATCTAGTATGGGTTTCCCTTCCTAATCTTCCTCTTCATTTCTGGGGGCACTCTTTTTATGAGGCCATCGGTAACTCTATGGGCTGATTTTTTAAGGTTGATGATTTCATGTCTTCCATGGGTTATTTTACCTTTTCCCGCATTTTAATCGATGTTGACATCTCCATGCCTCTCTATGGGGGTGTGATGAGGGCAGAACCCAAGACATGGAAAAACACAATAAATTATCAACAAAAGATTATTTTATTATTATTTGAAAACTATCTTCAATACATGCAAATGCAAACAAGAGGAATAAATCCTCACAGGCTACAACACATTACAACTTACAAAATTTTCTGGAAAACCCTTTTCCCACAATCCAATTTTTCCAACCCAAAAACTAACTTCAAAAACTGACCCACAAGTTTCCTAAATAGTCTCTCCCTAGTTTGGAGGAAAAATTAAATTTTGGCAATCTACCGCCAAAACATACAATTTGAATTTTGAAATTGAGCCAAATCTAAAAACTGGAAACTTTCTGAAAAATTATCCAACTTCCGGCAGCTGTAACTTTTGATCTGGGAATCGGATTGACGCATTGTTTGAACCATTGAAAATCTCTCTAAGTGAAGACTATGCTAAAAATACGCTTCGCCAATTCTTACCATTTTCGGGGCCGTTTAATGCCTTAAATCTGACTCAGAAAAAATTTTATCAGATTTTTGGAAAACTGGAACTTGAATAACTT